>NW_020948983.1:8624933-8976853 GCF_900497805.2 Vombatus ursinus
CATTACTAGATTGCCTGCAGAGTGATTAAGTTTTTTTGTTTTTTTTTTAAGTCACAGAAATTCTTCAAGATCATCTATTAAGCTAAAGATGAGTTGTAATTGAAGGAGGAATAGC
The DNA here is from genome assembly GCF_900497805.2 of Vombatus ursinus. Taxonomy (NCBI): domain Eukaryota; kingdom Metazoa; phylum Chordata; class Mammalia; order Diprotodontia; family Vombatidae; genus Vombatus; species Vombatus ursinus. The sequence goes on from NW_020948983.1 coordinate 8,625,049, forward strand.
CATACCAATGGATTTACATATCTTTGAAATACAGAAGTATTATTATTTGATGAATGAATGAATGAATGAATGAATGAACGAATGAATGAATATACTTTAAGCCTTACTTTCCTCTTCTTGAAGGAACTAGACTAACCTTTTCAGCTAGACACACCATGGTTACACATTCTTGTAAACATGAACTTATAATTTCAAAAGTGAAACTGCAGATATAACATTCCTGAACACCATCAATTATATACTATTAAAAATATCACCACTTTTTAAATGGTGACATATTGTTAAATGTGTGTTTATATTTAAAAACATGTAGCTGAAGTAATCTACAACCTAAATGACAGCTTCAAGCCCAGTGCTGCTAATTTATCTTTATTTTTTCCTTCCTTTCTTCTCTCCCCTTCTACTTGCTCCATTTATAATGCCTACTGGGCTAAGTGTGGACAGGGATACAGCAATGAATAAGATGGGGTAATCTAAATCTGAGTTATAACAGCATCTTTAAAAATTTCACAGAAAAAAATTAGCACCAAATTGTAATAAATAATTCAGTTGCAACCTCTTTTATTATACCAAAAGGCAAAGTAAATTTGAAGCTGCTCTTGAAGTCACATTTATTTTGTCCAAGAGCAATTAATGCTGATAATTCTTTGTCCAGTTACCTAGACAGTTTTCTTACATATAGATCATTCTTCAAAAAGAAGATGAAATTTTTAAAAATGTATGGAATAAGCAAGGATATTGCTGCATATAACACATATGTCTTTTCTTCTAATTCCTAGGATTTTTTCTGTAGCACAAAATACCATTTTAAGAAAGAATGACAAAGTCTGAATGAGAAAATGTATTTCATCGCAAAAGATAAAAGTATTTCCTTCCCTAAAGTGAATATAGGTAATTTCAGAAGCAGCAGCTCCTAATTATTCACCTCTGAAAAGCTAAAAAAGGTGCATATTGAAAACAGTGACCTCCAGTTTGCTCTGTGAATGAATAGAGGCACAATTTCTCATTTTCCAGGAATGCTGGTTGATAACTGAGTTAGGGAAAACATGCATTTCTTCATTACAGTAGAGTCTACTGTTCATTTAAATAACAATAGACAGCATAAAAGACACAAAAGCATTATCTGGCCATTCCACTGTGGAGAAATTAGTACCAACAATGCAGACAAGAGTAAATAAATGATTTTTTTCAGCATTATTTCTGATTATTTCATATTATGGCAGCCTGGTATGATCAGTGGTCATAATATTCACAATACTGGGTCAAAAGGATCTGCTTAGATAACTTCTCAACTAGAATTTATTTTAAAATGCTGTTGTATTCTTTTTTCAGACTATGTTGGGGAGGAGGTGCTGGGGGAATCGAAGGCAAATACTCAGAATGAGCTGAGGCTTGCTGAAAATCTTGGTATAGTTTAGAAAGAGAAGGACAAATGAAGGGAGAAGTTTATTGTTTGAGTAGATGGCCTAATGCTAACTAGATGACCAGAAGCAGAATCATTCAACTCTTACTTTGCTTTCCTCTTCTTTATCAAGAAGAAATTTCTGCAACAGGCAGGAGGTTGGATTAGGTGAACTCTACAGTCCTTTTCCAACTACAAGAGCCTAAGAAATAGCTATATAGTATTTATCTTGAAGCAAAAACATTTTGTTCTGTCACCAACTCTCAAGCTGAACAAAAATTTATGGAGTAATGGGCTGGAGATACTCAGACATAAATGAAAAACAATTCCTTTCCTCAAGAACCTTATATTCAATAGGGAAATACAATATGTCATTATAAGTAAATGCAAAATAATTTGAGGAAGAAAGAATACTTACATCTATGAGGATCACGTTCAAGAGGTGGTATCTGAGCAGAGCAGAAAAGGAGTTGGAAGGAGAAATGGTATTGGAGCATGGGGTATTTCTGAGAAAGGCAGGCAGATGGGGGGCCACGTTGAGGGGGAGGGTACTATTTGGGAATGATGTGAAGAGGTTGGAGATAAGGAGAACAACGAAGCAAACAACCTATTTTGCACAATTTTTAAAACCAGGACTTTGGTGACAGTCACCATCCCCATATATCACTGAGAATTATCTCACATATGACTTTTAATATGGCTGCCATATAATTATTGATGCCTGTGTTAAAACATTTCTTTTTCCATTTAAACTTAGAGGGCATATGATCTAAAAGTCATAATAATATTTTTAAAAATACAATACCAAAGATTGAATAGAAAATAATTACTGATGCAGCCACTACACTTTTGCTAAGGTAGACAGTTATTTAAATTTAAATTTACTTTCAGTTAATCCTTACTGAATGTTGAGTGGATGAGAAACTGAGTTGAGATGAGGAAAACTCTTTTTGATCTCAAATAAATGATCCAGGAAACATATGAGATCTACCCAGGCAGAGTGTGTGTTGAGGGAAAACTGACGACATTATTGACTGGTGACCTGCCAATGAGCATCCCAAGGCAATTGAATTAGTTCACGATGCTCCACCTTCAGAGAGCTAGTAACCTCACAGTGAGTTAGTAATACATGTTGCTGTGTCCTGTGCATACTCTGGGTAGATTCTGTGCCAAAATTTTCTTCTTATAGGATCTAACAGCAGGTAAAACTTTCTGGATCATATTATTTAGCAAGCTAAATAATTATACAAGTTCAGTATTCATTTTCTAAGGAACATCTATATGGCTAAACATCTGACATTTAAAAATAAAAGACAAAGATAAGTTATTTTTTCAAAACAAGAAGCTATATGTGTAAGGTTTTAAAAGTGGTATATTATATATACTTTAACACTTTAAATGGCAGTAGTTTCATATATGGATCCTGCTTCCACTGAAACAGATGCCAGTCACTCTATACTTTAGTAGTAGAGAGTCTTCATGAATTGCTCTAGCCGAAAAATATCATTACCTAGTGGGCCAAATTCATGATGAACGACCTTAGGTAGACTCATCCTCAGAGAACAAACATAGACCGACACTGGACCATACCTGAAGACTTTCCATTTTTGGCAGGAACTTACAGAAGTCACATTCTACTGATGTGTCCTTTGAGAATATACAGAAGGTGACCTCCATGCCATGATGAGGAACCCAAAAAAGGCTTGTGGTAAGATTTAACAACAGTGGTACTTAATAAGTGATATTTGGTTGAATAAATGGTCTAAAGGAGATACAACAGATTTTAGTTTTCTAGCATATTATTAATATTTTATTATTACTCCCCATTCCCAAGTTTAAAAAACAATAGCCTACTACCACTACCACTATATGATCTTAAGACTGTGTATAAAATAATGGAAAATTCTGTAATAAGAAAGTCTCTTTAACCTGTTTCATAGGCTCTAAAGGCAGTAGAGGTGAATCTGTTGACATTTAGGAGGGAAAAAAAGAGTGGAATGCTAGAGTACATGCTCTTGCAATGAGATACAAGGATTCAAATTATGTTTCTTGCTGTTTGCAGCTTTTTTGTTAGTATGTTCTCACAGGTTATAATTATCCCAATTCTTTTCTACCCCTGATGTATTACCCCTTTAATAAAGATTTTCCAAGGGCCTTCTATGTAGAAAGGCACAGGTTGAAACATTAAGGAAAGCACTTGTCTCTTGAGGAGTCCTTTGGACTATCTTAGCTCTGAATTTATCAGGGTGTACTCAAAGTACATCTTGTGATGTAGCTTCACATTAACTATCGCCTTTATTAAATAAATGCACTTCTCGATCTAATGAAGGGAGATTTGTTAAAAGCAGCAATTTAAAACAGCTGTTGAATTGGTTAGCTTGATCAAATAGGTCATCTAAAGTCATTTGAAAGGGAGGGAAAAGAAAGAAAAAAATGTTTATTTTTCATAGTGAGGAAGAAAACTACAGGTCTGTACTATTAGAAGGGCCTTTGAGAATTAAAAAAAATTCATTTTACAATGTCCTTTCACATTAACAACATTACAAAATCTTGAAAGTCAGGTAGGGTCAGTATTATTATTATTTTACAAATGAGGAAATTGAGGTTTAGAGCAATTTCCCCAATATCACATGGTAAGTCAGTGGTAGAGCCAAAAAGGAAGGAAACAAGCATTTATTAAGCACCTACTAAGAGCAGACACTGTGCTAAGTGCTTTACAAATACCTCATTTGATCCTCACAACAACCCCAGGGTCTTCTAATGCCTAGTTTCCTCCACACTCTAATGGCTTTCAATTATATTGAGATAATTATTATCTCATTTAACCCACATGCCTGCTGGGCTTATTCTTAGGAAGATATGACATACTCTAAGCAAAGAATGAAGCATCAGATGAGATGGGCAGTTAAGAGATTGAGTTTCTATTCCTGTTTCTGAACCCGGCAGATTTCTAAGCCCTGAGGCTCTCTGTGCCTCTGTTTCCCTGAGGGTAGCATGGAGATAAACATATCTACCCTAAACTTATCTCACCAGGTAGTTGTAAGAATTGATTAAGTAATGTCCATAAAGTAATTTCACCTCCCTTGGGAAAGAAAGCAGCAAAGTGTCAGATTTCATCATTAGTTGAATTGATGGCAAATTGATTTAGTATGGAGGGGAAGAAGATTAGAAAGTAAGTAGAGAACCAGGCAGAGGAAAGAGGAATAGAAAAAGAGGGCAAAGGACTAAAGTCATATCTGGCCTTATCCACAAACTCTCTGTTGACATATCCCAAATCCTACTCTATGTTTCCCTTTCTTTCCTTTTCCTTCTTTGCATCTCTGCAGGCTACCTCCCAAGCCTGTAAGGCACTCTCCCTATTGCTCTGCCTGTCAAAATCCTTCCTTTCCTCTGAGGTCTGGCTTAGGTGTCTCTTTCTTCCAGAAGCTTTCCCTGATGCACCCTCCACCTCTCAGCCACAATACAGCAAACATTTATTAAGTGCCTACTATGTTCCAGGCTCTGTGCTAAGTGCTGGGGATGATGTTTCCTTCCTCAAATTTCTTGTAACGTTTTGTCTGTACCTAATTTGCAGTTACAGTTTTTTGCTTTAGGCCATATTTAATTTGTATGCAGATCTCATGTGTCCTATTAAGTTCCCTGTGGTCAGTGAATGTGTAATCTTTCATTTTTGTATCCCAAATGTCTAATACGGTACCTTTCACAGAGCAGGCACTTTCAGCAAACATTTGCTGAAAATTGTCCTACACAGTATGTGCTAATGAACACAAACCAAATAAGATAATGTAAACAGATATGTGATAAAATCTAGATCTTCACAACTAGAAGGCTCCCTAGAGATCGTATTGTCCAATCCCCTCCTTTCAGAGGCTCAGAAAACACAAGTGAATTATTGAAGGTCATAGCAGAACCTCAGTCTTCTGACTCCTATACCAGGAGTCATGTACCTGCTACTGTACCTGCACCAGGGTTCCAGTACCTCCTCCTACACATCTTTCTTATGGCAGTCTTTGTTCATGATGTATAATTTAAGGGGTTAAACAGAACACACAAACTGTAGCCATGGAGGGACAATGTTTAAGTTTGATTTGAACTAATTTTACACTGAAACCTCGCATTAAGGTAGTCAAGTATTCTCTTGGAGAGAAAGTGTCATGAGTTGGTCCCAAAAAACAGTAGATTTATACAATTGAAAATTCTCTAAATGACTGTACTTTTCAAGGGCTACTCTGAGGAAGTTGAGGACTGGGGACTTCATGGAGCCCGTGTCACTCTCTATGCCTTTTAATTAGGCTAAAACATTTTAAAAGGTTTAAAAAATGAGGCCATTCATTAAATCATTGATTTTGCTACAGATTGGGAGACTGAATTTAAATGATACCCAAAATATAACTAGGTGTACGCAAAGAGACAAGGGCTGATAGAGAATCTTTAAATGGAATGCAGTAGTTTAAAATGCTATTATTATTCAGATTCCCAAGAATATTAAAACTGCCCATTAAATGGAAACCTAATAATTGGCACTACTGAATTGTGACATTTTGTAACCTGTACAGAAGTGTAGAAATTGTGGGAAAAAAGTCCTTTTGAGACAGAATTTGATTTGCACAGTAATAGCATCCTAATTACCACAGTACACAACACATAAAAGGATAACAACAAGGAAAACAGGCTAACAAAAGTCTGAAAAGAACATTTAGAGTTGACTTAAAGCAGAAAGTTGCGTTATTTGTCTGGTACAATGCTGACACACAAGCATGAGTTTAAAAATCAAGCCAGATTTAGAATTAAACTCCCTCTCCTCCCCCTAGAATTTGTCAAAAAATATAATAAAAACAATATCATCCACATTTTTTCATAAATACCCATTTGGTATAGCGCAGAAAAATAGAAATTATAGTAGCTAGGTTCAAAAAGAGCTACGGATACCAAGCTGGTCATTTTCAGATTCTCACCTACTGTTGATTTCTCTGTACCCTAGGGGCCCACCAGTTCTGCCTTCTCGCTGACCACACAAGCCATGGTAATAGGGATCTTAGAAGTGAGTAAGCTTTCTTGGAGAAAAATCTCTATTTAAAAATCAAGGGCTCCTCTATATGTTTTCCTTGAGGTAGGCTATAACTCATGATCCTTACCATCATGTGGCAGCAACACAGTGGGAGTGGGGAGAAAGAAGAGGCATAAATATGGGGCAAACACATTGAGCTGAAAGTGGCTAAAAGGACAAAAATGCTGGAGTTGGCAGTGTCTAGCACAAAGTAAATTCTTAAGAAATATTTTTTAATCAAATGGAATTCAAAAGAAGGAAGTAGTCAGAGAGAAAATGTGATAGAGCAGGAAGAAAAGGAGAGCAGTGGGTGGTAGGTGAAGGAGGACAGACAAGGAGAAGAAAAGAGGAACAAAAGAAAGATGGGGAAAATTAAAAAAAGAGTGAAGCAAAGGGGACAGAATACTTCATATGGTGACCACCACCAATCACCTCTACGTAAAGTTACCCTACTACCTGCCCTTCCTTCTAGAACTCTTGCAGACTCCATGGCCTGATGTTGGGAGTCTTTATATGAGGAGATATAGTGAAGGGAGATCCATTCCTGGCATCCTAAGTCTTTCCTCATGTCTGCCTAGGTTTAGGATACTTCCTTTACCTCCTACCCCTGAAATTCTACCTATCAAGGTTGAGCTTAAGTTTCTCCATAATCATAATCCCCTTCCTAAACACAAATTGATCTTTCTCCCCAGAATTTTCAAAGCACCCTGATCATGTCTCTTATATTTTCCCCATATTTTCTTTTGTGTTACCGTTATTTGTTACTTGCCTTCCCTTCCCTTCCCTGCTAGGCTGTAGACTCTGTTGGCTAGTACCATGTATTCTTTAGCGTTGTATCTCTGTCAATGACTAGTAATGCATTTTCCCATAGAAACACTGGTAGTCATACTGGTTAGGTTCTACAGTCCTATTACAAAATTAGTCCTATTTAGCTACATAAGCTTTTGTGAGCTAGCCTATAAATCTAGACATTATATATGACATCAGTTCTACTTCTGAGTTCTAAACACCAACCTACTGGTAAAATGGTGAATGATTTCAAAAAATTTTTAAACAATTTTATGCCATACCAGGCTGTGTCATGTGTAAGCCCAGTCAAATTTCAGCCTTGGATTATTCCCACCATTCTTTGCCTTTACTCTTACTTACCTGCTGCTGAAACAAAGCTGGAGAAAATCACTCAACTGTTCTGACTGGGTCCACGACAAATTTATGCTACTCATTTGAGACCTCGCTGCTGCTGGGCAATCTGACTATACCTCCCGATTGACTCCCTATCCCACTCTCTGTAGTGGTTCTTCTAAACCTTTTCATCTCACCTCAAACTTCCTGTGACTCCTCCAACACTACTCTCTCAGTTGAGAACCCTGTCTCACATTTTACAGAAAAATTGAGGTCATTCCCTCTGAGCTCCCTCTTCTCCCCTCTTCCTCATTTCCTACCTCTCAGATGCTTTTAGCCACTATCTCCTCCTTCAACTGATACCTCACACTGTGAGACAAGTGGTCTTACTCCTCACCAAGGCTTACTTCTTCAAGTGATCCCATTCTATCCCTTCTCCTCCCCCAAATTGCTCCCTCTGGAATCCCCACTCTTTCACTTATTTTTATTCCCTCCCTGTCCAAAGACTCCTTCCCTACTGCCTATAAACATATCCATATCCATATCTCCCCTATCCTAAAAAAAAAAAAAATCTTTTTTTTTTTTTTTTGGTGAGGGCAATTGGGGTTAAGTGACTTGCCCAGAGTGATGCTGCTAGTGAGTGTTACATGTCTGAGACTGGATTTGAACTCAGGTCCTCCTGACTCCAGGGCCAGTGCTCTATCCACTGCGCCACCTAGCTGCCCCTAAAAAAAAATCCTCTCATTTGACCCTTCCATCTCTGTTAACTTTTGTCCTATTTCTCTACTATGTTTTGTAATAACTACATTTTGTTGATAAATCTCTTCCTTGATACTCTTATCTCTAGGTTTTCAGTATGACACTTTCTCCCGGTTCATTTCCCACCTATCTGACTTCTTCTCCTTTGCTGCATCCAGACCACATCCTCTAACCACAGGTGTCCCTTAGGGTTCTGTCCGCAGCCCTCTTCTCCAACTATACAACTTCACTTGGTGATCTCATCAGCTCCCATGGATTTAATTACCATATCTATACTGACAAATCTCAAATATATTTATTCTGCCCAAATCTCTCTGCTGACCTCCAATCTCTAGTATCTCTAACTGCCTTTCAGACAACTTGAACTAGATGTCTTAAATTCAATATGTCCAAAATAGAATTTATTATCTTTCTCTATACCCTTCCCTATTACTGTAGAAAACAACACCATCTTCCCAGTCCCTCAGGCTTGCAACTTAGGAGTCATTCTGGATTCCTCATGACATTTTAAACCTCCCCTCTCCATCCAAGGCCTGTTGATTTTGCTCCCATCTCATCTCTGACATTACCACCACTCTAGTGTAGGCCCTCAACACCTCGCACCATTTTTTAATAAAGAGTATGGGAATTTTTTTACTCATTTATATGGGAAAAGGAAGAAAGTAAACCATCAGATGATATTTTTAATGAAATAATCTTATCCCTGATTGTAGCATTAAGCAAAATTTATAAAGGCAGTGCCCTAAATAGTAAAACTATGTGTTTTCACATAAAAAATCCTGAGTTTGCTGGAATTGTTTATTTAATATGACTGAAATAGTTGCTGGTGGGTCTACCTGCCTCAAGTCTCCCCACTCCAATCCAACCTCCATTCAATGACTAAAGCAATTTTCCTAAAGCACAGGTCTAATCATATCAACCCCCTCCACTCCCCTCTCTCCAACTCAATAAACTCCAGTGGCTTCCTTTTACCTCAAGGAGCAAATACAAAATGTTCTTTTTGGCATTCAAAGCCCTTCATAACCTAGCCCCCTTCTATATTTCCAGTCTTCCTAAATCTTGCTCCCCAACACATACTCTTTGATCCAGTGATACTGGCCTCTTGGCTACTCCATGAACAAGACACTCCATCTCTTGGCTCTGGGCATTCTCTTTGGCTGTCCTCCATGCCTGGAACACACTCCTTCCTCTGCTCCAACTACTGACCCCCCTGGCTTCCTTTAAGCCCTACCTAAAATCCCACCTCCTTCAGGAAGCCTTCCCCAAACCCTCTCAATTCCAGTGCCTTTCCTCTGCTACTTATTTCCTATGTATCCTGTCTATATTTGTCTATATTTATTTGCATGTTGTCTCCCCCACTAGATTTTAAGCTCCTTGAGGGCAGGGACTGTCTTTTGCCTCTTTTTGTAGCTCCAGTGCTTAGCACAATGCCTGGCATATAGTAGGCACTTAATGTTTATTGATTGATGTGTATACATTACTCTTTCTTAAAAAGTCTTAAGTTCACACTTGACATACTTGGTGGTGCTCTTGTCTCAAATGTTAAACATGCTTACAGTAGATCCAGGAACACATACCCTTGAGAATATCTCTGAGAAGGCAGAATGACTACTGCAAACACAGAATCATGTCAGAGATATAGCAAGCACAGTACTGGACATCGGAGATGAGTGTTTATCCATTAGCACTATTAATAAAACACTCCATTATAGAAAGAACACAAATAGGTTTCTATTTAAAAAACTGAGGTATGAATACTAATAACATTCTTGAGTCTACACTAGTGGTTATAATCAATAGAACTTGTTTACACAAACCCAAGTCGCTTCATTTTGACAAATATGCACACATATAAATTATGAACTGTGCATACCTGGCAGCATTCCAGCCTTCTCAAGAATGCAGAGGTTTCAGAAGCATCATACTTCTCCATCCTTTCCACATCGTAACATACATACACTGTACACACTAAATTTAGCCTTCTTCTATTTTGGGAGGTGCGCACATAGATTCTATACACCTTACTTAACACAGTGGGAGCCACTTGAGTGGGCCTATTCAAGAGCAGTAGAAGGAAAACTTGTCCCTTTATATGGAACTTACTGTATGTTATCAAGCACATCAGTGCTCTCAGAAAGGAGAGTGACATCTTTTTATTCCTTAAGAAAAATGTTATCAATTGTAGATATCAAAATAAATTTTACCGAGGACAAGGCTGAAGAAGTTGGCTGCATGTTGGCAAAAATTCAATCAGGAGCTGCTAATTTTGGCTTGATGTTTTATAGATGAAGGTAGAGGGAAACTATGAGGCAGTTACATGATCAAATTAACTTTTCCACAGTTTATAAGTCATATTAAATAAACAATTCCAGCAAACTCAGGATTTTTTATGTGAAAACACATAGTTTTACTATTTAGGGCACTGCCTTTATAAATTTTGCTTAATGCTACAATCAGGGATAAGATTATTTCATTAAAAATATCATCTGATGGTTTGCTTTCTTCCTTTTTCCATATAAATGAGTAAAAAAATTCCCATACTCTTTATTAAAAAACTACTGTCAAAATGAGAAAAAACAAACAAATTGATAAAGTGGAAAGAAATGTGCTAAAAGGGAACTGAGGGGTAGAGCACAAGAAGAATCACTCTGACATTTCTAAATAAATGTTAGTGAACTTTGGTAGAATGGAAATAGTACAGGTTCTGAGGTCAGAAAGGCCTGGGTTCCTATCCTGCCTCTCTTAGGTACCAGCTGTGTGACCTGGGGCAAGTCACTTAATTTCCTTGGGGGTCAGTTTCACTTGTAAAACAAGGTAGTTGGACTACAGGGCCTTGACATATATTTCAGCTTTAGAATTATGACCGTAAGATCTCTTTGAAATAGTTTTCTCTTTCAATACAGAGGCAAGTAGGTAGAACAGTAGATGGAATGCTGGCCTGGAATCAGGAAGACCTGAGTTCAAATGCAACTTCAGACAATTACCTGTGTGATCCTGGGCAAGTCATTTAATCTCTGTCTGCCTCAATTTCCTCAATTGTAAAATGGGAATAACACTACCACTAACTTCATAGGATTGTTGTGAGGATCAAATGAGATAATATTTGCAAAGCATTTAGCACAGTTCCTGGCACACAGTAGGCACTATATAAATTCTTTATTCCCTTCTTCCCTACCTCCTTTCCTCTTTCCTTCTTTTACATGTAGTTGAAAAGACTAGTGAATCTTGAAAAACAAGAAAGTGAGACAATATACGCTAGCAGGGACTGCCCAAGTGCCAGACAGCTTTCTCAGCATACTAGTTATACTAGTTATGAGCAGTGACCGTAGCAGTAATGACATCTGAAATTAAATGATACCTTCCAAAAGTGAATAAATGAATGAAAAAAGCTTCAAGAGCTTAATATGTGATAAGCACAGTGGCCTAGAGACAGTCACCCCACATCCCTTGGTCCTCTGAAAATCTGTATTCCCAGGGGCATTGAGGAGAAGGTAGCTCCAGGTGAGGGGAAAAGAGTTAAGGTCATGAGTTGTTAAAGGAAAAAGGGGATGAACCATCCTTTCTTCAGTTTCACTGGATCTATGATTGACCAGTTCCCTGTGCCTGGGCCCCACCCATCCTAAACTGTCTTCTGCCCTGGCACCAATGCTCTACCCTCAACCCTACAACTATCTTTGTCCAGGTGAAAAAAATTCCTAGTTATGCCACTAGCCGTGATTTATACCATACCCTCTTCTCTGGCCTATGGAAAAACATTTGCCAGGAAGAAAGCAATAAGTGAACTCTTTTCCTAAAGGATTTGAAACCAAAGCTTGGTATCACCTGATGGGAACTATATAAAAATGATGGACCACTGTTCTCCCCTGACCAGTTAAAAGATTTTTTTCCCCCTTAACATACTGACAGGCAGAATATTAGAAGCACACAGCTATGAAGCAGGAAAGGCTCTCACTAAAGAAGTTGAGAATATAAACAACATTAAAACAGGTATTTATAGAAAAGGGGCAACAGTTATTTAATTAGCACACTGTTGATTAACTTAACCCCATGTAATCACAGTCTTCTGATACTGCTAATGCTGTTTTTGAATTAAAATGAAATAAAGTAGCTAAAGAGTAATTAAGTATGTCAAGTTTTCTTCAGCTTGTGGTGAATGCTGATTGGGTGGTTCCAAAAGATGTTTGCTACTTTGAACAGATGTTTCTATCTTAATAGAAAGTCTTTAATAAAGACATGCTAGCAGTGAGGCCTTGAACAAGTCATTAGGCCTCAGATTCCTTTTCATAAAATAAAGGGGTTGGACTAGATGGTGTCCACCATGACTTTCAGGTTCTGAAAGCTACGCTCTCTGAAAGACATCTATGTCAGTCAGACATATGTGTAGCACTTTCACCAACCGTGTACATCAAAGAATAGAATTTACAATCATTCTCATAAATTCCCTTTAATAACTCTGAACAGAGTATTAGCAGGTCTTCAATATGACATGGATGTACAATTGGTTGGTGAGCTATTTTTCAAAAGAAGATAACTTTTTTTTTATATGGGAAAGGGAAGATTCTTATATCCTGGATATAATATTGAAGAACGAAACATATGTGTAGCCCTTTGATCCACCTAACTGAGGTATATTGATTATCTCATCCACGAGGGTAATAAAATTAAGTTGGATCTAAATGCACATATAAACATTTTGAAAACATTCAATGAGAAAAGGAGCTAAACTTTTTGTGAAGACAGTGATTTTTTGCAGTTTCAAAGAACTGGAAACTAAATAGATGTCCATTGATTGGAAAATAGCTAAACAACTAGTAGTATGTGAATGTAATAGAATAGTATTGTGCCATAAGAAATGACAAATATGATTAATTCAGAGGACTACGGAAAGATTTACATGAGCTGATACAGTAAAGTAAGCAGAACCGAGAAAACAAGATACATAAAGACTACAACAATGAACTATTACCACAAAACAATAAAAACAGCATACAGCAAGAATAAGATTGGACCCAAAGAAGAGATATGAAGACACCTCCCCTCACTCCTTGCCAGAGACGGGGTGGGGGATGGGATCCACACGCGTGGAATACTGCTTATGTTGTCAGATTTTTTTTAATGTATTGATTGATTTTGCTCTCTTTTTTCACCTCTTAAGAAAGTTCTTTGTTATATGGGGGGTAGCTCTATAGGACGGAGACAGGGGAGGATAAAGGAGGAAATAAATGTGATGTAAAAACTAAATATATCAATAAAATGTATCATAAAACAAAAAGAAAAGAATGGGAATTTAATAAAACAATAACATTTTTTTCCAAGAGAAGTCCATGTTTTATTTGCCTATGTTACCTAATCATGGTTTAGAGGGGACCCTGAGTTCTCATAGGCTGTTCTAGTAAAATACAAGTTCTGGTGGGTTTTTACCAAGTTGGACATGCTCCAAGTACAGGTTCAATGACAGACTATATCTATTATCCAAAGAACAACTAAACTAAATTCAGAGATTTATCACCAAAGTGGCTGTGGGTGATGGTTTTAGTGTTGTTGCTGTCATCATTGTTGTTGCTGTTGTTTTTTGGCTATAGTAACTCTTAGCACCATGTAACAAGTTTAGAAGAGTTTTGATCTACATTGAATGAAGGACCCAACCCATATTGGCAAAATCACTAGACTTTGAAATAGTGAAATAACATGACAAGTAACTAATTTAAGTGGTATATTTCAAAAAATTAAACTGGTTCACGTAGCACTGTATAATCAGTCTTAGTTGGTGAAGCATTTCAGTTGCTTAGGGAAAAGAAACATTTACACCTAATAGTTTGATTTCTCATTCCTACTCCTCGTTCCTAAATATGATATTATATGTTTCTTGTTATTTGTGCTTGAGAGTCAAATCAAACCAAAGGCTCAAGTCTACATCATTATTTGTTTGTTCTTTGAAATACTCAGATAATAAACTGAATCGAAACATAGATTCCATTCAACTGTTTGTTCAGAGTGACATTTGTATCTACATTGCTTTCTTTCACAAACATAGGCTAATTTGGAATGTGTGTCTCTGTGTGGATCCATAGCCTAGCTGGGTAATAATAGTATAATGAAGACTACACCAGATGCCAGCCTGAAGACTTGGGTTCTTAGACCTAGTTCTACCATTAATTCTCTATATGACCTTAGACAGGCCATTTCCCTTTTCTGGATCTCATAAAAGCAGGATACTGGCCTAAAGGATATCTAAGTTCTCTTCTAACTTTAACATTTTCTATTCTGTAATATCAGTTTTACAGATGAGGCAATAGAGGTAGGCAATTTATTGTAGCATAAAGAGTAACCTTTTCTTTTTAACTTTCCAAAGTCCTTTTACATATGCTATTTGATTTTAAAGAAAAAATTGCAGGTCTGTAGCCCAAAGAGATAATACAAATGGGAAAAGGACCCACATATACAAAAATATTTATAGCAGTTCTTTTGTGGTGGCCAAGAACTGGAAATTGAGGGGATGCCCATCAATTAGGGAATGGTTAAACAAGTTGAGGTATATGAATGTTATGGAATATTATTGTGCTATAAGAAATGATGAACAGGTGGACTTCAGAAAAACCTAGAAAGCTTTATGTGAATTGATGCTGAGTGAAGTGAGCAGAACCAGGAGAACATTGTACACAGTAACAGCCACAATGTGTGATGACTAACTTTGACAGACTCATCTCCTCTCAGCAACACAAGGATTGAAGACATCTCCAAAGGACTCATGATGGAAAATGCTGTCCGTATTCAGAAAAAGAACTATGGAGTCTGAATACAGATCGAAACACATTATTCGATCTTTTTTTTTCTTTCTTTTTTTGTTTGTTTCTTCTGTCTCATGGTTTCTCCCATTGATTCTAATTCTTCTTTACAACATGACTAACATGAAAATAGGTTCAATATGAATATATATGTAGAGCTTATATCAGACTGCATGCCATCTTGGGGTGGGGGAGGGGAAAGATGGGCAGAAAATTTGGAACTCAAAATCTTGTGGAAGTGAATGTTGAAAACTAAAAACGAATAAATTAATTTTTTTAAGGCAATTGGGGTTAAGTGACTTGCCCAGGGTCACATAACTAGTAAGTGTCAAGAGTTTGGTCTGAGGCTGGATTTGAACTCAGGTCCTCCTGACTTCAGGGCTAGTGCTGTATCTACTTTGCCATCCAGCTGCCCCCAATAAATTAATTTTTTAAAAAAGATAAAATTGCTATGTAGTTGTAAATTTCATGCCTTCAACACTTCTAAGATCCATAATTTTACTGGTACATACTTTCACCACCGTAGTAGAATGCAATCTTTCCATGCCTAAGAATTTTTAACACTAGATAGGCCAGATGTATCAACTGACACATTTTTTTTTAAGAATTTTACTATAGCTAGGTATAATTTCTCCTATCTGTGTAAATGCACTTTAAATACAAATAATTACAAGTAGATATTATAATTTTACTTTGAGATAAAAATTCCATCCTATTATCTCTATTTTCTTTGCATTAATGTACTGTGTTAAGTGACATAGTTTGGTACTAGGTATTCTTAAATTCCAGTTCTTCTATCAAAACCACCATTTGTAAACTCCTTGAGAGCAGGGACGATTTCATTTTTGTCTGGCACATAATAGGCACTTAATAAATGTTTATTGATTGACTGACGGTGGTTTACCTTGCAGCAATGTTCCTACACATCACCACAGATATGTCATTACAACCAAGGATCAGACAGACTAGTCCTCAGTTGACAGACAGATAATCTATCCCTGTGCTCATTTTCAAAAAGTTTATCCTTTAGTAGAACTTGCAAGAAAATATATTCACTGGTACCATTTTCCAGAACCCAAGGTCACCTCCACACCACAGTGAGGTATCAGAGTAGCTCCTTTGTGGGGGTAAATATTATGACCATGGTATTAAAAGCACTAAATTTGTTTATTCCCTGCCTTTTATTTGTTTCATCAAAACAAACCAGAGCTACTTAGTAACAAATGCCACTCTAAACAAGGAGTTGAACTAGCCTGTTCAAGGAAAAAACAAAACAAAACAAAATTTTCATTCAAATATCTGGATACTAACAAGAATTAAAAAATGGATGGTCCAAATTTAGCATCATTCTGAGAGAAAAATAGCAGCTTATCTTGGATATATTACAAAGAAGGGAAGTCCAATTATTTGCTGTCAGTATGAGGATTACTTATAAAACTGAATGTGACGACTGTAGGATATTCTTGGATTTCTACTTAGTGATTAAAACTATCAGAGGATGGAAAAATCGTTGATGGGTCTAATTTTATAATAATAAAAGATGACAGTAGAATCTAATCATTATAATTTTTTCTATTACAAGCCCTATATGCCTATTTGATTATTGACAGCACAACAAGGTTCCCACCCCCCCATTACAGTCATTTGAAAGAACATCCCTCCCCAATTTTGTACACAACCCTACTTCATTTTCTACACATGGCTTAGACAAAAGGTCAAACCACAACTTTAAATATTTAAACTGGTCAATGACAGTCAAGTAGTCAGAAATGTTTCTAGTTTACTGTTAAATATGGATAGCCTCAGAAGTAACCTCAAGTACATGGCATGGCTTTCTTATGAGTAATTAGTTATGAAACTATGAAGTAATTCTGAATTTTAAGCAAGGCTGAAAAATAGATTGGAGTGGAGCAAATTAAAAGAACTGTAATTATGCACCATCATGAGATGTATTAGATAGTCACACTATGCATATATCAAAAATACATTAATAAACCTAACATAGTAATAAAAAGATGAGCCTCGCCCTTCAAGACCTCAACACTAATTGGAAAGGATTTAGACAGCACATCTTGAATAACTTTCATTATCAATTTTGGCAAGTCATTTTTCAGCTACCTAAATAATGGTTATTTTCTACATTCTGCACTGCATCTATCAAAATCAAAGATCTAAGAAATATCATTAGTGAGTGTGAGTGAAAGAGCAACTGTTCAATACCTCCAACTTGAATAGAATATATTGGTCCTTTATAACTCATCTGTAAGACATAATTTTTCCCCCATTTATAGTATTACCTTTTAAAAAACAGTACCAGTTTCAAGATCACAGGCTTTGGACATAGAAGAACTCTCTTCATAGGTTGATGATTTTATAAACTTCATTCTTAATAAAGGGGAGATGGCTTTCAACTCAAAAAATCAAATTAAAAAAAGTTTATATCCAGTAATAAACACATCCAATAGAACCTTATTGGTTAAAAATGTCAAAGAGATTCTGACAGTAACATTGAATTTTTGTAACAAAAAAAAAATTAATTTTGTAAACATCTGTGGAAGGATGGTTATAACTAAAGCTTAAATTATAATGGGCTAATCATTTACCAGTATTATTTGAAGAATAAATAATAACGTTACTTATTTCTCCCCCCCCCATAGCTTCTAAAGCTTGAAAAGAAGAATGGTGTGTCATATCAATGTCCCAAACCAGCCTTGACTCTTAATATTTCATTTAGAGGAACAAAAGGAAAGGGAACAAGCATTTAAGCACCTACTATGTGCTGGACTATGCTAAGTGCTTCCCAAATATTATCTCAGTTAATTTATTTGTGGAGTTAAAATGTATAATATGGCTGCCAATTTGAGGAAATGATCACAAAAACAGTCCTCAGTGAAGGACAATAACCTTATTTACCACCCTTCACCTAAGTAAGTTAAAGCCTTTCTGAAGAAAAGGTATCTTTAGAGCATGAAACAGCCACAGAAATGAGAAGTGACTTGCTCAGTGTCATTAAGTGAGTGAGTAGGACAAAAAACAAACAAACAAACAAACAAAAAAACCCACTGTAGCCTGGACAAGAGAGGCTTAGGAGGACAAGGGAGCCTTTCAGTTGCTGCCTTCTTTAGATGTACAAGCTTTCTAGGAAGGACTTCCTCTATGCAGGTTGGTCCTTCCTTTTTTATTTTAATGCTGAAATGAAACTTCAGCTTATACTATCTTCTCCTATCCAATCCAACAAATATCTATTTTGTTCAAGTTATTGTGCTAGACATAGCCCATACTTAATGTTGATTATAGTGCTCAAAGAAAATTATGATGGTATAAATTAAAAACTACAATGAAGACTGTCCCTCATCTATCAGTCCTTTCTCTATGTAGTGATATTCATTTATGAATCATTTGCTTCATGACTCTAAAGCTATGTGATTTGTAATGTAATACTCTAAGAACTTCCAGAGTCACTGCAATGTTAGTTACAAATACAATTTGGCTCTTTGCATATCTTAACCTTGGGAACGTGAACCTTTAAGTCTTAGAGATCAAATACCAACATCCCCCCAGGACCACTGTGCACATCTGCATTTTTGGACATCTGACTTCTTTTTTCTAATCAAATATAATCTCACTTCATAACTTCTCTTCTTGGCTCACCCTTCCCTCCTTTTCCAGGCAAGCTAAGAAATGAAGGCTCAAGAATTTGTACTCAGAGGCTTGGAGATTTGGCAGATGCTACATCAACTTTTAAGCATTTGATCTCCAGCCTCAACATGGTGAATTTAGCTGAAATGTAAAGGAACCAAAATGTCACTCCACACCCTCTCAATCTGCACCTGCAGTTTAAGGTTGCCAGATATTTTAACTAAATATTTTGTGTAGAGAAGGAAACTGAATGATGACCTCAAGCCTCCTTCTGGGATGGTCTAGCAAGAAAAAACAACAGCCATTATAAATAACGATTGATTTCTGCTCAGTTTTGCAACTGTGTCAACTAGGATTGCTATTCCCAGCTAGACATTACTCTTTGTTAAACTGGTCCAGTCTCATTTTATATCTGGGTCAAAACAAATTAACATGGACGGTTAATATATTCATGCCAGATAGTACCCTTTTGAATATACAAACTTGCTGAAAATGTAGGTGTACAAGAGGACTATAAAGTTCCATGAAATCAGATGAAGGAGAGATAATTTCAAGCTTACTGAGGGTGCAGAGAAGGGATTGGAGTTCAATCAATTTTTCCCAAGATTTAGGTAACAAAGTTGTTTGCATACATTATCTCATTTGAACCTCACAAAAAACTGTAAGGTAGGTAATGGACGGATTACTTCCATTTAAAAAAAAAAGGAAACAGGCTTAGAAGAATTAAATGATATCCATGCTCACACAGCTATGAAGGTAGTCAGAATTAATCTTTTTTTTTTCTTTTAACTATAAAGCATGCACTTCCAACTCTTCCAACTTAAGAGTGGTTGGTTCTTTCCAAGGCTTACTCAATCTTGATAAGACAGCCTCCAGCAAATGAATCAGAATTAATTTCCGTTTATAATTTCTTGAAATGTTATGTTTAGGCTCTTTTTTTGGTGATAGCTTTCAAGTAATCCAATAATTATTAATTTTTTTCTCTTTGATTTGTTTCTCATGTCAGTTACTACGAGATACCTTACATTTTCTTCCTTTTTTTTCAGTCTTCAGACTTTATTTTAATATTCCTTGTTGTCTCATGGAGTCAATGGATTTTGTTTGATCCATTCTAATTTTCAGGGAGTTTATTGTTTGAACACAATTTTGTATCCCTCATGCCAAGCTGTTAATTCTCTTTCTAATTCTTTCTTTCATAGGTCTCATTTCTTTTCCATTGTTTTCTCTAGTGTTCTCATTTCACTTTAAACATTTTTTTAAACTCTTGGTTCATATCTTCCAGTAATTCTATTTGAATTTATGCTCCAGCCGTGTTTTCCTTTGAGGCTTTGTTTGTAGATATTTTGGAGTCATTCTCCTCTTCTGGATCTGTGTCTTGAACACACATATCACCACAATAACTTTTTATGGTGGGATTCTTTTTCTCTGCTCATTCAGCCAATCTACTTTCTGACTTTGGATTAGATGTTAGGGCTGGGCTTAGGATACTTTTGGAAAGAAGGTCTGGGTCTGTTGCTGCTTTCTTGGGGGTATTGAGTATGTTGTCGTATTCCAGCATCTCAGGACAGCTTAGGATAGCTGTAAGCTATTAATGCTTCCAAAGTGGTTGTGGGTAACAGTTTTGTCTGTGATAATGCTCCAGTTCCAGGACATTTTATTGAATTCTCAAGGATCATTTGAGGTCTACATTTGTAGTATGGGGATTTTTTTGTCTGTTATAATTTAAGTCACCAGGTTGTATTTTGGTAGGTATCCAGTAGATGATACATTTTTACAACTTACAGTGAAATGCTGTAGAGTTGCTGTTCTTGGTTTTTTTTTTTTTTTTTGCATAATCTGCATTAACCAACAGGAAGATAATCTTCTTATAATTTCTAGTGCTAATGACCTTATGCTAAACTGGCTTCATAACCCTCCTGTTCCTTTTTCTCCATTTTCATAAGTAAACCTGCATTATTATTATTATTATTATTATTATTATCATCATCATTACTTTTCAGCATACTTTTCAGAGGACTAGACTGGAAATTAGGAGACCTGAGATACATTCCCAATGCGACCACTTTCTTATTAGCTATATAAGCAAGACCAAATCCCAATCTCTTGAGCTTCAGTTTGCCTATCTGTAAATGAGGATAACAACACCTAAACACCTATGTAAGAAACTTTGTAAATGAATCCTTGCTAATAGTTTACCTCTCTCATCCCAGCATTATCTCATCTCTTAAAATATTATATTTACCTGTGAACGAGTCTTATTTCAGATATCTAGACTGTAAGTTCTTTGAAGACAGGAAATATGCCTTATTTATCTTTGTCTCTCCATTAGTGCCTTTACACAGTAGATTTACATCCTAATGTCTTTTTTTTTTTTTTTTGGCTCAGCAAGGCAAATAACAGGACGACCTTTTAAAGATGCTATTAAGAGCCATCGTATTAATTATCTACCTTTCTGTAAAATACTTGCTTACATACCCCCAAATACGTGATATTTTCCAGGATTAAATCTTCTACTTGATAAAACTGTAGACAGACAAAAACTGTAAACAGTTCCTTTATTTGGGACTAAAGTCAGGACACAGGTACTGATGGATGCCACACAGCATACATTATGATTGCTGACAATCACATTATAGAAGTGGCCACAGAGTATGAAGCATAGCTAGAAAACCCTCATTGAAAGGTTAAATTAAAATTTTTTTTCTGCTAACATGTTTAGGGTTCAGTAATAAAAGTGTCCTATTAAGATTAGTGTCTATGTAGAAATGAGGGGTACAGTGCAATAATGGGAAATGGGATGGATAGGAAGATGAAAGATCCATTTTACCTAACTCATAGGGTTGTTGGAAGAAGAGGTGTTTGTAAACAATATGGTGCTACAGAAATGCTTTCTGGGAAGTACTATGTAAATGTAAGCTGTCAGTATTATTTGACTGTTCAATGTGGCAATATCTTTAGGGACATAAGACTCCCAACTGCATTAAATCACTTCAAAATAACTCTGACTAGAGGTGTCCAGAGAAACAAGGCTGTGGTAGGCCATCTTAGATAGAGTCAACAGAATTCCCTCCCCCAGGCCAATTGCAGAGACAGAAGTAGAGACATCATCCCCTGAGAGATAGCTGTTATTTTACTAGCCACCAATTTTTCACTTAACAGTCTGAACCAATGAACCATTTGAAAATGAGACCCTAGACAATACCCAGCCTTACATTCAAGCATGAGTGAACAAAGGGTGTCAAAACATGTGTTGGAGCATATGTGGACAAAGAGCATAAAAACGTGTGAAGACGGGTGTTAAAACATCAGTTAAAACATGTGTTTAACCATGTGTGAGCAAAAGGGTGTTAAGCCATGTGGTAAGGCAAGTGTGAGAACAGATTCTATTACAAATGTTTCTAATTTTTGGTTTAAATTGTTTTCTGTCTGGCCTAGTGTTGCTAAGCAGTATCTATGTGTTGTCCCAATTTAACACAATGAATTATAGTGACTTTTTGATTCAAGCCAGTTGTGTGTATGTGTGTGTGTGTGTGTGTGTGTGTGTCTTGGATCCATCTGAGAGAACTTAAATGAATACTTTTCAAATGATATGATGCTGTTCCACTACATAAGGGAAAATGGAAAGCAAACAAACATTTAAGAGGCTACTATGTGCAAGGGCAAAGGAGGGAATAAACATTTGTAGAGCACCTACTATGTGCCAGGAACTGTGCCACATGATTTACAAATATTATCTCATTTGATCCTCACAACAACCCTGTGAGGTATTATCCTCCTTTTGCAGTTGAAGAAACTGAGGCAAACAGAGGTTAAATGGGTTGCCCAATACTACGTAGCTAGTAAGTATCAGAGGCTGGATTTGAACTCAGATCTTTCTGACTCTAGCCCCAGTGCTCTATCCACTGCATCACACAGCTGCCTACTTAAAGCTAAAGCCATGAAAATGTAGATTGGTGAAGTGTAACTGTTAGAGACTCTATGGCTAGACTGTGGCCAATATGTATATGCAATCTAATGGCAAACATAGTCTGATATTCATATGGTAACTACTCATAATTACATAATACTTTAAGACTAATAAATACTTTAAATACATTATATAATTAGATTCTCACAATAACCCTGAGAGCTAGATAATAAAAAAAAATGATTATTGCCATTTTATAGATGAGGAAACTTTATCTCAGAGAAATAGCAAGATTTACCTGGGCTCATAGAGTTAGTAATAGTTAGTACTCAGACTCTAGGCTTTGGGAGGCAAGTCCAGTGTTCTTTCTGAAACTCAATTCAATAGTCATTTATTAAGCACCTACTGTGTAGGAGACACTGTGTGAAATGCTGCAAATACAAGACAAAAAGCAAAACAAAACAAAAACAAACAAACCAGCCCCTCCTCTAAAGGTGCTCACCTCCCTTACACTATCCAGCCTCCATACAATAAATATCGTTTCCCAAGAGCTGCCTTCCTTATAACATCTTGCCACTGCTATGATTCTTTCTTCTTTCTCTATGTTATTCTTGAGAACAATTCTCTAGAGAGCACTGTAATTGCCAAAGATTTTGATAGTTTTCTTAGACACAGAAGTGGAAATGAGATTAGATTTAAGGCTTTTCTGATATTCTTTGCTAAATATTTTAGCTTTCAACTGAATACTGCATTGGGAAGCTTCCATTTAAGAACCTAAATGAATTCTCTTGCCTGAAAATGTAAAAATACAAATCTTAGAAGATATTTAAAAAGAGACAAAAATCAGAATGTGGTGTTGAAACCTTTTCAAAAGGACAGGGAGTAATGCCAAACAAACATACACAGGTGAACATAAAGGAAAAACAAATTCTATGAATGTTATTTCATTTACTTGTTATAAAGCAAAGTGATGAAGAAGTGAAATGGACTGAATAAATTGTTTTAAATTCAGCTATTTCAAAATTGGGAGCTGAAATAGAAACAATTATACAAAATAGTTAAGTAGAATGGGAGAGGTAGACATTTTGGTTTCAGAAGACATGGGTTCAATTCCCAAGCAACACTAGTAGTGGGGTCTTGGGTAAGTCACTTCATTTTGGGGAGCCATAGTTTCTTTATCAATAATATGCTGTTAATACTTGCTCTATCTACCTTGCATTAAATGAGATATGAAAGTGTTTCACAAAGTATAAGGCAGTAGACAAACAGAAGGTATAATTATTATTAGGAAAGTAAGATTCCACAATGTAATACTACGCTCAATATGGAGTAGGATATAACAGATCCACATTGATAATAATAATGACTCCAGCATAAATGCTATCTAATTAAACACAGGGAAAAGATTTTTTTTGTTCACTTAGGATTTTTATCCCACCATCTTCTAAAAGTGGTATGAAGTGACTACGAAAGTATTTTGGATCATTTTTAGAAAAGAATGCAACAGAAACTATCCATTAAAGAAGCCATTTGTTAGCAATATATCCTTCCTGATCACCTCTCTCCTCAAGATCACTACATGTCTCATTTTGACAAAAACTGACAAGAGGAGGAAAACAATTAAATCGAGCGCATTTTGTTGCCCGTGCTTGTGGCAAAGGTCACAGAATTTCTGAACCATTCTCTTCTGCTCACTCACGTCAACTTAATGACTTGGCTCTGCTGTTCTGGACAACCCAAGCAAACAGAATCCATCAGCCCCGAAAGAATCGTTTTTGATTGGACTGCTGTGACCTGACTCTTTGCTTAAATGAATTCCACAGAAAACACTCCTTTGGGGATTTTTTTTTTTACTTTCAAAGATTCTGCCAAAATTGGGAAAGCCAAGAAGATAATTTGACCAAAATTAGTTTTATTATTAAATGTATTCATTTTAATAAGCCTGCTACATTTCTTCAAAATAATGAAGCTCTATTTTCAACATTACCAATGGGAATATGACAAACTTTTACTTTCTGGAAATAGCATACACATATGTGCTTATTGATATGTATATATATCATATATGTGTACATATATATATGTAAAATATACTACTCTTAGAGGTCACTTTACTGAGGAAATCTCAAAATGCACATAAATCATACCAGGTAATCCTGGAGATATTATCGAATCAACAGAATGCATTAGCAAATGAAAGAATTAACTATGTAGAAACTGTTTGGACTGATTAAGGGCCTGCACACGGGAAGGAACCATTAGCCATTTAAGGCTAAATTGAGGAAATCAACTTATGGGATAATGGGGTTATAAACACATCCACTAGAGCAGTGTTGAACACAAACCAATAATTTTGGTTTCCAGTTTGATATGTTATCATTGCTATTTATGACAAAGACAAGTTTGAGAGAAATGGGCTAGATGATAGTAGAGTTAGGTATTTTCCTAACTTGTTGATGCCCAAGCGCCAAAAGTAGTCATTCATGGTTCAATGACAATCTTTTTTTTTTTTGGTGAGGCGATCAGGGTTAATTGACTTGCCCAGGGTCACACAGCTAGTAAGTGTTAAGTGTCTAAGGCTGGATTTGAACTCAGGTCCTCCTGACTCCAAGACCAGAGCTCTATTTGCTACTCCACCTAGTTGCCTCATTCAATGACAATCTGACAGCAGATCTTCAAGATGTCTACTTGGGTCCATGCTGTTTGATAAAGGCAAATTTATTGAATTGGGAAGGAATGAAAATTTGAAAGAGATGGTTAACATGCAGGATGACAAAATGAGAATATGAAAATGTACATAAAAGGTTAAAGCACTGATCCAAATCGATAAGATGGAATCTAAGGATAAACATATACATGGTCTTCTTATACATGGGCCTCAAAAATTTCACACTGCCAAGTGCAAGATGAGAGAGGGAGAGCTATGAAGGAATTCATCTGAAAAAGAGCTGGAAGTAGCAGTTGACTACAAGCTCAATGTGAGTTAGGAGTGTGATATAGCAGTTTCCAAAACTCATAACATGTTAGGCTGCATTAATAAGCAAACTCCTCTGTCCAGAACTAGGAAGGTGATAACTCTATTGAGTACTTTGCCTTAGTCAGATACCACATAGAATACAATGTCAGTTCTGTGCACATTTTAGGAAGGACACTGACTTACTAGTTTCCAGGGAAGGGTGACATGTTTTACCATGTCCCTTTAACCCAGTGGAATGCTAAGTCTTTGAGGACAAGAACTGAGTTTGTTTAGTTTTCATTTTGTTTCTGTTTTGTTTTCTGTCTCCTAGTATTGTGCCTTGCACATAGTGGGAGCTTAAGAAATGCTTGATAGATTGGATTAGACCAGGATCCAAAGAGCAGTGGAATCATACCATATGCAGATTGGTCGAAGGAGCTGAGGATATTTCATCTAAAGAAAAGCAGAGTCAGAAGGAGACATGGTAACTACTTTCAAGCACTTGAAAGTCTGTTAAACAGATGAGGAACTAGAATTGTTCAACATAGACTCAGGGAAGAACTAGGAGCAGTAAGAACTTGCCAAGAAGCAACTTTCACATTGATATAAGAAAAAAAGTATTAACAGAGATATCCAAAAGTGGAATAGCTTATCTTGGAAGGCAGTGGGTTTCTTACACTGGAAGTCTTCAAGCAAAGGATACATGACTTTTGTCAGGTATGTTGTATAGGGCATTTTGATTCAGATAGGGGATGGCCACCAAAGTCTCTAATAGATCTAAATTCTGTGAATTTACATTAATAACAATAAAATCCCATACTTTGCAAAACACTTTGTATACATTATTGAATTTCCATTCAACAAATAAGTGAGGTAAATAGTGCAAACATTCTCGTCTCTACTCTAAAGAAGAGGAAACTGGGACTCAAAGAGTTCAGGTGACTTGCCAAAGGTCCCACATACACAGCTAATAAGTTAAGAGTTAGGACCTGGATTAAGGTCTTCTAATTTGAATCTCAGTGGTCTTTTGATTATACCATGATGACTTCCTGGATTATTTGACGGTTTCATTTAAACATAGTAAAAAAAATTTTTTTTCATGATAATCTGGGTAAGAAACACATATTAGCAGATAGTACTAAATACAAGGATATGGACAGAAAAAATAGTATATCCCTAGACCCCTCCCTATAGTACCAAGTAGTGCAATGTAAGATAATATAGCTTTTAATAAATACTTAGGATTATTGGCAGAGATGATAAAAGATGGGAATGGTCATTGTTGGAAAGTCTATGGAAGGATGGGCACACAAATGCACACAAAGTGGAAGTATGAATTGGTCTATCCTAGAAAGCAATTTGTAATTATACAAAGAAGATAACAAAAATGTCCCTACGTTTTGACCCCAAGATTTTGACACTAGGAATATGCTCCAAGGATGTCAATGAGAAAAAATAAGCCCCTATACAAATCATGTTTTGTATTAAAGAATCAGAAACAAAGCAGATAACTATAGACTGTGGAATAGCTAAATATTTTATGATAAATTAATGTAATATGATATTATTGCTCTATAATAACAATGATTATAATGAATGTAGAAAACCATGGGCAGATTTCTATGAACTGCCACAAAATGCATTAAGCAGATCTAGGAAAGTAATATACATAATGACTTCTGTTGTTGTTCAGTCATTTTCCAGTTGTGTCTAACTCTTTGTGACCCCATTTGGGGTTTTCTTGGCGAAGATACTGGAGTGGTTTGCCATTTCCTTCTTCAGCTCATTTTACAGATAAGGAAACTGAGGCCAACACGGTTAAGTGACTTGCCCAGAGTCACACAGCTAGTA
This sequence comes from Vombatus ursinus, assembly GCF_900497805.2. NCBI lineage: Eukaryota > Metazoa > Chordata > Mammalia > Diprotodontia > Vombatidae > Vombatus > Vombatus ursinus. The sequence continues at coordinate 8,652,517 of NW_020948983.1, forward strand.
AGTATCTGAGGCTGGATTTGAATTCACAAAGATGTCTTCCTGACTCCAGGCCAGGCACTCTATCCACTGTGTCACCTAGCTGCCCCATGACTACAACAATATAAATGGAAAGAACAACAAAACAACTGACACTGAATGCTGTGAAATTATGACCATCAAGCTTGGCAGTAATTAAGAGATTTGAGAAGAGACCTTCTCTTCCTTTTTTGTAGAGGTGAAAACTATGGTATGGAATAATGCACATAAAGTCAGTCCTGTGTAGGATGTTGCCGAGTTTTTCTGAATTGTTAATTTTTCTTCCTTTTATTCTTTGTCATAAGGTATTACTCTCTGAGAGGAGGGGGAGAAATCATTAATATATGTGGGTGATGTAATATCAATACCATTATTTTAAAAAACACTTATGATCACAGAAAAGTTACCTCAGAAGTCCTCTTGTCCACCTCTCTCATTTTACAGATGAAGAAATGGAGGCCTTTGTGTGATTTGCTTAAGTTTCCACAGGTGGCAGAGGATGGATTTGAAATCAAGTGCTTTGATTCCAAATCCAATATTCTTTCCAATGGATTACATTAAATCTTTTATTAATAGTTTACATTGTGATTATTAAACCTTTTAGGAGATGATTAAAATGCTATATGAACCCTTTACCAAAGTCAGTTGGAATTTCTAATTTTCCCCCAAAGTGACTTTTGCTAATATCTCCAAAGGGATACAGGAAGCAGCATGGTTAAGTGGGAAAAGCAGTGAACTTGGAGTCAGAAGAGCTAGGTTCAAGCTGAACTTCTGCCGTTTACTAGACATGAGACCTTGAGAAAGTCATTTCTTTTCTTTACATTAGTTACATTAGTTTCCTTATTAGCAAAAGTGGGGAAATGGTACTTGTACTCTCTATCTCAGGGTCAGAGAAATGATCACATGAGACGATGAACATAAAAATGTTGTGTAACCTTTCGATGCTATAAAGGTGCAAATGACTATCACCATAGCCTCCAATGGCAGTGCTACACGTGGAATGAAGAGACTTTTGAAGAAATTAGTATTTCCTCTTTCACCATCTTGGTGATTTTATTACAGTCATTGCTGAGGATCAGGGCCAGCTGCTGGCAGTGTTTGCTTGACAGACTCAGAATGCATCATCAATGGGCTGTTGTCTTCATTTCTAACAACTTTCTCCCCCCACCTCCACAGCTCTGTCCTTTTCATGGCTGAAGTCTGCCAAAGATGCCAAATTGGGTAAGAGTAAACAATACTTAATAAGCCTGAACCAAATTTGCAAGTGTGTATGTTTAAAGTAAACTTGAGAACTTTCACAATATCCTGCAATGGGGCTAAGCAATTACCTCTGGAGGTTGGCAACACTTCCCTCTTTATGAACAAAACAGCCTCAGCAATTACAGGAAAAAGGAAAACCAACACAAATAAACCAAGAAAGCCTTTCATCTCTTTCACCTCACTGGGTGGATTTTTTTTAAAACTTCTTTTAAAGGCTTAAAAAAGCATTAGGTGCTTTTTATACACCTAAACATTTATGCCCTTGTTCAACTTACTCAATATATTTCTTACTAATGCTTGTAGAATTAATGGAATCAACCCAAGAACTAGCAATATTGAGCTTTTTAATTGCCTTACATAATTAAATGCTAATACTTCAATCAGAAACAATAATACCAAATACCACGAAGAGGGGCTTAATATAGGCAATGTATGAAGACACATATTTTAGCAGGTTTCCACCTTTTATTTTTTATAATCAATTGAGAGCAAGAAACCTTAAAGAAAAAGCCCTAAGAAATAAACCCTTTACAAGTGTCTTCATTTTCTGTCTCTGGAAAAAAAAAAACCATATCAAATGAAAATAATCCAGCAACTGAATGATGGAATTGTCACCTCTAGTTTCTCACACTACTTTGGTATGTTTTTCTGTCTGTGACAAACAGATCTATGCAGGCAAGGTGGGTTTCCTTTTATTTTTGGAAATTACAGTAACATGTAATATGGGGTTCTTTATGGTTTTCTAAGTGTCCTCAGTGACATTATTTCATTTAACCCTAACAATGACATGAAGGAGGGAGGTTAGGAATTACTATCCCCACTTTACAGACAAGGAAAAGAACCTAAAAGAGGTTTGCTTGGGGTTGTCCAGCTTACAAGTGGTAGAATCTGAACTCTTACCTCTATTTCCTGCCTCCTCACTCAATGATCTTGCCACTATCCTACACTTCTTCAAATACATATGTAGGGCCTGACTTTGTTTAGAGAATTCTGGAGCTTATCTGATTCCAAATAGTGATGACAGCACATTGATCAACAAACATATCTATTCCATACACCAGGAAGTCCTTGCCCTAAATTTGACTCATTCCCTATCCTTAACAAAAGGTAGGAGGCTAAGACTACAAACTTTGTATGCAAAAAAGTATTGATCCAAAAGGAGTAACTGGTTTGGGTTAAAACAGATGATCACCCTTAATCCAAGAATGCCACTCCTAAGGCGACTCAAAGCAGGTCAAAGATAGATGGAAAGGACCCATACTTATAGTTGTACTTTTTGTTGTAGCAGTCAATTGGGGGGAAAAGTGAGTGCCCATCAATTAGAGAATGACTGAATAGATTATAGTATATGATTACAATGAAAAACTATTGTTCTGTAAGAAATGATGACTATGATGGATTTTGAGAAACTGGAAAGACTTGTGTAGACTGATACAGGGTGAAATGTTTATAGGATCACAGATGTAGAGCTGGAAGGGATCTCAGAGGCTATTAAGTTCAATTCTCTCATTTTACAGATAAGGAAACAAAGGCATAGAGAGGTTAAGTGACTTGCCTGTGGCCACAGAGATAGGAAATATTTGAAGTAGGAATAGAACTCAGATCTTCATGATTCCAAGGCCAATGTTTTATCCGCTATGCCAATTTACCTCCCAGTGTGGAATCAAAATAATTTACATGACAATCACAATGATATAAAAGAAAATAACTTTGAAAAACTCTAAAACTCTCTCAATGCCCTGACCAAGCATGACTTCAGATGACTGATGATGGGGCAAGTCAGATATCTCTGGGCAGAAACCTGTTGGACTAGAGGTATAGAAAGAGATCTATGTTGTCACATAAGGCCAATGCACTGACTTGTTTTCCTTGACTATACTTTATATTACACTAGCTAGGTGGCACAGTGAATAGAGCACTGGCCCTGAAGTCAGGAAGACATATCTTCCAAAATTCAAATCTGGCTTCAGATACTTACTAGCTATGTGACCCCGGGCAAGTCATTTAATCTTGTTTGCCTTAGTTCCTCATCTGTAAAAAGAGCAGGAGAAGGAAATGGCAAACCACTCTAGTATCTTTTCTCAAGAAAACCCCAAACAGAGTCAAAAAGAATTGGACAACACTGAAAAACAACTGTTCAACAAAAATACTTTATATAAGGCTGGTAGGGAGGCTTTCTGTTCTGGGGGGAGGAAGGAGTGAATCTGTAGGTGAGAGAAATTTAAAAATAAGGAAAAGGATATCAATAAAAAATTTAAAACATATAGAGAAGAAAACAAAAAAGTTTAGAGGAAGAGACAAGCCAATTTTGTCACTCTCATATGAAATGTAATGTACACTTAAAAAACTCCACAAACTCTATGTAGCAGAAGTTCATGGTTTTATATACAATCCTTCCTTTGTTCTTTATAAACTGAAATGTACATGTTTGTTGATGATATTGTTAAGTTCATAAAATTTTAAAATAAAATATTTAAAATAAAGACAAAAAAGAAAACAGATATTTCTCAAGGCTGGGATCTATGATGGATTATTCTAGTGACTATATAAACATGAGGTACACCAGAATTGCACTAGTGCTATTTACTATGATATAGACTACTTTATGCATCTACGCAGCATATGGCTGATAAGCCAATGTTGAGCCACACCTCTGTTTATTGGAGAGTAGAGAATGTCAGCTGTCATTCAAGTACAGCTGGGAGTGGATTTGAATTCACTCTCTACTCTTCCATCTGAGAAGGAACTGGCTCACTTTCATGATGGAATCCTGACCCCTCCCTCTCACTGTAAAAATGACATTAATCCAATCACAGATTTTCTACATCATCACTAACTGCTTCCCCACTGTAACTAACAAAAAAGCCAGCAACAAAATGTCACGTCAGTAAGAAACAACCAGCTTCTGTGATACAATACTGCCCAAGAAAAATACCAGTCAGTGCACAACTGTACTCCTCATACCGGCCCAGACTCAAAAAAATATCCCTATATTGCCCACTGGTTATTGTGTCTTCCACTGTGAGGTACTCTTTCCTACCCTCTTCCACTTGCCTTTAAATTGTTCTGCTCATTTGAAAGTACTTCATACTCTAAAATTATTGCTCCTTACTTTGTCATACACTATTCCCCTAGTGCCCCCAACACAAAAACTAAACAAACTACATGTTAAAAAATGATTAAGTGGCTTGAGAAATCAAGGATGAGAAGATGATATTTTCATCTGGGCAAGGAGAAAGGAGGGGGTAGAGAATGTATTCAAAGAAGACTGCATAGTGTAGGTGACCCTAGAGCTAAATATAGAAGGAGAAAGCATTCTTTGAGTGAAGGTGGCAAAGATTTATTGTTATGCTATACAGTGGGCAGAGATCCTAAAGGAATTCTGCCACGGTGGGCAGAGCTCCTTAGGGAACTTGCAATCTAACAGGAATGATGCTAAAGCTTACATAGGAAAAGTAGTGACTTTTGTGCCAAGTGTGCTAATTAGGTGGTAACATACAACTATGTCATTCACTACTGGAATCCGGGGAAAAGGTTTTCCTAAGGGGTGTGTTTTTGGTCTGTTATGTCTGAAATAACATAGCTTTGGGAGTTGACATCTATAGCTTGACCTCTGGATTGTATACAGTAACTGTGGGGCATCAGTACTTCATAGTTCTGCTGGTATAAGATAGTCCTATTCATACAAGGGAAATTCTACAGAGGTCAGCTTGCTCTTGTAACAGGGAGAAATAGTTTGCCTCACTGGGCCCACTGATGAGTTATTGGCAGAGATAGGGTCCTTGGGCTGGAGGGAAACTGTCAGGGATAGTGTTTCTGAGGCCAGGGAGAAATTGGGATCCAAGCACAGGCACCTAAGCAACCCATCAAAGCTGTATGCATTTTTTAATTTCACAAACAATGGGGAGTCACTGAAGTTTTCTAAGCAGAGGAATGATCAGATCTAAGGGAAGATTACTTTGGTAGAGGTTTGATGACTCAATTGGAGAAGGGCAAGACCAGCTAAGAGGCTATTATAATAGTTCTAGTGATGAGGGCTTGAATTAAAGTGGGAATGGTATAAGTGGAAAGGAGGGGGCAGATACAAGAGATATTTCAAGATTTCAAGCTTGAGTCACTGAGAGAATGAAGGTACCATTAACAGGAATGAGGTTAGGAGGCTCAGCTTTTAGAGCAAAGAAGAACTCAGTTTTGGATGAGTTATAATTTTGATGTCTGCAGGACATGCAAGCAGAGATATTCAGCAGTTAATTGGAAATGTAGAACTGGAACTCTGAGAAAAGGTTAGGGCTGGATTACAGAATCATCTGTATAGAAATGATAATTGAAGTGAAGTTTATTAGACTGACAATTAGAAGAGTATAGGAAGAAAAAGGAAAAGAGATTTATGTAAAGGTTCTTAGCAGATGTTCACACCTAAGAGGATGGGAGGAGGAGAAACCAGTAAGGATCAGTCAGAGAGGTAGACATGAACCAGGAAAGAACAGAGTCAGGGAAGTCAAGTTAAGAGGAGAGTAGTATAAAAAATGTAAATTGGGAAAAGGGCCAAGGAAGATGAGGACTAGAAAGAGGCCAATGGATTTGGCAATTAAGAGGTCACTGGTGATTTTAATGAGCATGATGTCCCTTAAAGAACATTGGGCTGGGACATAGATCATTGAGATTCATTCCTTTGGGTTACGCTTTCTCAAAGAACATGGCAGGTATGATTGATAGACACTGAGTTGGGAGTTGGGTTCTAGTTACTAATACCGGTTGCATGTCATGATCTTTATGGTTGTCATTTTCTTTATTTATAAATAAAAGAGTTGGACTAGATAGTTTCTTAAGGGTCATTCCAGGCCTAAAAAGCTATAATTTTTCAATTAAATATACAGAAGCATTTCTGATCACCATCTTTGCTTTGACATTGGCTTCCTTGTGGGTTTTTAGCTCCAAGGAAGCCTGTATTTCATGCAGATTACACTCTCAAGCTTAATGAACCCATTCCATGGTGAAGCCCAAACTTAACAATGTTAAGAACATAACTATTTAGAGATAGATGGGAAAGAATGCCAGGTTTCCTAATATCTTACCATACTTTTCCTGATCTGCACCTCCAAAGAGGAATATAAATTTGGGGATGGGAGTGAATAAAATCTTCAAGGAAAATAATTTCCATCGTTGGAAATGGGTTGATTTTTCAAACAATAAAAACAATAGTGTTGTACTTCTATAGCACTTTCTGGTTAGAATGCCCTAAGTATACACACCATCTTGTTTATTTTATCACAATAGCCTCATGAGTTGGGGTGTGTGTGTGTTATTTTCCTCTTACAAATGAAAAAATAGAAGGTTAAATAGTTGAGCCGGTACTTGAATTCAGGTATACTGACTCCAGATGCAGTGCTCGTCTGACCATTCAACGTACAGTAGGGAGTATGGGAGAAATAAGAAATAAGGAGCATGGCAGGAATTAGAAATGCCTTGTACACAAATGGAGAAATCTGCATTCAGATGTGACATGCTACAAACTGTAGGTGAATATGCTTTGCCTTCCAGATACATCAGTCTAATCCATCAACAAGTAGAGATCTGGTGGCTGGCTTTCCCATGGGGTATTCAGAATGACCCTCTCAATTCTGTTTTACTATACCACTTAGAAGGACACTTAAGCCTCAAAGAAGATGCATCTAAGGAAACTGGCATGTGGGATTTCATTTTTCCCTAAGGCTTCCATGTTGAGCTTCAGTAAATCATCAATAATTAAATAGTAACAGTTAAAACAAGACCACCCAGGTACAGACGCTCAAGGGTTGAGCTACAGACATAGTTCTTCTGGCCCCTTATCTATACAGCAACCCAGTCTGAAAGATCACCAGCTCACAGTAGGTATTTATTTTCTTTTGGTGACATCAGAAAGATAAATTTCCCTAATCCTAGAGCAGGGACACCTGAGTCTACCTCCTCTCTGTAACATCTCAAGGGAGATCCAGACCTGCTTTCAGTTTTCAGCCAGTTACAAGTCAGTGACAAGTGAGGATAACTTCATCTAGCAGGTTGCAGTCCCTGGAGGAAAAATCAATTCACCTAGTTTTCATCAAAACACCAAAGATGAAAAACACATTGGTATTTATCTTCAAGAAACCCCATTTTAGAGGCATACGCCATGGCAAGCCGATCTCATCCTAACTCAATGCCATATTTCTGGTTGCTCTTTTTCTCCATTTCAAAGAAAAACAGTTTAGTTCATTCTAATGTTCCTGGGGGCAGATCGAGAAGGGTGACTTTTTTTTGTGTTTGAAAGAATAGCACCCCCAGCCTCTAGCCATCTGAGGACAGTTTCTCCCAGGAACACCTGTTTGCTCCAATTGAAGCTAGTCCAAATTGGGTCCTGAGGATCTCGGGCTTGCTCTTCAGATGTACCATCATTTTACAATATTTATTCCCCATCTGTCTGATGACCGTGATGGCTTGGGAATGCTCCAGCCAGGGAAAGCTGTTCCATGGCCCTGTTTCTTCACAAAACTAACAGCAGCTAATGCTCCAGTAGAAGCTGGTTGGAGGCTAGTTGCACTAGAATTAAAATTGGTCTCTCCTCCCCAAGTTCTGACCTACTCATTACAATTTCTCCATGAGGAAGACATGAATGATTTTCATTAATCTTTAGATTCAGAGTTTACAAAGTAAGATCTACCTTTTGACCTCTGAAATTCTAATTTTGTTCATCAAGCCAGTTCCCTAACATGTTTTCAACTCCAAGTCAAACTAAAGTAGCAGTTGTATAGCATTAAAAATGGAGACTAGTAGAACTATTTCCACAGCAAGAAAATCATTAAAATCTAGAAGGTAACATGCTACAGAGATGATCTTAAACACACACAGTTTAACATCTAATAGACGAAAAGAAAAAGGTGCCCACATCAAGCTCCAATTATAATAGTGAAGTAATGTTTTATTTAAAAAAAAATTCTAGCCATGAGAAAACGGTATATTTGAAAGGCTTATAAAATAAGGTATATTTGAAAGGCTTATAAAATAAGGGACCTTTTATCTCCTCCACATCCATGAGCTTGAAAATATCTATGCAATTTGAAGCCACATAAAAAAACCCAGTGCATAAATAAAATGTTCTTTTTTCTCTATACAGAAGCTAAAAAAATTATCCATACAAATAGCTTGGCCTTGAACAAACAGATTAAAAGACCTAAAAGGCTATAGCTTCAGATCATGCATACAGAATAGAAAACGCAGGCTTTGCTTTATTGGTTAGGCAAGTTTTCTGCTAACTAAATTTCTATCTGGAAAGAGTTTATGTGAGGAGAAATAATTCTTTAGATGATAAGAAAAATTTCAATATTTTAAAATGTAATACCTATTAATTCAATATCTTGCAGCAATAAAAGGACATGAATGTCAATCTGCATCTTTTGACAGCATGCACATAATCGAGAACGCAACTGTGGATTTCAGTTAAGGATACAAGGAAACCACATGCAGTACAACAGCAAAGTTTCAGACCTTCTTAGGTAGGTAATATAAACCAAGTTAAGAATTATTAGCATTTTTCTAAAAATGAGAGGTTTTTTCTATTTAATTTTTCACCTGTAAATTACTTATGAGTTAACCCATTATTTTTTGGTTTGAGCAAAAATTTAACTTCATCTCTCAAAAGTTTTCCACAGATGTTTATCTTAATGGAAAAAGGAAATCTAAAATATGATACTTTACTCATTATCAGAGTATAATTCAATAAATTGATTTTGGTCTACACAATTCTTTCTTGAATTTACAGTGAGTGCTAAACTAACTCTCAGTTCGTTTTTTATCCCAATGTGCCCTGAGAACAGTCAGGCTCAGGGAGATGCTTCTGAGAAGCATGAGTTGGAAGCTGTTAAGAAATGGAAAATGACTTTTTCCTTATGTTGGTTAAAAACAGTTGGAACTCAATTATAGGCTGAGTTCAAGTTTCATCTGCTCCAGGAAAAGTACCTACCTTATCACACACTAATCTCTGAGCTTCTTTCTCACAACACTCATTGTTGAAATATTTTTGTACACAAAGTATCTTTTCCTCTTTTTTGATGTCTTTTTGTTATGGCAAAATACTGGAAACTAAAAGGATTTCCATCAATTGAGTAAAGGCTGAATAAACTGGGGCATATGAATACTATTTGTTATAAGAAATGAAGTAATAGATGATTTTAAAAAGACATAGAGAACCTTAGATGAACTGATACTCAGTAAAGTAAGCAGAACTAGAATAATTTATACCATAACATCAATTTTATGAACAATTTTGATTACTTTAATGAACTAATGAAGAATAAAATTAATAGAACCCAGAAAACAATATATGGGAAAGCAACACTATAAAAATAAAGAACTTTGAAAGCTGTAAGAACTATGATCAATACAATGATTATCTTTGATTTCAGAGTGAAATAGAGACGTGAAGGATTTAGGGTATGGAATGTATTTATGTATACATGTATGCATGCATGTATAAATGTATATTTGTGTGTATAGCTATTGGGAGAATTTGTTTTACATGATTATACATATTTGTTACAAGAAATTTGCTTTTAAAAAATATATATTTTCCCCCCACCATGGGGAGGGAGGTGGGATGAAGAGAAAATAGATTTCTGTTAATTGAAAAAAAAATAGAGGCCAGGGGTGCTTACAGATGTGAAATATTGCATGAATTTTCTGATGGGGTCATTGAAACATTAATTTTACTTAACTTTTTTGTTTTGATATCCAAGAACTCTCAGAAAAGAGTGATCTCTAAGTGTTTGTTATATAAAAACAAAACAAGCTAATAAAGTAAAATATAAAAATGAAAACAAAAACCCAACACTCACTGTTTTCATCACTCACCATTTACAGAAAATAGCATATGCTTCTTTGTTATTATAATTTAGCTTTTAAATTTTGTTTTCCTAACTAGCAGTTCCCTCAGGGGAGGATTTATACATCTTTGTATCCAGCACCTTAAGTACAGCAGATACTCAATAAATGTTTACTGATAAATGTCAGCTATGGTGATGATTGAGTAACTGGACTTTTTTATTCTTATGGAAGTCTTCATCCATAGCACTGGCACAATTACAACTGAGCCTGTTAACCTTCAGATAATAGGAACAAATTGTAGCTTTTGAGGACAGCATATTGCTAATGGACCAGATGATTCCTGAGATAAAGTGGGGGGAAATGACAATCAGTAGTATCCTAGTGGTCTGAAACAGTTAATGCCGTTTTCTCATACCTGACTGTATACACTTGGGAAATCGGATTCATTATATTTAAATGACTCATGCATTTTTTTTCAATCATCAAGTCAACAGAAGTCTGACTAAAAATGGTTGTGATAATCACTATGACTAGAGGCTATGAGTGAAAAAGTGGGCTAATAGTAGAAACCCCAAACCCTCAAAACACTCTTTTGGAAATCAAGAGTTCTCATTTTTATGTTTGAAGGGAATTTTATTGTATCTGGGTGAGCCTAAATTTCTTTCTTTTTTTTTTTTTAAAAGTTCTTGTTGATGTCTTCTGTTTCATACATCATCATAGTTAATCCAAGTATCCCTCCACCAACCCCTCCTAGTCAGCCATTCCATATAACAAGTAGTATTTCTAGAGAGGAAAAAAAATCAGTACAACTAATTGATACATTGAAAAAATCAGAAAACATGTACATTGTGTAACACCTGTGGACCTCCTACTTCCAGAAAGGGACAGCGTGGGGGTGTTTTTCTCATATTTCTTCATTTAAGTCCTGCTTGATCTTTATAATTTTTCTATATTCACTATTAATTTTTTGATGTCATTGTTCTTTCCATTTACAGTGGTGAAGTTACTACACACACACACACACACACACACACACACACACACAGAGTTTTCTTGGCTTTGCTTACTTTTCTCTGCATCAGTTCATATAGATCTTGCCAGGCTTTTCTGTATTCACCACAAACATTATTTCTTATAGCACAGTAATATTCCATTACATTCATGTACCACAAGTGTTTAGCCATTCCCCAATTATTAATGGGCAGCTACTTTGTTTCCAATTCTTTGGTATCATAAAAAATGCTGCTGTAAATATTTTGTTATATATAGGGCCTTTCTTCTTATTGATAGTTTCCTTAGGTATATGCCCAATAATGGAGTCTCTGGTTCAAAGTGCATGAGCATTTGAGTCACTGTATTTGCATAATTCCAAACTGCTTTCCAAAATGGTTGTACTATTTCATAAGCTTCATCAACAATGTATTAGTGTGTTTATGATTCCATGACCCCTTCAAAATTAACTATTACTAATTTTTTGTGATTTTTTGGCAGTTTGCAGGGTGTGAGGTAAAACTTCACTGTTGTTTTGATTTGTATTTCTCTTATTATAGTGTTTTGAAACATTCTTTTATGTGGTTTGAATACTTTGCAATTCTTTTGAGAACTATGGAATCATATCCTTTAACCACTTACCTATTGGGGAATGACAAGAGCCTTGATTGCAGATGACATTCTATTTTAGTTTCCCATTATGGGTACTGCTTTCTTATTAAAAAATTTTACCTAATTTTGTTTCTGTGCTTTGATCATTTAAAGGAGGTCGTAGTTGTCAAGGTTTTTAAAAACATTATCATGAGGTGCAATATTTCCCAAAATAAGATTTTATCTCCTTGTTATTGTGCCTCTTTGCCAGTTTGTTGGTAATACCTAGATTAGCAATAAATAGTACATATCATGAGCCATTTAGTAAGAGAATAACTGACTTATAAATATAGACATTACATATATCTGTTTAATCCAGTTTTTGTGCAGGAAAGAAATGAAGCCTTCCTTAATGCTGAAATAATAAAGTTCCAATATATGTCCCTAAGTTGTTTTGTTAACTTGGGCTATCTCTAGAAAACATTTCTGGAAAACCACAATTTCCAGCTCCTTACTTTATTTATTCCTCCACAAAACCCCTAGTTGAGTATAAATAGAAGTGCTCTTCATTGCTACTGAAAAATAAAATACCACCATGAAAAAAAGCCATTTCCTGTCCTAAAGGTTTTTAATTCTACAGTCACTCTAAGGGCCGTGCGCCTGAGCATAAATTATAATGCTGAACTGTTGCATAATGTGTAGGACAGCATTTTAATTTGGCAGGGGAAAAAAAAAGGACTATATACCCCAAAGATGCCTTCTGAGAAGCCCGCAGTAGAGTTCTTATGTAGTAATATGATGAAACCCCCTTTTGTCCTCATACGTCTGTGATGTCTATCTGTAACTATTTCTCGGTGGTGGAGATAAGCCATGCCTTGTGTCCATCATTGCACTTTCAAAGGAAGATTCACAGTGGTTTGACTTTTGATCTGGGGACCGACTAGCCTGACCACCTGCATCGTGCATGAGCTGTTACTGAGCTTGCTTTGTACCGTCTTGTAACACAGCAAGCCTTTTAAAACTGAGTCTAGGCTGATGGGTGAATATGCTAATTTACAGTGTGAGCGTTCAAACAGAAAATATGATGATGGTGGTGGTAGGGGAAAGAGGGAGTAATTTGTGAGTAGGGCAGGCCTGACAACCCAATTTAGAAAGTACAGATATTGTTTACTGATTATATCATTAACTGAAACAGATGGCTGAAGGCCTTCTCCACCAACAATGGGGCAGACAGTGGGCTAATAGTGCTGTGGCCTGGAATTGTAAAATGCTGTTTGGTGATGGTATATGTTAATAAATAGCCATTTACAAGGGGGGCCAAAGGCTCCATTGCTTGTGTACAAGCAAGGCTCAGGGCCCCTTGCTTCCAGTTAACAGCTCAAGGCTGTATTCAAAGACTGTTTGATGGTAAAGGGAAAGTGTACCATTCAATACTCCTGCCTGTATTAAAGAATGACAATGGTTATAGAAAAGAAAAAAAAAAAGAAGAAACCTAAAAGGAAGGAAATTAAAGAATTAGGTTCAACTGCACCTAACACTAATGAAAATTATAATCATGCTTTTCAACAGTGACCAAATATTGAGGAGCAGAAATAAATCACCATGAAGTTACTTGTTTTGATTTTGTCTTAGGGAAGAGCATGCTAAAAGTAATTATAATTTAATGTTTAAAAATCTGAGGTTTCTATGCAATTATTAAATTGGAAAACTTCAGAAGCTTTGAAATTATTTTATTTTGAACAATTTAAAAATTCAAAAGGTAGAATGTTGGAGTGGCGAGCTTGCTAGACGTGGGGTCAGGAAGACTTCAGTTCAAATTCACCTCTAATACTTAATACCTCAGTGACCATGGCCAAGTCATTAATTCCCTCGGAGACAGAAGCATCTCTCTATGATAATAATTATAGATGGCTTTTGATACGTGTAGGTGGATGGAATTCCTGCACAAATTCCTGCTGTATTGGTGTAATTATTTTGTCTGAAGAATGCCTTGGGGGTGACTTAGGGTTAAGCATATAACAGAATATCCTAACAGGAAACCTTTGCAACTTTGGAAGCCTATGGAATCTCCTATGGGAGTGACTGTTTTTCTCTTAATTGCATATATTCTGTACTTTCTGACAAATTCATTCAAAAACAACAAGAACTTCCTATATATGCCAGGTGCTGGGGACAAAGACATAAAGATGAATAAGTCCCTGTCCCCAAGGAGCTTCCATTATATCGGGAAAAACAACATCTATAAAATTTATAGAATCCTTTCAAATCATATGATTCAACAGAAGCATTGAAATTAGAGTTAGAAAACCCAAGTTTGGATCCTAGGTCTGACACTACTAGTTATGACTTTGGTCAAGGCAAAAGTAATGAAATCCTTAAGCAAAAAGGATGGCAGTAGGAATGGAAAAGGAAATCGTGGATTTAAGAAATATGGCAGAAATAGTTATTGCAATACCTTTCATATTACAGGATGTGGGGGTTGTAGGAGAGATGGGAAATGAAGTTCAAAAATTATAGTGATTGAGTCAGAGACTATGAAAGTAGAAAGGGCCCTTAAAGATTATCCAGCACAATTCTCTTCAGTTCTCAAAGGTTTTGGTCTTGGGACCTCTTCATATTAAAAAATTGTCAAGAATCCCAAAGAATTTTGGTTTATATAGGTTATATATGTTGATATTTACTATATTAGAAATTAAAACATCTTAGTTTTATTACAAAAATAGTTTTGACTTCATAGACCCCCCCAAAAAAAGTCTTAGGGAGCCCTAGGCATCCCCAGACCATACTTTGAGAGCTGCTGCTCTACAGAAATTGTGTAAAGAGATAAAACTTTTGAGAATACTAACATTGGTCCACTTGATTAATTCCACTGCAGGGTCAGTAGCAGATTACCTATACCCATAATCCTATATCAATAGGATTTTCCTACTGCTCTTGGATACGGTCCTTAAATGCTCCAAGAAGAGCATTTTGGATAGAATTTAAACATCTTGGGAGTTAAAACTTTTATTTTTTTCTTTGTGACCTCAGCACTTAGCATAATGCCCTGCATATAGGTGTGTAATAAATGCTTGTGGGATTTACTGAATGATTGACAAGGACCATAAAATTATTAAAATACTGACATTCTTTAGAAAGATAATTATGTTGTAAACACAGTTTTTAGATGCTGAATCTAAACAGAAGATTAAGAAAAATATTTTTTTCCTGGTCTGGACCTGTAATTTCATTCACCAAGATTTCTCAGCATAAGAGCTCTCTCTACCAATGCAGATCATCATTGCTAATCTCTGTAATTCCTAGTTTTAGAAAATAGCCTGGGGACACAGAAGGTGTAATTGATTTGCCCATGGTCACACAGCTACTATACATCAGAGGCAGGAACTGGACCTATGCCCTTCTTTGCCTTATTTTGCTGGGCCCCAAGATCTCCATACCTTTTCCCTCCAGTCTCCACATCAAGGGCAGCTAGGTGGCACAGTGGTTAGAGTGCCAGGCCTGGAGTCAGGAAGACCTGATTTCAAATCTGACCTCAGACACTTACTAGCTGTGTGACCATGAGCAAGTCACTTAAGTCTATGTGCCTTAGTTTCCTCATCTGTAAAATGAGCTGGAGAAGGAAATGGCAAACCACTCCTGTTTCTTTGCCAAGAAAACCTTAAATGGGGTCATGAAGAGCAGGACATGATCAAAACAATGAACAACAACTCCACACCATGCCTTCTGCTATTGGACTATCATTTTTATCTACCTCCAAGAGGACCTTGGACTCCAACACTGGGTTTCCCAAGCTTTGACAGATGAACTTTGGCCTCATCTTACTGGGGCTAAGCATGGGCCCAATCCCACTTTGTTCATTAACCTGCTCTGTATCCAACCTGGACCTCTTTGTCCCCTCTTAGGAAACCCTTAGGAGATCTTGGGAGCTGCACCCTATCCCACGAGCTCAACACATTAATGCTGAACGTAGTGTGAACATGCAATTAGTTTAGCCCACTGTAGCTCAGAACTCCTGAGTTTAAGAGATCTGCCAGCCTCAATCCCTACAAGAGCTAGAATTATGGCTATGAGTGCCACAGCCCAACAGCCATTTGATTATAAAATAATAAATACTCTACAAAAAAGAAAAAGTCTCTTATGATATGGTCAGAATTCACATTCAATTAGTAAACATGAAACTAGGAAAAGAATGTGATACACAGAGGGGAAAAATACAAAGATAAGATTCTGTGAGACAATCTATGCTTTTCAGCATGTGGAGATAGTGAGGGAATTTTCAAGGACATTTCTCTTAGAAGACTTGGAAACTCTTTGCTGTTGAATTCTCAGACAGCATAAGAGCAATTAAAAATGTAACAAAACATTTCCTAAGCGAAATGGTAAGAAAGGAACAACAGAAGAATGATTATTTTTTCCTTAGTAGCACTGACATATTTTCTTAAACATAATTCACTCCACCTTATTCTTTAAAATCTTTATGACTTAGAAGTTCTGTGGTTGGAATTTCTATCAATGAAGAATATTTACCCTCAGGAATCACTACAAAAGTATATTTAAGGTATCCAGATGTTTTACCTATCCATAGACTGCTTTCTAAAACAGGGAAAATGTGATTACAATGATAGCTGCCAATTAGTCCCCCAAATGTTTCAGAAAGTGGGTCCAAGAAAAACACCTGTATTATATTGCATTAGAGGAGTTTAGACTGCACAAGTTATGTCAACTGTACTTAATGCTTTCTGTAGCATGTGTCCAATGGATTACTTACAACAACCTTAACTAACCAAGTTGCTGCATGCCATTAGCTAGAAGGATAAGCAAAATCCACATATTTAAATGAAATCTCTTTCTAATCTTTTTCAATTTGTAGAAATAGTTGGGCAGGTAAAGTTTCTGTGGGGAAAACAAGAAATGATTTAATGCTGAGATCATCTTACAAAGAATGCATTTTTTTTTTGCTTATTTTCCACATGATATCCTTCCAAAGTCGTTTGCTTGCATACATAGCATACCAACTAACATGACTATGTACTGTTTCCTTCCAAATTTATGATGATGGGTTTGGCAAATTGCTTTGGATCTAAATCATTATTTCCCTGAGAAAAATTTAATCTTTAAAAACTAAAAATTACTAAATTTGAGGAAGGAAAATAAATAATCACAATTTCCTTTGTTTTTGCTAATCAAAAATCTTGGTAAATTATTATTATTATTCTCACTGGCTATTAAGCATTAACACAAACAATCTGGGACTCCCTAGTCAAATGCTAATTAAGAGATATCTCCATAGAAAAATATTTATGTTAAAGAAGAGCAATGTTTAGGCCAATATGCCACACAAGTGTCACTTTAAGATATCCAATTACAGTAATCAATTCCATGAATGTCTGTGGAAATCCAATTTTTGGGACACACTATCCATAGAACATGAATAGCCATTTGTTTCATGACTATTTTCATTATTATTTGAATACTATATTTAAAACTCTGTCTATCCAGCCAGGAAATGAACAGTTTGTCCCTAGGCAGCTCTCCATCTTATGTCAAAGTGGAAGAAAAATTACTTTATAAAAAAATCAGCTATATATTTATTTTCATGTAAAGTTTTCACATTATAATCTTCAACAAACCAATTTCCTCTTTTGTTTTCCTTTGGGTTATGCAAAGACCCATGTACTTTGGGTTGAGATGTTTATTGTGTTATATAAAACCATTCTTTTTTCTTTACTCATTATCCTTTTTAACTTTAGTCCATTTAATAATTTTCTTACTTCATGAAATAAAACCAGGTCATCATCTTGTATTTGTTTTCTGAAATCTTTGGCTTGCTATTGACTTGCAATTGACTTGTTTTCTACTCATCTATGGCATTTTTTTTTTTGGCATTGCCTAGCACATAGTAAGTACTTAACAAATGCTCATTGTTGTCCCCTTTTTAATTATTAGCAGGGATTAATCTGATTTGTAGCATGTCTGATTGTTTTTTAAGTAGCTGCCTTAAGAATTCTAGAAAAGAACCTTCATATTCATTGAAAGTTAATGGTGATAAAGTTTAAAAAGCATAGAACCCATGATATGGGTATACAATATTGGTTGACTAATAGACTCTATAAACTTAATTAATCAAAAATTAATCATTATCTTTTTTTCCTCTTTCACTTAGTTTAGGTCAACTTGCAGACAGCCACACAGATAGATACCCAGCTGGACTGGATCATTTTAAGCATTCACTTCAATTGTCTTCATAATAGATTTTCATAGATACAATCTAATCATTCCTATTGTTAAAGTGACCAAAATAAATGGATTGTCAAAGTTAGAGTTTGCTGATTTAATACATGAAGGTAGTCTAATTTTGAAAAAAAAAATAATCTTTTTTCTTATCAATTAACATCTGAGTAATTTAATTCCCTTGTGATAAAATGTTTAGTATATTTAGGGGTACTTTATTTTTAAATCTAATTCTTAGTAACACAGAAATTTATTATGCAGGCCTACATTATACATAAAGAGCATAATAAAAAAAACAATAAAAAGGAAATAAAAAACCTTTACATCTGCAGAATAACCCTACAATTTACAAAACTCTTTCAGATATATTTCATATGATACTGACCACAATCACTCTGTGAGATAGGAAAGACAGAAGTTACAGTCCTTATTTTACAGATGAGGAAGGTGAGACTCCAAGAGGCTAAGAGACACGCCAGTCATATATATAACAATACATTAAGAACCTGTGATTAAAGAGAGAGTGTGGCATTGTGGACAGAGTACTGGTCTTAGAGTCAGAAAGACATTCAAGGGTTGCCTTTGATATGAGCTATATGAACATGAACAATTCACTTAACTTCTCTGATGCTCTTCTGCAAATACATGACTGTCAGAATCAATTAATCAACAAGCAGTTATTAAGTGCCTACTGTGTGTCAGACACTATGCTAGGCACTGGGGATACAAATACAATGAATAAAACATCCTTGACTTCCAAAGGAGTGGGATTTGGATACACATTTCCATACAGAGACCAAAAAGTGAATCTGGAAATGGTTTTGTTGTGCTCTACAGAAAATTTATATCATGTAGGACAGTAATAAAAAAAAAAAGTCTAAGAATAACATCCTATACTTGGTCTCCAAAGATACGGTCAGTCAGACAACAGCATTGATTGAGTGGACCTGGTGACCTCAGCATAATACCATGTGCTATAGCCCAGCAGCTTATGATGCAATGCACAGAATGAAAAGCTACACAGGTGGAAACCAGAACTTCCTCTGTTCAAATCCAGCATGGTGATTCAGAGAAGGTTTTTTTTTTTTAAATGCTCAACCCCCAGACATATCCCAAAAGGGATGACTCAGTGATTAACTGCATTTGTGAACCCCGAGCAGACTTCACCAGTGATTTTCTTCTTTTAGCTTTTGAAATAGAGATACTTAAGTGTGTTTCCCCAGGAGCAAGCTCAGCCAGAGGTTACAATATTTGTTTGTGGTTCACCCTCTCCAAATTACTTGCAAATGTATTCAAACACAATATAGGGAGATACTTCATTTCCTTGCAAATAATGGTTTGTGGTGTCCTGCAAAAAAGGGTGAGGTGCATCAAGCATAAACGGGAGAAAAAACATTGGTTTAGAAACCCATAAATCCTTATTTGAATCTGCCAACCTGAAAGCCTGGAAAAACTGTTTTTCCTAAATGCTATGTCTGATTAAGCCATACCATTAAATGACAGCTGAACTTTAACATTAATATGATATTATTTAAATAACTGCATGATTTTTTTACACTAAAAATGATGAATGATTTCTGGACAGCTCAATTGACATAAAGCAGGAGGCCCCTTTAATGAGATTTGACAAAATGGAGACATATGCAGAATATTCGTTACAGCTCATATCGCAGAGGCCTTGCTGGGGAAGCTATGGAGGGTTGGTATTTTTATTATTATTGTCTATGGGCACTGAAGCATCTCTTTCAATTGCCAATTTCTTTCTCTGTGGATTTTGAATTTAGCTTGTGTTATTTACATATTACTCTTAATCAGAGAATTTGGTAGGGTACAGTTCAGAGTTGAGATTGTGAGAAAGCTGTGAAATAGAGACTCAGTGTGGAGTCAGGTCAACATTTGCCGGCAGAGTATACAAGGAACAGAGGAAACGATTTTGATTAGGCTTATAGGGGGAGAACACCAGCCTTGAAGCCAAAATAATTCAGTTTGATTTGTTGTTATAGTCATGCTAGTGATAAATGAATAACTTAGCTAAACCATTTTTGGCAAATTATTTTAGATGAACACGTGATCAGTGGGGACTTTGGACATTTGAAAAGAGCTGCTTTCATAGGACCAGCTCTTTTGGTGATATTTTTTAAAGCCCGTATTAATTTTGTCTATCCAAGTACAATTCCTAAGTATGGACATCCCATCCCCACCCCAACTGGAGAGAAAATAAGAAGTGAGTTAATGTAGTTATGTTGAAGATATCTTTCTTGGATTTTGAAAGAGCAGGGATTCCTTATCAAATATTTTCAAGTAAATAATTGATTAAATTTTAAGACTAATACAAATATTCTAGGTAAAGCAAAACATCTTTCTTAGATTCAGAACACTGTCTTTCATTCATTTTCCCACATTTCCAGAATAGTTTTTCCATCAAATACAGGTAAAAACACAAAAAGTTCTGAAATGCATTCACTAGTATTTATAAATTCAAATCAGAAGAGCTCAGATTTTAAAAATCATACCATACACATAATGTATGTATACACACAAACACATACATACATATATGCATGCATACACACATATATACATACACATATTCAGGAATAAATATGTTCATAGATCCTATTTCTAAATTAAAGAAAAAAAAGGTTAAGTTAACACTTGGTTATGTCCCTGATAATGGCAAAACCATAGTCGTTATATAAGAAGGCAGCTATTAAAATAGGAAATGAAGTCAGGTTGTTTCTGCCACGGGACCTACCCTGGGCCATGAAGAAGTATTTTATGTCTAACCCTAACTTTTTCTTCTATAACTGGAGGTATCCTCTCTACCCCCGTGAAAATTTTTAATCTGATTTACTCAGCATATCCAACCAAGAGTTAATATTCACATACTCTCATTTCAAAAGGGTCTTGACACAGGATAGCAAGAATAGAACTGTATACACCTGCAAAATGCCAAGTTGCAATTAGATGAAAAACATGGAATAAAAAAGAGGCCGATCCCTACCTTGCTCTTACCTTCGCAACATTCCTGTCAAGATCCGAGAACTTTTCCCCAAGTTAGCATCTGTTTCTCGAAGCTAAGAGAATAAGTATGTATTAAAAGCAAGGTTTCATACAACTGCATTGTTTTAAAGTGAATTAGTAATCAATAATTTTATTTTATATTGAGAAAACCATACAAAATATCTAAAGATATTAAGAAACTACCAAATAAAAAAAACCCCAACCAAACACTCACAATGACACCTAAATGAACTCTTAAAAATCTGTGGTTCAGAGAACAGCATATGATAGATAATCCCAAGAGCATTAAAAGATGGAATACATGGAACACATTAAAAGATGGAATACATGAACTTGAACTGGAGAAAAAGCAAATGTCTTACAGGCTGACAAAATTTAATATACATCTGGTAGTCATTTTTCAATTTATGAATGTGCAAATTCCCAAAACATAAGTGGGAAAAAATGGATAGAAGGAAAATGAAATTAAACATTTTAGTAGTTCTTTGTTTTATTTTTATTTTTTAAATACCCTGGATGGAGGTACATAGGACACTTCTAGAACCTCCCTCTGTAGTCTGCTTTTTCAAACTAAAGTGCCACATTAACATATTCACTTGGGGGTGTTCCAAGGTGAACAGCTAAAAGAAGAAATCCTTAATTGTTCCTTCTTTCCTCAGTCAAACACTCCAGTGTTCTTTAGATAGTTCTTTAGAATAATGTGGTCACTTATTGGGATGCCATTATTCTTGAAATTTCTGTATACTGGGCCATGCGTTACTGAATTTGCAAAAATGCTACAATATACCCAACTCACCCTTTCCCGAGCACGTTGTATCTTCTCCCTGTCATGACTGAGGTTTTCCAACATCTCCTGGCCAATTTGCTCTGCATTATAAACAGAAGTTTAAATAATGAAAGAAAATCCCTATGCATGTGAGAGCCTTCAAAATGTCAAATTAAAATGGCTGTAGAACTAACTCCAGAAAGCACTACTACATTAGGTTAACAGGGGAACATTTTGATTCACATAATGGAAAAATAAAATATTTTTCCCAAGCAAATATTTGAGATATGATTTACTATATCATTAGACAAATGTTGACCAAATCATCCTTTTGGATACCTGCCCCCTTCCTTGGCTTCAGAGATATCAGTTTATACTTTTTATTTTATTTTATTTTTTAAATTCCAGTAGAACATAGGTTCCTGAGGACAGGGACTGTTGTAGTTTTGTCTTTATCTCCAGTGCCTGGCAAATAATGGGCATTTAATAAATACTTGTTAAATTGAATTCATTGTCCCCTCATCTTTTTTTCTGATCCTAAAAGGTCAGAAATGTGTATACTTGCAAAATGCTAAGTTGCAATTAGATGAAAAAGATGGAATAAAAAATTCCCCAAGTGCTGTTCTTGGCTCATTTTTCTTTTCTCAATGCATTTTCCCTTAGAAATTTCGTTTGATTCCATATTTTCAATGATCATTTTTTAAAGAGATGATTTGTAAATCTAGACATTCAGCCCTGACCGCTCTTCTAAGTTCCAGACCTATTTGTCCCACTGCCTATAGGACATCTCCACCTGGATTTTGCACAAGCAACTCAGACTACGTGTGTTCAAAACCTGTAATCCTCACTTCTAAACCATATTCATGACACCATCATTTACTCTGTCTCCCATTTTAGAAACCTTGACACAACCTTACCTTTCATAGTCAATCAGCTTTTAATTTCTATCTCTGTAATAGCTATCAAATCTGTATCCTCTAGCCACCCTAGTATAGGGCCCAAATGCCACCTATCTGATCTATTGCAGTAGCCTCTTAAGAGGTCTTTCCACTTTTCTTTCATATTTTATGCTGCTGCCAATCACCTTTATGAATAAATACAGTCAGATAATTCTTTTGCTCAAGAATCTCCAGTGGATTTCTGTTGCCTACTAGGCAAAGTTCAAAC
Organism: Vombatus ursinus; assembly: GCF_900497805.2. Taxonomy (NCBI): domain Eukaryota; kingdom Metazoa; phylum Chordata; class Mammalia; order Diprotodontia; family Vombatidae; genus Vombatus; species Vombatus ursinus. The sequence goes on from NW_020948983.1 coordinate 8,675,396, forward strand.
TCCTTTGCCTAATATTCCAAGCCCTCTGGAGTCCAGTGCCACCATATTTCCTATTATACCTTATTTCACAGAACAGTTCACATACTGTACAACTAAAGGGACTGTCTACTGAATAGGCCATATGATTTCTCACTTCAGTAACTTTACTCAAGTCATTTTCCCTATCCCTATCCCTAGTACATCCTGTCTCTCACAATTCTGTTTCTTTACTTACTTCTTTCAACTCATTTGGACTTTGAAGTCCAGTTCAATGACACCTTCTCTATGACGCTCTCCCTGATTTCTTAGAACTTAAAATCTATGATTCTATGATCCCTCCAATCAGAAATAATATCCTTCCTTCCCTCTTATAACATTTATCATGTAAAATTTCTCTAATGTGGTACTTATATAATATTGTGTATTGTGGTTATCTGTTTGTATCTTATTCCCCCATTAGAAAATAAGATTTATGAGGACAAGGAGCATGTCTTACCTACATTGTACAGTGTCAATTATAGCACTCCGCACATAGCAGGTGACAAGAAAGATATCTGTTTAATTGAATCCAAATGGTAAAAGACCATTTGGGCAATTAAAATGTAAGACAGTAGAGAAAGAATGTTTGCAGTGGAATTTAAATTTTTAACCAGGGTGGCAAGTTCCAAGTATTCTCAGATCTTAAAACAACTTTATACATTCCCCATTCTGAAAGACAACAGAAGGTAAAACTGAACTCTCTTGTCCCAAACAGTATAAGAGACATAGCTTCCAGTGTGTAGGAAACTCAATCAAAGAATGTTAGTGCTGGAAAGGACGTTAAAAGATTATTGGGCCCAAATCTCTCATTTTATATAGGAGAAATGCTCAGCAACTAAATGACATGACAATACCACACATCAGGGTAGTAGCAAAGTGGCACTAGAACCCAGGTTTTCTGAATCCTAATCAAGTTAATATTTTACTGTTTTGTATCATAGATCATAAGCTTTTGACCTATAGATTGTAGAAAAATTTAATACCTCCTATTTTCATGATTTGATATGGAATGAATCTAATTTTAGAACATGGAATTTACCTTACCATTTCCCTGTATAACTCAAGAACCCAGTTTTAAAATATTGTATATTCTCAGGAATAAGTCAACCCTCCATATAGGTTGACCTGAATTTTTCTCATCTATCTATCTATCTATCTATCTATCTATCCACATACCTATATACACACACATGTTAAGATGAATGAAATTAATCTAAGCAGAAGATATATATACATACATATATATACACATACACATATTCTCTATATCTCTTTCCATATGTGTACCTATGTCAATATCTACATAGAGAAACAGCAAAAGAGACACCTATTCTTTCTTTTTTCTTAATTTATTTTTAAACTTAAATACACAATAAGAAAAGAAAAATAAACATATTATAAACTTAAATACTAAATCTTAAATACAAAGTAAGAAAAGAAAAAAAAGTATTGCCATGTGCACAGCAGAATATAAGAGAGGATTCAAAATATACAGCAATAAATTTTCATTTCAAGGAAGTCTATATAATAAATACCACACATTGTGTTCAGAGCTGTCCATCTTTTCTTTGTTTCTTCAAGAGTTTTCTTTTGCTCTCTGCTGTGCACTTTTTACTTTGTTCTTTTTTTCCCCTTCCTCCACCCCTCCCCATAAAGGCTACAATTAAGCATGGGTATATTTATTTTCACACACACACACAGATACACAAACACACACACACACATATATACATACACATACATACACTTCAATATCTATACTCATACTCATATATAGAAATATTCATTCATCTGCATCTATGTAAGACCTATATTTGTTTGTCTCTGAGGGAGGATAACATCATCCTTGATAAGTCTAAGTCATTCCACATTTTTCTAAATCCACCAACTCATCATTTCCTACACCATAGCAATATTCCAACCTTACACTGTCTACTTATTTTAAATAGTCTAAAACAATATTAATATGACTGATACATGGTGCAGTTTCCCTATTTTCTCTTTTGATTAAATCTATTTTAGCTTTAACTTTGTCTGAGATAATGATTACTACCCCTGCTTTTCCCCCTAATAAATTTTAGTCCTGATCTTTGTTTTTATGTGTGTGCCTCTTATTTCTTTATAAATTTAGAAGACTTTTATTCCCTTCTAGATGCATATATTGTTCACTCTTTAACCCAGATCTGATGTGAATAGGGTTCACTCTGAAAAATCCCTCCCTTATTCTCTCCCACCTCCCTATCCCCTTAGCTTTTTATTTCTTTCTGAATTTAGAAGACTTTTATACCCTTCTAGATATATATACATATACACACACATATATCTATATATCTATCTATATCTATATCTATATATTATTCCCTCTTTAACTCAGATTTATGAGGACAAGGAGCATGTCTTACCTACATTGTACAGTGTCAATTATAGCACTCCGCACATAGCAGGTGACAAGAAAGATATCTGTTTAATTGAATCCAAATGGTAAAAGCCCATATATATATATATTATTCCCTCTTTAACTCATTCCCAATGAAAGTAGGGTTCCAGAACTACCAGCCATCCACCCCCATCTAATTTCTCTGTGTCAGTTTTTCCTCTCACATCTCATTTGTATAAGATAATTACTCTTTTTACCTTTTTCTAAATGGTTTTACTTTTTAGAATCACATCATATTCAGGTCTACCCCATTCAAACTACCCAATTACTAATAACAATCTTAGACATACATTTTATATTTCCTCATATAAAAAGCAAACAGTCTGTCCTTACTGAGTCCCTTGTAATTAGTCTTTGACGTGTACCTTATATTTCTCTTGGATCTTGTATGACAAATTTTCTACTAAGTTTTTTTTTTTGGCAACAAAATCCTGAAAGTCTGGTAATTCATTGAATGTTCATTTTTTCCCCATTCAGGATTATGCTTAACTTTGCAGGGTATGATATTTTTGGCTGCAACACCAGTTCTTTTGCTCTTTGATATATTGCAGTGTTGCAAGATTTGTGGTCTTTTAGTGTTGCTGCTGCTAGGTCTTGTGTGATTCTAACTGTGGCTCCACCATATTTGAATTGTTTTTTTTCTCATTGCTTGTAATATTTTCTTCTTGAGTTGGGGGTTTTGGAATTTGACTATGATATTCCTGTAGGTTTTCCTTGTAAAATCTCTTTCAGGTGGTGATCAGTGGACTTTTTTCTATTTTTATTTTCCCCTCTTATTCTAATGCTTTAGGGCAATTTTCTTTAATTATTTCTTGTATTATTGTATCAAGATTCTTTTTTTGATCGTAGCTTTCAGGTAGTCCAATTATTCTTATGCTTTCTCTTTATCTGTTCTCCAACTTAGTCATTTTTCTTATGAGATTGTTTCACATTCTCTTCTATTTTTTCATTGTTTATATTTTGTTTTATTATTTCTTGGTCTTATAATTTCGATGGCTTCCCCTTGCCCAATTCTAATTAAAAAAATTTTTTTTCCAATTCTAATTTTTAAGGAGTCACTTTTTTCCTTAAGATTCTGGATCTCCTTTTCTAATTGGTTGACTTTCTTTTCATAATCTTCTTGGTTTTCTTGGATTTTTTTTTTTAATTTCCTCAATCTCTTTCATTTGATTTTAAAGTCTCTTAAGTTCTCCTATGAATTCTTTTTAGGCAGGTGACCATTTGATGGAGTAGGGGTAGGAGAGGCTTTTTTTTTTTTTTTGCTTCAGTATCCTCCTCTGAAGATGAACCTTGGTCTTCTCTATTTCTATGATAACTTTCTGTAGTTGGGTTCTTTCTTCTTTGACTGCTCGTTTTTAAAATTTGTAGCAGCTTATTATTATAATCACCTCTAGTCCTGGAGTATGGGAGATGGTATCTCTGGCCTCAGATCTTCCTTCAGTTCTCCCCTCTAGCCTGGAACCAAAACCAAGAACTAACTATGCCCTCCTGTAAGTGCCCACAGCCTGTGGAGTCTGCACCCCATTGTTTCTGCACTTACTGGGCATGTACTGGTTCCTTCTTGCCCAAGGCCACATGTTGGCAGGATAGCTGGGCCTGGCATCCCTTATCAGCAGAGGTTCCCTCAATCTTCTCTGTCTCAGATGCTGACTCCTCACACTGTTCAGGAGGTTAAAACTCCTATGGTTGGGGACAAGGTACTTTCTAACCCAGCTAGCCCCAGGACTCCCAGCTTGCTGTTTCAGGAGGTATTTAACTTCATAGGGACCAAACCGTGGTTCTGAGATTTTCCTTTGGATCTTGTCCGGTTGTCCCAGGAGGAGCACTGTTCTGCCCCAAATCTTGTTTATTTTTACTGGCTCTACATTCACCCTGAGGTGCTATTTTGTCTTGTTCGTGAAGGAAATCTGGAGAGTTTGGAATTTTCTGAAGTACTCTGCCATCTTCCTAGAATCTTCTCCATCTATTCTTTCTATATGTATCACTCCTGGATTTTTCAGTAGCTATAGCTCACTTACAGTGTGGCTTTGTCTAGGCTTTTGCTTAAGCTGCAACTGATGCGTAGAAATTGGTAACCCATTAGCAACAGCGACTTTTGCTCCAAAGCTGACATTCAGGGTAGGTTCAGTGCTTCCCTTTTGGGGAGACTTAAGAAAAATTAAATGAATAATTTGCAAACCATGATAGTCATCCTGAAGTAGCTACACCATTGAGTTTTAATGAGTATTTCACTTACTCTGACTCCATCAAGCTAATTCTCCCCTTGGAATTAGACTGATTTTACCTAGCCTGTAGTGGTCATTGGCAGTGTCTTGACTTGACAAATATTCAGCCATGCTGGAGAAATGATTATCTCACTTACTCTCTTTCTGTGATCCCAATGCCTGGGATGCTACCTTGCCCTAGGAATTGAACTTAGAAATTTTCTTTTCTTTTACCCTCCTTATCAATTAGAACAGAGGAATTCAATTAATAATTTGAATGTTTGGCTCACCTTGCATATCTGGTAGCAGAGTTCATAGTTTCTGAGACTTCCTGAGACCTTGAAAGTCATATTAGCTATATTTTTTGGTGTCCATACTTTTATTTATAAACCATACTGGCATCTACAGTTTACACAATTATAAGTAAATCTGGGTTTGGAGACATGACTATTCAACCCTCTTCCTTACCTAATACTTTAGCATATCTTGTTCAAATTCTGAAACTGTTTAAATTTATTAATGATTTTAGCCATTAAAGTACAGACTCTGAATGCCAAATAACATTCACTAAACCACAAATATCAAAGCTAACTGTCATAGAAGGATAACATGTTTTACTTAATAATTATAAATAAATCAGGATACTGGCATTTGATCTTCAAATAACTAAATGAGTCTTTTAGGAAAAAAATAGGAATTGATATGTTTAAGACTTGAACTTTTGCTTTACTGGTACTGAAGAATCTGAATAAAGCTATTTAAAAATCACTCCAATAATGATTTAAAATAATTATTATCTATTGACAAATGTTTTCATAGTTAAAGTTTCCTAAGACAACAATGTAGTAGAAAGAACTCAGCTCTAGTAGTCAGAAGATCCAAGTTCAAATTCTGGCTCTTTTTACTTAATAGCTATATAACCTTTGCAAGTCACTTAGACCTCTTCTGGGCCTCAGTTTTGTTTTTTCCTTTTGTGAAAAAAGATAATATTTTCTTTCCTACTTCACAAGTCTGTTGTGAGAAATGAGGAAATGCAAGTGAAGATGCTTTGAAAACTATAAAACATGATACAATTGAAATATTATACTAATATTATTGATTTTGGTGGGGGGGTTAGTGAAAAGTGACACCTTACTCTGCAGTTAAATATCAAAAACTACAGCAGTGTGCACCTCAGGATACATTACTAAATGCAGTGAAGGAATGGGAAGTACATCTTCATCTCTCTGACCACAAATTGGCATTCCCATTGTGTTATCTTCTCTCACCTGACTTGCAGCTATTTTTAGCTGTATACAATGCCTCCCCAAGATGAAATGTGGTGAGCTGTATGGTTTCTTAGGGCAGAAGCTATACAGCGGAGGATGCTACAGATGATAGAAAAGTAGGAATATGAGTTTTTATCTCTATGTCCACAATAAACCATAATCTAGAATACTGTTACACTCAATCATCATCATTTATAAAGCATTTTTTACCAAGATATATCATAACAACATGTGATTTCATTTATATTAAACAATGCCCATGGAAACTACCACTATCCTAATAATTTAATTTTAAAATGCTATAATTTATACAGTTTTTTTTCTCCAATGGAGCTCAAACTACCTTATACATATTGTACAAGATTCAGGAATTCAGTTTTCTGGCTAATGCTCAAAGCCTATCTATCTGGGAAGAACAGGAATGGATTGCTATCTTCAAGTAATATAAAGCAAAAGATGGTGTTTATGAAAAATTTGGTGATTTTCCATAACAACAACCACAACAGTAACTAACATTTATACAGAGCTTTAAGATTTTAAAAATGGGGGCAGCTAGGTGGCACAGTGGATAGAGCACCAGCCCTGGAGTCAGGAAGACCTGAGTTCAAATCTGGCCTCAGACCAAACACTTGATACTTGCTAGCTGTGTGACCCTAAGCAAGTCGCTTAACCCCAATTGCCTAAAAAAAAATAAAATAAAATAAAGATTTTCAAAATGCTTTAGCATTATATTATCTCATTTATTCCTCATAGTGACTCTGGAAGGTAAGGGCTAGAGTTATTTGCCCTCCTTCCCCCTTTAAAATTTTTTTAAAAATTGAAAGAGGTTAAATGACTTGTCCAGAATCACATAGTTACCAAGCATCAGAGGTAGAATTGGTACTTAGGTCTCTTAACTTCAGATCCAGCACTTGCTACACTACACCATGCTGTCACTCTACTCCCATAATTTATCAATGGTAAGGTTGGTATGCTAAGTAACATCTGGACTGTAGACAACTCTAACAAGTTCCCAGTAGCTATTAATGCTGTGTACTATATAGATTCATTTTATGAGCAAGGCTGATACATTGAAAGAACTCTCTGTATTTGATAAAGTGTTGGGAAAGCTGGAGAGATTTTATAAGGAAGGAAGGAATGAATCAAAAGGCATTTACTAAGTACTTACTATGTGCAAAGCACTGGGCTAAACACAGGAAATACAAAGAGAAATGCAAGCTGGTCTCTGCTCTCAAGGCCTTCATATTTTACTGGGGGGCTGGGGGAAGGGCAATGAGTGATAACCCCTATAGGAGGTTTTAGCAGTAAATGACGTAAAAGTTCCATGGTCCTTAGTGTAATGGCGGTGAAGAAAATGGTAATGCATCTTTAAAGTTCTTTACACTGATAAAACCACATCTACTTCTAACAATGTTGAATCAATGGACATTGTAAAAGACCTTGGTGGTGACTTTCTTTTGGGGTTCTTTGGTAGCTGTAACTGCTGAGGAGGCTGGGGCTGAGCACCTGAAGAAGTATTTCCTACATGTATCTCCACAAGAGTCAGTTCCCAACATAATAGCTTCAGGGGCTTGGCTTGAAGCACAGGCTTGAATGGGTCTGTGCTCTTAGGAGGTGGAGTGTATAGGCTGCTATTTCCTAGCCATAGGCTCAGGGTTCTGGGCTGTCTCCATCTGAATCTCAGAGGTGATAGTGATCAAGTGGTAGGAGTGGTCTGACTTGCCTGGCACATGCTACTATATGTCTCTATTGTGGTCCCTTGCTGCTTTAACTGGGCTGGCTTGCCTGCCCTGTGGTTCACAATTAGTGAGTAATGGGTAGGGATGGTTCCTCTTTCTCCATAGAGGATGTTCATACCTGTTCCCTGCTTTCCTAAAGAATTTTATGGATCTAAGTAGTTTGGCTAGACACCTTAGGGATAATCATCCACCCACGTGGCAAAAAATAAAATATTAACAGAAATATATGTATCTCAGGACTGGCACCCAAATTTAATGGATTTATTGGGTATGGAATTCCAGTTTCATTCCTGCCATCCTGCTTTAAAATTTTAATGTTGTAATAAAGAAAATTCCAGGTGAAAATATATTAGAAACACTCACCTTTATAGAATGGAAAATACGCATACACAGAATGTTGTAAGTGGTTTTTCATACTATGTGCCAAAGTAAAAAATAGATTAGGGACACGATTTATTTATTTATTTATTTAATATACAAAAAGATCCCAAAGGTATCCCGGGCAAGATGAAGCTATTCTAAGTCCACAACTGTTAGGAAGTTGAGGGTAATTCCATTGAGTTTTTCCTGTAAAGATTAAGGTGGTAATAAAAATGAAGGATAAAAGTATATAATTCTGACAATGTGGCAGTCTTTCAGTTTGCAGATAATCACTAATACCAAGAGAGGAGGCTGTTGGCTAAAACCAGTGGTTTCACATGATGCTCAGTACCTGAAGCTTTCAAATTCTTAATCTAATAATTTTAGTAATCTAGTAATTTTAGAGTGGAAGTAGTTATGCTATGTTTACAGAAAAATAATTTCAGAAAACATGGATTTTATGGTACTTTACAGTATAAACACTTGACTCTACACTCTGGCCCTTCTTGAGCTAAAAGAGCAGAGATGGAAGAAACTCAACAGCGATATCGGAATTCTAGATTTTAGTCTGAACATTATATACTAATTCCAGGAAGAGAACACTGCTTTCTATATTTATTCCCTTTACTTGGCTTCTCAAGTGTAATTATTAGGCATTTGGTATTGGAAATATAGCATCAATTCCCATAAAATATGCTTTTAAAAATACCCACCTTCATAGGAATACTATTTTAAAAAAGAAACAGAACATACGTAGATGCTTAGCACATTGCCTGATACATAGTAGGTGCTATATAAATACTTATTAACCTATCTTCCCTTTCCAGTCTTATACCTTGTACCTCACCATATACTCTTTAATCCAGTGAACACTGACCTCCCTTCTGTTCTTTGAACAAGATACTCTATCTCCTCACTCTGGGCATTTTCAGTGGTTGTCCCCAATACCTAGAATGCTCTCCCTCCTTATCTCTACCTCCTGGCTTCCTGTAAGTTCCACCTAAATATCTTTTACAGGAAACCTTTCCCAATCTTTCTTAATTCCAGTGCTTTCCCTCTGTTGATTATTTCTTATTTGGTATACATCTTCTTTGTAGATAGCTGCATGTTGTCTCCCCCATTAGACTGTGAGCTCCTTGAGGGCAGGCACTGCCTCTTGCCTTTCTTTGTATGCCCACTGTTTAGCCCAATATCTGACACATAGCAGGCACACAGCAGCACTTAATAAATATTTATTAACAGACTGGCTGAAAATGAAAAGAAACATTGGAAATTATCTAGTTTAATGCCTTAATTTTGTACAAGAAACGAGGAGAAATGATAGAGCCAGGGCTAGAACCCAAGTTTCTTGACTTCTAGGGCAGTATTTTTTCCTACACATCAGGTGCTCTTAACCTTCTTTGTGTCATGGATCCCTTTGTCAACATTGTACCCATAACCCCCTTCCCCTCTTCTAGAATACTTTTAAATGTTTAAAATAAAATGCATAGAATTACAAAGGAAATCAATTATATTGAAATAAAGATGCAATTTTCCCCATTGAAGTTCATGGACCTCCTGAGATCCATCCTTGGCCCTGCTGGGAGTCTGTGGACCCCAGGTTAAGAATCCCTGCTCTAGACCATCACATTACATGATCAAAGAGATTTTGGTCAACTTTGTCCCTTCTTGTTAACATATGAAAAAAGGTACCTAACATATCTCACTATATACAATTTTTTTTAAAAGAAACAAGAAACTATAAATAGATCAAGATACTACTTTCCAGCAAACTTGAACTACTAGCTGATACCTAAGTGTAATGTTCTTGCTTTTTTTTTTTTGAGCAGATGCTCCCCTTCTCCTTAAGTCTCCCATGATCTCTCCACACCACCTCCCTATCCCCCCCAATCCCATCACTGGTGTTTTTCTGTCCTCCTGTACATGCTATATCAAGCACCTCCTTGAGGCCAAGGACTAGTTGGTTTTTGTCAGTGTAATCTCAATGCCAAGCACAGCAGGGAGCTGCGGGGGGCAGTGCACAGAATGCTGGCCTGAAACCACATGGTCTCTAGCACTTACTGGCTCTATGAAAATGGGCCAGTTATTTCACTCTCTTGAGCTGTGATTCTTATCTGCGGAAATGGGACAATAATATCTTTAAAACTTATTTCATATTATTTTTGTAAGCATCAAATTTGATAACATGTAATAGTAATAATGATGATAATAAAAATAATAAAACATTTATATAGAGTTTACTCTGTGCCAGGCACTGTGTTAAGTGCTTTATAATCAATATTTCATTTGATCCTCACAACAACCTTGTGAGGTAGTTGCTATTATTATCCTTATTATGTAGAGTAGGAAACTGAGGCAGAGAGAGGTTGAATGACATGCCCAGAGTCACACAATTAGTGACAGAGGATTTAACTCAATTAAATTCTTTTCAATAAAACTGATCTGATCCTGCCAGTGAAAAGACTTACTTGAAGAAAGAATTTCTTTAGTTCTTGTGGGCCATTCTCTAAATGTACCTGCTACAGAGAAATCCAAAGTATCTATATCACCAAGTCCATTGCTTCTAATTATCAAAAAAGAGACTGGGAATAACAGAAATGGCTACAAAACCAACACCTATGAAACCTTCTAATGTGTATTTGATTTGGAGTTAGCCTGATGAGTATAATCAGTATGAGAAGGCAACAGTGTCCAAAACTCATTTAATGCTTTAATGTTGGCATTGATTGGAACAACAGTGAACCTAGCTTTCCATTATCAGCAACTGCCCCTAATTAGACTCAAGCCATTGACCACTTCTCAAGGAATGAAACCACAAACATAGACTGTGTCGAAAGATACTAATTATTCCTTAGCACATCTATAATTAATAATTTTCTTTTTACATACTTTCGTAAGGATGTGGTTTCCAAAGAATTATTTGAAAAGAGACAACAGTCATTTGAATCTTCCTGACAGGAGTAAAAGTGGGACAAAATTATTTCCTGCCACTCAAAAAAAAAAAGCTAACTATTCTGTTGGGAGTTTTATGTGTCAACCAATAGAAACCCCTAGCTTTCAGGGATACACTTTAGATTGTGAGGTCACACTGAATCTGTAGATCAGCACAAGATAATGAAGACAAGAGCAGTCTTAATAAGAACAGATCTTCAAGCATTGGCATACACATATGTTATGTACGTATATATCAATATAAACACGCTATGTGTGTGATGCTTTGCATTATAAGATGGAAGATGATATGATCACCTGTATCTTTATTTTAAATTTTAAAGTATTTAATTGATATACTTTATTTTTTGTAATCCTCATTTCCTGATATATTTCCTCTCACTATACAAGGATCTACCTCTAATAACAAAGAATGAACAAGTAAAAGAAAAAAAAGTAGTTCAGCAAAACCAACAAACACATTAGGTATGTCTGACTTTATATGCAGTGTTCCACACAAGTAACTCTCGCCTTTTCAAAGAAGGAAAGGAGGTGCTTTCTTATCTCTCTTCTTCAGGGCCAATAAAGCCATTATGATTACACAACACTCAGTTTTGATTTGTTTTCTTATTTCCTCATTTGTTGTAGTCATTCCATATATTGTTTTCCTGGTTCTGTTTATTTCACTCCATATCAGTTCATGTTTCTCTATATTCTTAATATTCATAAGTTTCTTATGTTATTTAGTATTATTCCATTATGTTAATGTATCATGTTGTTTAGCAATTCCCCATTCAATAGGCATCTATCTATTTGGTTTCCAATTCTTTGCTATTACAAATACCTAGCTAACTCCTAAAACCAGATCATATTTCATATCGCATGCTGCCATCTTGCCATCCATTGAGGCTATCTTTCTATCTGCCTTTCTGGTCCTGTCTTGCCCTGTTTAATAGGGTTACTCCCTCCACAGAGACTCTAGAGAATGTATTCCCCATGTCCTTGAGGAAGCTAATCCATTCTGCTTTGGAAATTCCACTGGGGGAGTTGACCCATCTTGATGAATGAGTGAGTGAATGAATGAATAATGAATGGATGACAAAGGATTTATCAAGTGTTTACCATGTGCCAGGCACTGTGCTAAGTAAGCACGGGGGATACATGAAACTTCAGTGATGATCCCTCCAGGATCAAATATAAAATTCTCTGGCTTTCAAAGGCCTTTATAACCTGGGCCTTTCCTACCTTTCCAGTCCTCTTACATCTTACTCCCCTCCACATACTCCACTATCTAGAGACATTGAACTCCTCCCTATTCCTTGCTCAAAATATTCCCATCTCCCAAATTGTGCATTTTCACTAGCTGTCCCCCATGCCTGAAATATTCTCTCCTCATCTCTGATTCCTGGCTTCCCTGGTTTCTTTCAAGTCTCAGTTAAAATCCTACCTTCTACAAGAAATCTTTCCTAAATGCTATTGTCTTCCCTTTATGATTATCCCTAATTTTTCCTGCATTTTATATCTTGTTTGTACATCACTGTTTGCATGTTTTCTCTCCCATTAAATTGTAAACTCTTTAAAGCAGGGATAGGTTTTTGCCCTTCTTTGTATCCCTAGCACTTTTCACAATGCCTGGAACACAGCAAGTACTTAATAAATGCTTATTAACTGATTAACAAACACTCAAAGAGTTTTCATTCTAATGCTGGAAGAGAACACGTAAATGTAAGATAGAAAGTAGGGTGGTACCTGACCAGTGAGGTGGTTTTTAAGTGGCTGGGAGAGAGTATGGAGGCTTGGTTCTGGGCAAGTTAAGGCAAAAGCTCAGTCATCTGAGTCCAAGGACCCAGATGTAGAATCCAGGTGGTTATGGTAGGTGACTCAGGAGACTAGCTGAAGTGGTGAAAGCATGGTGTGGAAATGGCCAGGAAGTGAGTGCAAATTTATATGGCCAGATCCAGAACAGACCATGGCTCGTATCTCATCCAGAAGTCTACCCAGGCCATACTTGCAATGAGCATAGTACAACCCTCCTACCTTTACATATGCTACCCCTTGCTCTGAGCACAGTAATCAAATTAATACTACCATTACTTTTGGAAAAGGCTTGTCAGCTGACTGCGTTATGGATCAATTCACAATCCTGTGACTCCCCAGATCCAAACTCCCTTATCTGGCCATTATTCTCATAAATGTGTTATCTCTTTTAGAATGTAAGATCTTTGAGGGTAGGGACTATTTCATTTTTGGCATTTGTATTTCTAGTGCTTAGCACAGTGTTTGGCACCTAGTAAGCACCTAATAATAAATTTTATTTTTCCATTTATGTTTTCATTCAAAAAGCAACACTATAAATATTTAGGTATACATGGCACTCTTCTAGTTTTAAATTTTATACTACATATAATATATAACAGTGTATCATAATATAGAAATAATATATAACAGTATGTTATATATGATATATACATATGTATATTTAATACTATTAGATTAAATATAATTCTAAATTGCATTCCAGAGTAATTGGACCAATTCACAGCTCTAACAACAGTTTGTCTGTCTTTTCACAACTCCCACAACATTGGCTATTTTAATCTTTTGTCATTGTTGCCAATTTGCTGTCACAAGAATCTTCTAACGCTGTAAGGCTAAAAGAATTTCTGATAGGTATCTACTAGCTCCAAAGACCTGGGTTAAATGAATCTTGTAGAGATGGAAACTACTTTGTTGCTTAGTAAACCAAAGGGACTAAAAGGCATAATTCTCAGGAGGAAACTGTTCACTAATGAATACCTTAAACATTGTGTAGAAGCACTTTACTTACAGCCAGAATATCTGACTTTAATTCAACAAATACTCATGGGTAAAGTACTGTGCAGGTGCTACAAAGGCAAACATAAAATAGCTCCTACCCTCAAGGAACCTATTCTTCTGGGTGGATTTAACATGCACAATGAAGTCATTTGAGGAGAATGGACATTCTGGTCAGGAGGATGAATGAAGGTTTTATGGGGAAGGTGGCACCTTAACTGAACCTTGAAAACTCATAAAAACTTTGAGAGATGGTTAAGGAAGAAGAGCATTATAGCGAAATGCACGGATGTAGAAGATAGAATTTAAAGCTTAAGGAATAGCTAGTAGTTCAATTCTACTAGAAAATTGAATATTTGAAGGGGAGTGTTATTGAATAAGTCTACAAAGGTAGGTCACAGCCAGACTGCTAAGGGTTTTAAATGCCAGACTGAGGAGTTTATATTTTTTCCTAGAGGTGATTGGGAGCCATTGAAGGATTTTGAATAGGATAGGGACATAGTGGATTTGTGCCTTAGGAAGAGAATTTTGTCAGATACATAAAGGTTTTATTGGAGAGGAAAGATTGAAAACAGAAAGAAATATTAAGAGGCTACTACAGTGGTCAAACCAGAGGTGAGGGCCAAGTGTGCAGAGAGAAGGGAATAGATATTTGAAATGATATAGCAGAAGAATTGACAATATTTGGCAACAGTATGGAAGTGCGGATGGGGGAAGGGCATGGTGAGAGAGAAGGATTGGTCAAAGACAAATCTAAGGTTATGAATTCAGATGACTGAGAGAATCGTACTATCCTCCATAAAAATAGGGAAGTTCAGAGACTTCTGCTTACAGGGGAAGGAAGATAACTGGTTCCATTATGGACATGTTGAATATTATTTGTGAAAGAGATACCTAGGAGGAGATATCTTACAGGCAATGGATGATTCAGCTCTGCAGTTCAGGAAAGTGATAGGGGTTGGATATATAGATTTGTGAGTCATCAGCATAAAGATGATAATTGAACCTACTAGATCTTTAATTTTGCACTCTACCACTTAATTAGCTATATGGCCTTGGGTAAGTCATTTAATGACTCTGATCACCCAATATCTCATCTACAAAAGTGAAACAATATTAATGTTTCATAACCACAAATGCTATGAAAATGGAAAAGAGCTAACTAAATGTGAGCTAATGTTGTCACACGATTCAGGGCAAAAAATTCTGGGACTATGCCCTGTGGCAGTGATGAAGGAGCGGGTCACCTCAATGTGTACTTGATTTACCTTTGGTCGCCTGAGATCTGACCTTACTCATGGAGAGTGACCTGAATCTTTCTACATGAGAAAGAGAGAAAATAGGAAGTATTTTCCCTTTGATATTGGATATTCATACATTCTAAACTGGCTAGCATGATCGTCTTTGTATCCCTTTTATGTACAAATAAATTGGTTGTAAAGAATAGTATCTTGTTAGCAAGGCCAAAATCTTGCTATATAATAATTGAGAGAAGCAGAATCAACTTTAGAGTTTAAGGGAGAAAATGAGAAGAGGAAAGAATATTAATTCTTCAAAATTGGCATTAGGCCAGATAACAGGGCAAACAGACAGAGGAGAACACTGATGAGTAGCTTGTTTAATGCATTAATTTCCCCCTCTATCATGGACTCCAGTAATGACAGAGAACCATCTACTCTGCCACCAACACCCTGGCCACTCATTGAAAGTGAGCTGATCTTCATGTCCACAAAGAATAGAAAAAGAGGACATGGGCTTAAGAATAGAGGTTTGGCTGAGTTGTAAGGTTGGATTTTCCAAGAGTGAGATTTATTACAAGTTGCAATGGGTCAGCAAATGCCTTCTCTGGAGGTATTTGAAATTAGGGCAGCTCTGCCTGCAGGCAAGGGAATGGACTAGATAAGCTCTCAAGGTTCTCTCTGTACCTCTAATTCTATAAATGAATACAATTTGGTTGTGAGGTACACTAGATGATGAAAGAAGCACTGAACCTCATGTGAAAAGATCCAGTTTCCAATCCTGGCTGTTCTTCCTAGCTCTCTGTCTTAGGGCAAATAACAACCTCTTGGGACTTTATTCAACTTTCTCTCTCAATAAAACGGTCATAATGATTCCTGTGCACCTGCTTCAAAAGACTGTTAAGATGAAATTAGGCAATAGGATGAAATTAGATAATGCATGTCAAATGTTTTATAACCACAAATGCTATGAAAATGGAAGCTATCATTCTTATTATATCATAAAGAAGCAGTAAGCAAGTTGTCACTAGACCCGACTGACCTTGGGCAAGTGATTTCACCTCTTTGGGCCTGAGTTCTTTCAATTGTAAACCGAAATGTTGGACAGGGTGATCAACAAGGTCACCTTCCAGCCATTATATGCTCTATCTATATATCACAGTCAGTAATGTCAGGAAGACCTGCTGGAATCTGCCTTAAATGCTTACTAGATGGGTGACATTGCCTAAGTCACCAAACTTCTCTGAGAGGGTTTCCTCATTTAGAAAATGGGAATATAATATATTGCACCTACCTCACAGTGTCGTTGTGAAGATCAAATGAGATCACACATTGCAAACCCTGAAGTGTCATATAAATGCTTGCTCTTACTGTTAATACCTGGTGGCAGAGTAGGTGGTTTTTGCCATTACTGAAGCATCTAACATGGTACCACGCACAATTAAACATTTAGGTATTTTTTTTTTATAATGCTACTGATGATAATAAGGTTTTCTCTATACTGCCTCCCTTGGAAATGTCATTCTCTCCCATGATTTTAATTATCTTGACTATGTAGCTTAATTTCAAATGTATACATACCTCTAAACAACCAAGCTTGTTATGTTTTACCCTAAGTCTGCTGTTGCTTCTAATTTCATCATTTCTGACTGCCATTCCCCAGATTCAAAACCTTGGTGTTATCACTGACAAATCTCCCTCAGCTATTTTTTTTTTGTCTAAAATAGTTATCAGGTCGTACTGATTACATCTGTGCAGTTATTCTTCAATGAATTATTTCTTTTCTATTCCCCTCCAATCCATCCTTTGTACTACTACCAGAATAAGCTTTCTTGAACATATACATACACACACACACACACACACACACACATACAGTCATGTTACTCCTTGTTCAAAAATCTCCAGTGGCTCCCTATTACCTGTTAAGTTGTTAGTGCTTTCAGTTCTTTTAAATTTGTATTCTTTTCTATATACTCTGTATTTACTTATCTGAGTATATAATTTAATTAAATATAAGTTCCTAGAAGGCAAGGGTTGTTTTGTTTTTATCATTAAGTCCATAGGAAACAGCACAGTGACTTGCACGTAGTAGGTGCTTAATATTTACTGGATTACATTCCCATTCAAACTCCTCTTTGTGATATTCATGACTTTTTACAACCTGGAGTCTTCCTACCTTTCCATCATTATTTCTTATTACTTTCCTTCACACACTCACTACTCAAGCCAAACTGGAGAACTTTCTGCCTCCTCAGTATGCCCTGTGCTCTCCCACCTCCAGCCTTCCTTTCCGGGGTGGGGAACCTGCAACCTCAAGGCCATATGTGGCCTTCTGGGTCCTTGGGTGTGGCCTTCTGATTGAGTCCAAGTTTTACGGAACAAATCCTTTTATTAAGGGGATTTATTCTGTGAAGTTTGGATTCAGTCAAAGGGCTGCATTTGAGGACCTAGAGGTCCACATGCAGCCTCAAAGCTTCAGGTTCCTCACTCCTGCTTAGACTGCAGTGTTCCCAATACTTAGAATGCCTTCCCTTCCCTTTCAACTGTTGAAGGTGCTCCCTTCCTTTCTAGCTTTATGTTATCCTCTATGTACTTGGCACTCAAGCCAAATTGGATTGGACTATCCCCCATATAGAATTCATACGTTTGTAACTTTGATCAAGCTATTTATTGCCTATGTCTGAGCGCCCCTCTTCCCTCACCACTTACTAAATGTGGCTAATCCCACAAAATCCTGCTCTAATGCCACCATCTCCATGAAACCTTCCCTGATCCAATGAAACCAGGAGGCATGGTTTACACCTCTGTACCACACAGACATCATACGGATTTTTGTTTTTACCTCTCTTATGTGCTTAACATGTATAATAATCTATTATGAATCCTATTATACTTACTAATATGTATGTGTTATTCCTAGTAGACTATGGATTCGATGAGTAGATTTTATCTAAACTTTACTGGTCTCCTAGCACCTAACGCAGTGATCTGCACCCTAGAAGCACTTAGCGAATGTTTACCATTCATGTCATTCTAGGCATTGGCACGCTTTTTGAAACCAGTGATGATGACAAATTTATGGAAATGTACAAGTGTTTTATAAAGTGATGTTTAATTCATGCCATCTTGGGAGGAATACGGTAAAACAATACTTACTCCGTAGAATTTAACATACTCTCCTTTAACATTACCATCTAAGCAGCCAGAAGGAAAATACCGTACATTCTATTTTGCTTGAAGTTTATCAACTCTATCACTAAAGCAATTAAAAAAACAAATCACCACTGCTATTTTTGTCAAAGTCAGAGATGTAGTGCTTCCTTTTTGTTGCTTGCAGATAATTAACAAACACTATTCCCACAGTCCCGTAGATATCAGTCAATGAGACTGTTCAACAAATAATGATGCTTTCATATGAACAGGTACTATGGAAATCGATGCTCTTAAACAAAAAGAACCATGTGTATTACAGCCACATTTAAAAACATGGAAAATGAATCTGTTTTGTTTTATGAAATAAGACCAGGCATGCAAGGTCCTTTCCACAATTCCACAAGAAATGTGAAAGCTAATAAGAGAGTAGTAGGAAGCCTGAAGGGACAAAACTATCAAAACACATACCAAAACCCTACTGTAAAATCTATAAAACATGTATGTATTTAACAGATTAGGAAGAGGAGAGACCCAGGTGTCTTGGAAGAATGCGTTATGTACTCCTGAAATGTATATCACTGACGGATGACTAAGAAGTAACTGAATAGAAGTTGTTTTAGATGATGTGGTAAATAAAGATTCCTCACACGTTAGAATCATAGAATTTCAGAGTTGGAAGGAACCTCATAAATCATCTAGTCCTACTCCCTCACTTTTCTGTGGCTCAGAGAAGTTAACTGAAGTGCTCAAGGACACACAGCTAGTTAATGGCAAATACAGGACTAGAACTCCGTGTTCCTAAGTCCAAATTTAGTGCTTTTTCCATTAAACCACCCTGCTTAGTCTTTTCCTTTTAAGAAGTTTTTAAAAGGTAAATGCACAAGAGGACACTATTTACTTATTGAGCTCTCCCTAACTTTCCTGCCAACCCCAACAACAATACTAACAATAATGATACAATCTTCGGGAAGCCATGAGTTCATAAGATTTTGGGTCACAATAAAAGGCTAGTGTTTCTTGTTACTGATAAAATTGCCAAATGGTTATGGAAGGCTTCTGATTCTTCCCCAAACCTGGCTTCTGGGAATACTAGGAATTCATATTACTTGGCTTCAGTTGCATGCAACCTTACAGGAGGGAATGCTTCACTAAAAAGTTTGGACTTGCAGAAAGGAGCAGGTGGGAAAATAAAGACATTTAACCATTATTTGTTCAGGCCAGGACATTACTGGAATTTTTGGCCTCCATATCTCCTTTTTCTTTAAATAATTTTCTGGTCTTAATTCCACCTTGAAGATGAATTGTACCTGGAAAACCCACACTTGGCTTGATGGCATAATATAGGACATACATCTTTCATTTGACTAAGTTGACCAGGTATGTGTGGTCACATGAAAATAACTAATCTGAAAAAAAAAAAGCTATTAACAAAAGGACAAAATCTTTCTGCTTTTAAGTCTTACAAAATAATGAAAGATCATTTACCAATTTGTGCACATAGTCCATATTCCTTTGATTCAAAAACTCCAACACATACCACAAAATTCTTTTACTGATATGAAGTATTAAAAAACACATCTGGAATGGGAAATATTCTTCATATAACTCTGAAGTACTGGTTTTCTTAGTTGGGAAAAACAATTTGGTTCAATTTAAGCACCTACTTTGTACAAGGCACCACCATGATGGGTATTGGGGACATAAAGACAAAAATAGAACAAACCTTGCTTTTGGGGAGCTTACATTCTACTGGGAGATAGAGGGGTAATACAACATGTGCACAAGCAAGGAGATAACAAAGTAATAGTAAGTTTAAGAGAGAATGAGTGCTAACAACTTGAGGGATCCAGGCAGACCTTGTAGTGAGCATTGTCTGAGGCTAGATGTGAACTCAGGTTCTCCTGACTTCAGGGCCAGTGCTCTATCCACTGCACCACCTAGCTGTCCCAATGCTGGGAATTCTATAAGGCAGTGGTGAGAAGTGGGTAAGTTCAAGATATGAAAGACTTCTTGTGCAAAGCCATAAGGACACAGATACAGTATTAGAGCAGTCTGGTTTGAGCAGAAAAGAGACTTTAATTATATCTCAACTCAACACTACAATATTTAAAATACAAGAGATCTGTGAGTTCATTGAGTATTCCTATCGGCAAAGATCACAATCCCTCAATGCCTTAGTGGATCTTCATGACATACATATATATGACTACAAACATAAAATACATATGTAGGTGTAGCCTGTCTAGAGGGTGGTTAACTCTCTCTCATGATGAGACTCTCCAAACTGAAGAAAGTGGATATTTGAATGGAAGCTACAAATAGAGAGTTCTGAATCTTGTATGCTTCTTGCATAGCCTTCAGGGCCACACTATACCATGATAAGACATTGGAGCAGAATTTTAGTGGAGGACCCAAACTTAAAGCCTGGAGCAATTGTTTACAAGGGTTTTATTAAATCACTGAAATACTAATTAGTTTTGGAAAACTTTATAAAATTGTTTTTCTACAGTTTTGAGCAAACAGAAGAAAACATGTAGGCCATCATAGCTAAGCTAGAAGTGAAGTAATAGGAAGTCCCCTGAGACTAGAAAGTACTAGGTGGATGAGGACAGTCAAGCGTTTAGGATTGTTATATGAGAAGAAGAGTAAAAAGTTGGGAATTTTGACACCAAAGATGGTCAGAGATAAATCATTCTCAGGAGAGTAGTGTTATACCTAGGGGGAAAAAGGCCAGAAGAAAAGAGAAAAAAGGATAGAGTTTAGAAATATAGACATATGATCAGAGTTTGAGAATTTAAACTCTGGAAATTCTTAACATAAATCCTGAGACATAAGTGAATATTTCTAACATTGAACCATAACATGAGCAAGATGATGGAGTCTTTTCAATTCTAGTCCTTACACTTGAGAAACAATGACACTTAAAAGGAAACTTGAGAGCAGGTGATTTTACAGCGTATAAAGAAAAGGAAAAATCTGGAAAAAAAGGATAGATGACTACATTAGATTTTGGAAGTATTGGAGTGACAGCAAGTTATACTAACACTTAAAGTTTATGGGAAGCAAAAGAGTCTTGGATTAAACCAATAATTATCTTGTTACTGAAAAATAATGTTAGAATGGAACAATAGGGTTTAAAAATAGTCATATATACTAATATTAAAGGAAAAGCTAAATAGAAATTTTGATAATCTAACTCATTAGATGGTAAGAACTGGTCAATGTCAGTTGATCGACAATACAGAATTATTCAATCTAATAAAAAGAAATATAATTTTGACCTCAAGACAATAGTACACAAACAAATATGTACTGATAGAGCTGTTTTATTAAAACTACCCCTCTCTCCAGGAAAAAAAAATGGTACTGAGTATAGTGAAGAAGACAATAGTGCATAGGATTGTTGGTTTTTTTTTTTTGCAATGGTAACTCAAACAAAGCCCTTATTGTTTCTAAGTACAATAGGGAATCTCTTAGGCCACATCAATTGTGTTGTATATTGAACTAATTAGCACAATTCTAAGAAGAAGCTTTAATCAGATCTCAATAGGTTCTAAAAGAGAGCAACCAAAATTATGTGTTTTACAGAATTTGATTAAGTGGAAGAATGTTAAACAAAGGCCTCTGAGAAGGCCTTTGGATATCCAATGATCCTAAATTGAGATCAGGGGTGGGGAGGATAGCATTCAAACTTGAATGTTTAAGAACAAGATTTTACTATAAATTTGTTCATCCAACGTGTTTAATGAGGACCTACCCTGTGCAAGACACTTCAATGTAGTGAAGGTACATAGAATGCAATTCTTATTTGGAATGAAGATTTGAGAGCAAAAAGGAATAGGCATTTTTGAAAGAAGCCTGCAAAATATCATGAATCAGATATGATTCTATTACAGTAGGAGACAAAATGACAAATGATTGTTGGTTTGTTCCAGAGAGAAAGAAAGACAAAGAGAGTTTGCACAATTCCAGCAACTTTATAGGCTCAGTAACACACTTACTCTTTCCTCTGCCACCCACAAGTCCAGATTCTGTATTGTGTTTCAAGGATTTCATGCTGTTTCCAGAGATTCTCACTTACTTTCCATCAACCTGCTAACTTAAAAACCGCTCATTTCTCATGAACAAATTCCAATCACCCATCTACCTCAGCTGCCTTGCTATCATCCTCATTGAGACATTCACAGGAGGTGGCAGCCTTTGATTCCACTGAGGGTTTGTCTACATTGAAGTTCAGTCATTCTTACTAACCTCTAGCTAAGTTACCCTACCTAAACCTCCCTTTACATTTTTTCCTTGATTCATAGGGAATTTTCTCTTAAGTTAGAAAAAAAATCCTTACCACCTTTGTTCCTAAGCATTCTGTTCCTGCCCACTGTAAACATCCTGTTATGAGTCATGTGCAATTTTCAACTGGTGAGGGATCAATTCATAGGATTGTCTGTCTCCTCCTCCTCTGAGTTGGAGTCTGCATTCAAGGGAAACTTCAGGAAATGTAGTGGAGGTATAGCCTTGAGGCTGAAAAATTTCCACTGAAGAATGAGGCACAGAAGAAGTTATTCTTATGTAAGCTTTCTAACCACAAATCCTTTCAAAGTTTGGCATGTCCACTTCATTCACAGAGGGTCTAACTCTAAAAGTGAATGGGCAATACATTGCCAACCTATCAATTACACTTCCATCTCTCTACAAGAATAGCAGGACCCAAGTGCCTTTCATATTGTTCCTTATCACGGATATCCATTTGGTATAAATAAGATTGAGATTATCAACAATCAAAGTGACGCCAGTCTCATCTAAGAGATTCTATGACTTCTTGTGCATTTAAAGAGATGACATAGTCTGGTCTTTGTGATACTACAGAATATGAAACTATTCAGGATTGTAGGATTACAGATTTATAAAAAGAAGGTACCTTCCTTTAAGATGGTTAAGGAAATCAAGACACACAGAGGTGAAGGATCTAATTCAAGGTTAGCTAGTAGATGGCAGAGCCAGGATTCAAACCCAGGCCCTATGATGCCAAATCCAATGGCCTTTGCAATGCACCATGCGGGTCACTTATACTGCTTCAATTGCTACAAGACTCTGTGATTTTGCAGGGGTGGGGAACCTATGACCTCAAAGTCACATGTGGACCTCTAGGTCCTCAAGTGCGGCCCAATTGAATCCAAACTTCACAGAACAAATCCCCTTAATAAAAGGGTTTGTTCTGTAAAACTTGGACTCAGTCAAAAGGCTGCACCTGAGGACCTAGAAGGCCACATGTGGCCTTGAGTCTGCAGCGCCCTGCGCCCTCCCCCCAGGTACTTTTCCCCAATGCAGATTATACAATCCCTCCAAAATTTAGCTCAGCTGGTACTCAGACTACTGTTGAGCATGTACTCATCAAAAGACTTTCCATCTAGGCAGTCAGAGCCTAATACAGCTTGTGCTCCACTGCCATGATAACCTTCTGGAACCCAGGGTCACTTCCACATCCTAAAGAGGAAATAATGAGGGGATTTTAATAAGCATTAACAGGTCAAGATTTTTTTTTTTTAAATCTAGGCCTGCAACCTTTCTTTCATGTCAGGATGAGATTCTGACTAGAGTCAAAGAGTCAGAGATAAGAGGTCAGATTTGACAATTAGTTAAGTGACAGAGACATCACTTCAAATTCTGTTAATTAGAAAAAGAAGAAAGAAAAACACCTTTAAATCCAGGATGCAATGTGCCTATTGAAGGCTTGGAATGTATATTTCAAGGTAACACCTAAGCTGTTTGCCAAAGAAACAATAAGACATGTAATATGATCCACAGGGTAGAAAGTTAAGATAATTGGGAACACAAGGAAACATTCAGTGATCTTTAACTGGGAAAACTTCAGGTGAGGGCAAGAGAGCTTTCTAATAATGAATGTTCCATTCAAATCCCACCTTCTGCAAAAGGCTTTTCCCAGTTGCCACAAGCTAGTGGTACCTTCTCCTCTTAGACTTCTTTCTGTCTGTACTGTTTGTGCTCTCTTTGGACCTAGTTACATGTATGTTGTCTTTCTCATTAGAATGTAGGATTCTTGAGGTCAGGGACTAGTCTTGCTTTTCTTTATCTTCCCAGAGTTTGGCACAGGGCCTGTCTGACTCATGCTAAGTGCTTAATAAAGGCTTGTCAACTGAAGGAATGCATAGCAAGCTATATCAAATGAGAAGACTATTGTTTGCTGGATCTACATTAACAAGATAGTAAGGAAACACTAACTAAAGAAGTTTTTTTGAAGACAGACCATCTCTTAGACACTTCATCCACCTCCCTTCCCTCCTCTCTAACTAGCACAGTATCTCACTCAACAACAAAGTGGTATGGGGGGAAAAGTCAACCAGAGTCAGAAGACCTGGCTTTGCCTTTTACCAGCGCCACTTCCTATGTAACCTTGGGCACATCACATCAAGTCCCTCTGAGTCTTTTACCTCATCTTTAAAATGTGGATTCATTATGTCCATTTCACCTATACCTACACACATGGTGGTTCTGAGTACCAGATGAGACTAGGTAAGCAATACCCTACATAAATACAAGCTATTATTATTATGGTATATGTTCAATAAATACTTGGTTTAATTTTATAAACTATATTACAAATTACAGGCATCAATACAATGCATGACAGGCTATGAGCATTGCAAGCAACGTGTAACACCAAAATAAAACCCAAACTTCTTTTTTTCTTTACAAATCAGAGAGCTCACAAAGCAGGTGGACAGCTCAGCAACCTAGAAACTGCTTCATACAACTCCTTTTCTGAATACGAATTAGCAATGGGTAGCGGCAGCATATTTATGAGGTCTCTTGCCTGGTCCTTTCCTCCTGTGAATGCTGTATAATTCATTGCGTGCGCCCTGACCCTAGTGTGCTCCTGTTCTGACAAATCATACTTGATTAAGACAAATCTTTATTAGTTAGCTAGTCAACTTCCCCATTTATCATGGGCAAATCCTATTCTCCTTTTCAGGTACAAGAGAAGTGACTGAAACACTCAAACAGAAGACAAAAACAAAAATATAACACGTTATAGGCGGTAAGTCAAAACAGAAGTCAGGAATAAATGATAAAACAAAGATTTAATAGGTATAAATTATAACCTGCTACCAAACGCAAATACCACCAAATATTCTGCTAGCCTAAGGAAATGTTAATTAGTTAGTCCTTTTAGGAATCTTCATCTCCTACTTGAAAACAAAATGCCATATTTGAAAAAAAAAAGTGTTGCAAAGCAAAAGGCTCAAAATACTGAGGTTAAAAAAATTTTTTTAAAGGACTGCTGAATAAAGAGATTGTTCAAGGCTTCGACCAAAATGAAAAACCTCTTAAAAGTAAAAATATTGAAGAAGGCAATGAATTTAAAATTCATGAACCTTTGGCACCATAAGAAAATGCATCAGTTTTTTGAAGATGGTGTCATTTTCCCCCTTATGAACCTCAGTATAATGTTGGCTTTGCCCAAAGAGACTCTAAAACCCTGGAGGTTTTAAGTGTGCTTTAGACAGTGGCACTACTAGCCCTTGTTCTGGGGATGGCAGGCTCTCCGGAGCCGTTACTTGATGTCTTCACCAATTTAGGATGATGCCACTTTCCTCAGTATTGACTTAAATACTAGTTAGTCCCACAATATTTGCAAGTGGGTGAAAAGAGAAAACACTTTCTGACGTTTCAAAGGTACTCTAGTTTCCTGGAGGTAGAAACTGGAATCAAACCAAAATTCCTGTATTTTAAGAAAACTTGCTTTAAGGGAATTTTTATAACTTCACACTTATACCTTATCTTTAAAGAGGAGAAAAATCATCTAATTACTAAACTTTTTTCTTAGGAGAGGATACAGTTCCATTGTAAAGTCATATTTGACTTTCACAAAGAAGAAACCTCATCTGCACTTCATGTGTGTAGAGAAAGATAAACTGGAAAGGGCTCTGGGCTTGGAGACAGAAAACCTGGGTCTGAATCCCATGTAGGTCACTCCCTAGCCAGACACCCATTTATCTTTTGAACTTCAGTTTCCTCATTTGAAAAATGGAAAAAAAAATACTAATTTGAACTACTTATCTCTCAGGTTGTTTGCTAGAACGGCATTTTGTAAACTACAAATCGAAACAGATCTTTGCCCTTCAGTTTTGCTAACACTGGTAAATTGCATGGTAATGAGTATAAAAGAAGAATGCTTTGTGTGTACCAATTTTCATGAAATTTTTATTTATGCAGCATAATGTCAGTCATATTATAAGTAACACTTTAGAGTATTTGTTTTACATTTTATTTTACTGAACTGTCCAAGGGTTGAACCAATCTCTTTTGCTTATTGGGCTGGATTCTATGTGCTCAAATTTCCCATTCAGAGAATGTGAATGTGGATATACACACATGCATACTTACATACATACATACACATACACACATATAGATATATACAATATGTATTATGTACATAAATGCTTGGCACATAAAAAAATGCTTGGCATGAGAGACTTCAAAAGGACACCTAGTTATGGTGTTATGGTGTGCTGATAATCCTGTAAGCAGCTCCACTGATTATGCCTATGAATTTTCATATGAACATACCTAAAGGAGAACTATCTAAGCACTACACAAATATAAATAAAACAAAAATGACAAGATCCATTTTTGAAACATATCTTATCTATTTGAAAAAAGCACAGAAATGTTAAGTGGTCAGTAGTATAATAACAGAAGACATGGGGAGAGCTTCTAAGTTCCTGCTGCTTTTTGTATATTCATTTCCCAATAGTTTTTTCTCTCCTGATGTGTGTGGGGAAAGCAACAACAATAACAACAAACCCTAATAATTTATCCTTATCTACATTATAGATTATTGTTAGAGCCTCAAGGGACTTTAGAAATCATCAATTCAATTTCCTTATTTTACAGATCTATGGCCCAGAGAAGTTTAGCACTATGCCTAAAGTAAGACTACTACAGAGTGGAAGGGCCAGGACTAGAATATAGGTTTCTTGGGTCCCAGAGGATTAGGAACCCCAGAAGCTAATGGAAGGTACAAGATTAGAATCCAGGTCTCTTGGATCCCAGTCCAGTGTTGCTTACACTCACACTGATCTTTTTTTTTTTATTATACCATTACTAATTTTAGATGTTATTAAAAAAAAACAACTGAGTTTCTGGGTTTAATAATGGAATGCAACTCATATATATACACATGCACATAAAACAAATAAGACACAGAGATTAGGGCAATTGGAGGTGAGGATTTTTCAGTTTTTCCTTCTTGATAATTAAGGTCAGGAGGGACAAGATACTGACCTGGAATGGGTTTTGTATAATGATTTAACATAGTGGACTGTTTCATGTTCCAAATGACAAATAATGGTATAGAAGGTTGAGGAGGAAGTAGGGTAGGGATGAAACACTGCAGTGCAGAAAGCTCAAGTGATGTGTCAGAGTTCATGTAATGAGCAAGTGGAAGATATGGAACTTGAACCCAGGTCTCCTGGATCCTAGTGTAGAAACTTGTTCATTAGACTACACATATAAACAGTGGTTAGACTTTTAACTTCTTTTTAATATATATCTAGACTCTAAATATTAAAGGAGGAGCTTTAGGCTAGAGTTCCTTCACATGCATGATCCTATCAGTTGGTTCAGTAGGTGTCCATTAAGGACAGTCTCTTCCTATAAATAAGATGAAATCCTCATTCCACTGTCTTTGAACCCAAAAGTTATGAAAATATAAATCTGTGCACATTAATGGCCTGAAACCAATCACTAATTTGGGGGCATAGTATTAGGGGAAAAGAATACCATTCATTTCCTGAAGTAGGCAATAACTTTATTGAATTTTGGAGAGGGAATTCAGGCTTGGAGCGTGTTCAGATACAGTTTTTGTTTGTCAAAATATACCTCTATATAAAAATGCCACCAAACATTCAATAGGTCTTTAGAGAATGAAAATTATAAATACTGAATATTATTAAATATGCTTGCCAGGACAGGACTACTTTAGGTTAGCAGATTTTCTACCTAATTTTACCAGACTAGGTACATATAATTGGTACTTTCAAGTCAAAAACCTATTCCCAGAAAGCATAAAAAAAAAATCAAATAATCTCACTGTTTTTAAATTATTATGTGCAACTATGAAGAAAAGCAAACTCTGCATGAAACAATAATTTTGCAATAATACGTCAGATTGGTAAATCAATGCAATCTTGAATTTGAATGCAAGTCTTTCACAGAAAAATATAATTTTTTCTGCAAATTTTCAGAATGTGTTAAAATCGATGTCAGTGTCTCAGTAATTTCGCAGTTTAAAAAACAGTTAGAAATGTAATGACTACACTACACTTGATTAAAGCATTTACAGCTCTAATCAAAAACTGACAGCAAGATCAAAGATGTTAACTTAAATCTCTCTTCTAATTATGTTTAAAATGCCACACCTCGGGCCTGTCTCTCCTCTTCTTTTTCAAACCAAATTCTGCTTAAGAAAGATCTAACACTTCTTAACAGTTCATTATCCAATAAAACTATTCAAAGCTTAAAAGCAGTCTACACAATTATTCAGGACCTCAGGGAGTCCACCGGTAGTCTTTATTACAGGACTTCATTTTAAAACACCTTAATTATATTTGTCAAATGGATTTCATTAAAACCCATCGTCACTTTAATTTTCATATTTTGACAGTGCTGGCATAGGCATTATTACCACCTGCCAAGCTAGGAACTACAACAAAATTATTGAATTCCTTCAAATACTAAGCAATTGCTTTTGTACCTGACTGTGAGTTATCCCCCGTGTGGGGAATAGCCTACAATTAGGAATAAGGATTAAAATTTCCCTACCTAAAACACAGTCTACATATATGTCAACTGCAGATATACAGATTATCAACCTATATCCATGCCAGGTTTCAAGGAGTACTTTGTAAAGGGGGATACACAGGCTTTGCAGGGCATCTGAATAGCAAAGCCAGGACATCAAACAGAATGCAGTGCACTTTAATAGTATCACAACCATTAGGAAAGGACAGGACATTTTAAACTCCTATTCATTATTCTGACATCTTTCTGAAATAGACTGATTTTTCTGGTCATTTACTTGAAAGCCAATTTTATTTTCTTGCGTCAAAGCAACTAACACTATTGAAAAACTGAAGAAAAAAGACTATTTTCCCCTTTTAACTGCATTATATTCCATACTGAGAGGCTGCATGCCACAGTGCAGGGGTTGTTAACCTTTTTTGTATCATGCACTCCTTTGACAGTCAGGTGAGGCCTACACAACCCTACTCAGAATATTTTTTAAATGCATAAAACAAATTACATAGGATTACAAAGAAAATAAATTATACTGAAATATAGTTATTAAGGGACAACAAGGTGGTACAGTAGATAGAGTGCCAGGCCTGGAGTAAAGAAGACTCATCTTCTTGAGTTCAAATGTGGCCTCAGGCACTTCTTAGCTGTGTGACCATGGGCAAGTCAGTTAATCCTGTTTGCCTCAGTTTCCTCATCTGTTAAAATGAGCTGGAGAAGGAAATAGCAACCCACTCCAGTATCTTTGCCAAGAAAACCCCAAATCAGGTCATGAAGAGTCAGACACAACTGAAAAATGACTGAACAACAAACAACAACAAATGTGCCAGAAACTGTGCTAAGAGCCTTACAAACATTACCTTGTTTGATCCTTACAAAAATCATGGGACAGAGGTGCTGTCATTATTCCCATTTTACAGTTGAGGAAACTAAGGCAGACAGATATTAAATGACTTGCCTAGGACCATACAACTAGAAGTGTCTGAGGCCACATTTGAACTCAAGTCTTCCTGATGACAGACCCAGTGCTCTGTCTACTGTCCCACTTACATGCCTCAGGACCTGCCTTGGAGAAAAGAAAGTATGGGTTCAAGTCCTTGCTCTGACACGCCCTAGAATGTGACCACGGACAAATCACTTAACCTCACGTCTCTCTAAGACTAAAACTTGCCTGTTAGTTGCTGATCCACATCAGTGGAAGGAGCTCGCACAAAATTGCACAAAAATAAAATCATGGGTTCCCTACCCCTCCCCAAAAATGTCTATACCAAATTGTTATAACCTGGCTAATTCCAATGTTTCTCTAAAATGCTGGAGTCCATACTAAATTTTGGTTTCTTGCTTTGCAGAGATTTTCATAGCCTTATGTAATCCATAAGAGAATTCTTGTATGAACCTATTAGATGGCTACACACAACATAAAATTTTTCAAGTGTCTGAGATTATATTCTCTATAACAATAGAACAAGGGTAGCAAAGGAGGAGGAGCTTTTAGAAAAATAACATCATAAGAAATAAAAAGCAGAGAGGTTTCTGCCCTATGTCTAACATTACTCCACTGCTTTGTACAATGGTCTCAAGAGTAACATTCTCCTTGTGTTATGAATATTTTAAATCTTATTAAATGGTATTATGAGTAAAGCTGAGATTTTTAAGAAAAACTACTAGAATCGCAAGACATTCAGAAGATTAAAAATGCTTATTGATTTACACTTCTAAAATCTCATAGAGTTTAGTTGAGAAAAACCAGCATTGTTCATAAAGGGAAAAATTATTTATGGACTGTGACACTATACAGCTGCCATCATTGTAGAATCAATGTTATCTTCCTTCCCCCCCATGTAAATCATAAACTTATACATTATATTACCAATTCTACTCATCCTTCAAAGTCCCAATCAAATCCTATCTCTTCCACAAAGCCTTCCCAGATTTCTTAGAGGCAGCTAGGTGGCACTGTTAATAGAACCCTGGGCCTGGAGTAGGAGGACCTGAGTTCAAATCTAGCCTGAGACACTTGCTTCTCGTGACCTGGGTGTGTAACTTAACTTCTGTTTATTTCAATTTCCTCAACTGTAAAAAGGGCATAATAACAACATATACCTCACAAGATAATTGTAAAGACTGAGATAATATTTGTCAAGTGCTTAGTAATGTGCCTGGCACACTTCGTAGGCTGACACAGCAGGCACTTCATAAATGTTTATTCCTTGCCTCTTCCCACCCCTCCTACATATACCACCATCTTCAATAATAGAATTTCTCCCTCTTCTGATCCATAGTTACTTGTTTGCCTCTAATGGTACTTTTTGCAAATTGTCCTTTATCATGGGTATTTGCACAACTACTGGTCAGGCCATCTCTCTCCCCTAACCTTTCTCTTTCTCCCCATAACAGCCCCAGAGGAGCCCCCGGCTTCTCGGAATCCTTAATGAATCCTTGGAATCCTTGGTAAAAGCTAGGTGACACTCCTCTCCCCCAACAAACAGTGAACTCCTTGAGGGTGGGGCCTGGCTCTTTCACCTTCCCTTTGGTTTCCCTAGCCCCAAGCACAGTATACTGTACCCATACAAGGTATTGCATATGTACTCAATAAACGTTTATTGACATAAATAAAAAATGATATATTTCTTGTTAAATAATCCACCCTCTTACTCTTGCCCTTCCCAAGCTGTAATTAGTTGAGGTGACTTCACCTCAGAGTCAAGATCTCCTACAGCACTAGTACACCCCTGAATCAATGTAGCTTCTTTATGCTTGCTACTCTCCATGTACCATGATTAGCAAATTCCTACCTCCTGGCTCCTCCAATCTTTTGATTTGGACCAGCCTTTTCTTCCCTAGGCCCTCTCCCCAGTCGCCTCTTCCCCCCCACCTTCAGCTCCATCCCCCAGGCCTATCCTCCTCTTCTCTCCCTTACCACTTTCTATTGTTAACAACTTTCCATTCTTGAGATATTTTCCTTTACTTTTATCTTCCAGTACTTACTGAAACCTATCTTTCTTCTGAAAACACCAAATTTCTTGGCACTCTCTCCAAGGTTGTCTGCTGCTCCTTTTCTCAAATGCTCAGACACAAAGGATAGCAGGAGGAGCTGGCACACTCCTTGTTCCCTTTCTACTTTCAGACCACTCCTCATCCCATCTGCCACCAACATTGAGGAACTACTCTTTTTTTTCCCTTTTTTTTTTTTTTTTACATCTGCAAACCTCCAGGTCATTTACTTTCCCTTCTCCCAAGTACCTGCTTCACAATTTCCATGCTAACTATTGCTCCTTTTAAACACCTTGATTTTCTAGTTGTTCAACTTCTTCAACTACTGTAACTTCAGGTCTAAAATGTACCTCAAACATGCCCCCAATGCCTCAACCTATCCCCTCCAATCAACATTCTACCCCATGTTCTAGAATTCCAAGTTATGGCTCTGTCCTTGCATATTCATTTTTATCCCCCATTGAACTGTAAATTCTTTGAGAGCAGGGACAATATCTTATTCCTCAATGTATTTCCCAGAGTGTTTTATACCCAGGATGCTGTATTCAATCAAAATTTTTTGAATATAGAATAAAACATTCAGAAGAACATACTAAAAGAGGCTGACAATCCCATTTTTATCCAAGTGCATTTGTTTTAAGTTTCTTATTATAATTTTCCTTATTATCTTTCTTAATTATGAATCCTTCATTTTTGGTCCATTTCTTCCCTCTAGATTTCCAACTGTATCTATCATTGAACATAGGTATGTCAGAGAAACACAAGGCAAATATTTTGCCTTAGAATTAGTGTCATCCAAAGAAGCTGCTCAAAAATCAGGAAGTGTAAACCACCGGAACAAGTGAATAATTTATTTGAAGCCATTATTATTAATAATTATAAGACACGTGGAATTTTTTGACTAGAAAAAAGCAAATAATCTTTCCTATTTTGAGATGCTCCTCAAGGAATACTTCAAAAATGAGACTGGTTGTAGGGCCTATTCTAGGATATTTGAAGTTTATTTGATACAAATGGAGACCTACAGAAACCCTGCTGACACAAAAGTCATGATGAACTTATAAGTTTATGAATACTGCATTTCGTACACTTTGTATGCAATATGTGTTACCATGGCACTCAAATGCCGGATTTAATTCTGGCAATGAAATGAGACAAGTTGTGTTGCTGGTGCTGGGGACCTCATTGTAATCCATACTGTGCTAACAATTTCCCCTCAGGGGCACCATAACTGAAGTTTCTGGTCATCTACAAAGGTGAACAATTTCCTATCTCTTTGTTGGATATTTCTAATTAGACAACAAGTCTAGAAATGGAAACATGAGAATGGCTTGTACAAGGAATTGGGTCCCTGACCTTGGGGAAGGATTACTGAAGGTAGAAGCTTTCCTAATGTGGTGTTACCTCTATAAATTGATAATTAAGAACATTGGGAATGAACTCCTAGAAAAGACATGGTTGTTAAAGGTGGTGGGTAAAATAGAAAACTAATTCAGGGAGGCTTTTGGTAGTATTAGGCCTCTTTCTGGTGCTTCTTTGGTGGTCCCTTGACTGACTGGGACTTTAAAAAGGAGTTGTCACAGAGTACTTATCTGTAACTAGGTAAAAAAGATCTGGATTGCCTCTTGTCTTCATTGATAAGTCTACCTTTAATTGTAAACCTCAGCTTGTCTTAGATTTCACCTTGTTTCTACTCCACCTCCATAGTCCCAATCTTAAAGAGGAATATTTAGTCTAGATTAGAGATGTCACTAAATATTTGAAGGTCAATCATTAGAAAAGGGAATAGACTTGTTTCGAGCAGTTTCAGAGGGCAGAATAACAACCAATGAAGTGGAAGTTACACTTCCACATGAGGAAGACATTTCTAACAATTAGAGCTGAGCTGCCCCTTGCAAAACAGTAAGTATGTTGTCAGTGATGGTATTCAACTAGAAGTTTGGGGATATGTCAGGTAAGGGACGGTGTACAATAAATAACCCCTCCGGTCCTTCCAGTTCTGAGATACTATGATCTATTGTTGCCCTTATGTGTGGCCTAGGACAGAGTACTACACCCTTGTTATTTGACTTGGTGACCCGATCAGCTCCCATAGATGAAATTATCATCTCTATGCAGATAATCCTCAGATCTATTTATCTAGCCCCAACCACTTTCTTGACCTTCATTCTCACATCTCCAAATGCCTCTTGAACAAACTGAATTGGATATGCCACAGACATCTTAAACTCAACATGACCCAAACTGGTCATCTTTCCCCCCCAACTGCTCATTTCATCCCAACTTCCCAATTACCATGGAGGGTATCATCATGTTCTTAGTCACCTGGGCTTATAACTTACATGTCATCCTTGCTTTGACTCTTCACTCTCTCTCACATCTCCAATATGCAATCATTTCTACCTTTGCTACATGTCTAGTATACGTCCCCTTTGCTCCTCCGACACTGTTACCACCCTGGTGCAGGCTCTCATCATCTGAGGCCTAGGCTACTGTAAGTTCATTTCCCTGCCTCAAATCTCTTCCTACTCCAGTCCATCCTCAAGTCAGCATCAGAGTGAACTTCCTCAAGTACCAATCTGACCATGTTACCCCTCACCCCCTCTAATTTAATAAACATTAGTGGTTACCTATTACCTCCAGAATCAAATATGAAATGTTAGTCTGGCTTTTAAAACTCTTCATAGCCTATCTCCTTCCTACTTTTCTAGTCTTCTTACACCTGCTCTTCATGTACTTCACAATCTCATGACCCTGGCCTCCATGATGTTTGCTGCATATGATACTCCAACTCTTGACTCCATTAATTTTCATTGTCCATGCACATGTCTGTAATGCTCTCCAATTTTGTCTCCCCTCTGTTGATTATCTCCAATTTACAATCATAGCAATAACAGCTAACATTTATATTTGTTATTGTTGCTGAGTCATTTTCAGTCATGATTCCATTTGGAGTTTTCTTGGCAAAGATACTAGAGTGGTTTGCCATTTCCTTCTCCCACTTATTTTACAGAGGAGGAAACTGAGGCAAACAGGATTAAGTGACTTGCCCAGGGTCACACAGCTAGAAGTGCTTGAGGCCAGATTTGAACACAGGAAGATAAGACTTCTTGACTCCAGTCCCAGCACTTTAGCCTCTGATCCACCTAGATGCCTCAACATTTCATAGCACTTACTTATGTGCCAGGCACTGTGCTAAACACTTTACAATTATTATCTCTCTTGATAGATCTTATTTGTACATAGCAATGTGTATGTTGTCTTTGCCATTAGATTATAAGCTCCTTAAGGGCAAGGACTATTAAAAAACACTATTTAATACATGCTCATCACTTTGGCCCTTGTGACAATATTATTATTTCTGGAAAAAAAAGTGAATCAAGGAAAACATTTACTCTAGTATGAGAAAAGATTGGCACACTTTTAAGGGAGAAGTGATTGGGGAGAGAAGGGATGCTGTGGTATAGAGATGATGATAGGTTAGAGAAGCCCATAGTCATGGTAGTTAATGGAGTGGAAGCCTTAAGAGCCACATATTGAGAGAGGAAACAAGAAATGCCTAGATCATGAACCCCAAAGTCAACCAATGAACAATCAAGACTTCAAACTATTTAAACAGGGACAATGTGGGGAGGGAGGAAAAGGAGGAATCTTCTTTTTATACAATTAGTATTTCTTTTTTTAGCAAGATAACAGTAATAACGTTTGTGGTAAGGTTGTATGGGTGGGAAGACTTTCATGATAGTTACCTTGAAAACGCAATCACCTTTTCTTTTTTTTCTTTTTTTTTTTTTTTAGCCAAAGACAAGGTTTATTAGAACATCTGTCATATTGGGCAGACTCTTAAGGAGTCTGAACATTAGTAAGCAATTGGCTAGATTATAAGAATCTGAGTAGTGGCTAGATTTTAAGAATCTAAGCCACAATCACCTTTTCTGCAGCCCCATTACAAAACAAATAATATTTAGTATTTTTGTAAGTTATATATGAATAGCCAATCACAATAGCTTTGACTATTTATTGTCAGGCTCTCCACATAGTAGCCCATGCTTTCATATAACATAATTTGAATGATGAACCAGTACTTCCATTGAAATATTTCTAGAGCACAGTTAATGGATTTGTTTCTAAACAGCACTATGTTTAGCATCCAGATGACCATCAGGGTGACTACTCTCTTATATACAAAAGAATGTTATATTCCCTTTAAATGAGAAATGGTTGTCTAATTTAAAAATAACCCCAGTTGGTGGACCAATATTAAAATGATTTAGCCACCTCTCTCTTTTGGGACCTAACACTTGATCCCTTAATGCAGTTCATTCCTCTGTCATTTCAATCACTAATCAGTGCCAACAACCTAATCCACTTAATAATAATAATAGGCAACATTTATTTAGCATTTACTATATATCAGGCACTGTGCTAAGCTCTTCACAACCATTATCTCACTTCATCCTCACAACAACCCTGGGAGGTAGGTGCTATTATTATTATTCCCACAAGAGCAGTCGATACATATGCATTATTACTAATTTGATTAATGAGTCTATCTTGATGCTTATATACACACATGTACACACACACACAATAAGTGACTTGCCCAGGGTCACACAGCTAGTATCTGAGGCTAGATTTGAACTGAGATCTTCCTAATTCTAAGCCCAGAGCTCTAGCCATTGTACCACCTAGCTGTCCCAACTAAAAGAGTTACCTTTAGAAACTCAAATTCTTTTTTTGTAGAAAAGCATTTGTTGGAGCTCTGCATTGCTCTAGAATCCTCTGAAATGCCAAATTCCATAAAGAAGCTGCTACCCTGGAATGGTATGTTATAGGTAGGAGGTGGGGGTGAAGTCCCAGGGTGAGACAGGTCAGAACTCAGTGATCAACTATGACCCTTCATCAACATTACAACTCCTGCCTCTTTTTCCAACACTGAAAGGTAAGAAACATATAGGTGTAGCTCACTTTCTCTATCTGATGTGTTTCTGACAAGTTGTGTATGAACTAACCTGGTTCCCTCCTACCTTTCCAGTCTTCTTACATTTAAGCCCCTGCCTCCCAATATAGTCTGTAATACATTGACATGGGCCTCTTTGCTGTTCCTTGCACACTCCTTCTCCAGACTCTGGGCATTTTCACTGGCTGTTGCCCATACCTGAAATATTCCCCTTTTCTCATATTGACTTCCCTGGATTCTTTCAATTCCTAGCTAAAATTTCACCTTCTATATGAAGCCTTTCCTGATCCCCCTCAATGCTAGTTTCTTCACTCTTTTGCTTGGCTCCTACATACATATCTCTACATTTATCCTACATATATGTATACATACACACATAAATATATATAAATCATATACATAATTACATATATGTATATTGTTTGTACATAGCTATTTGAATGTTGTTTCCTCTATTAGACTCTCCTTGAGAGTAGAGATTGTCTTTTGCCTTTCTTTGTATCCTCAGTGCTTAGCACAGTGACTGGTGTTTAATAAATGCTTACTGACTGACAGATCAGTTTTTAAAAAATTGAATATTTTAACATACTAAGGTATTGAAAGGAACCATATAGTTCATTGAATTCATAATTATTTTATTTCAGCCAGGGCCTAAGTTCCTAAATGGATATACTTGCCTCATATAACTTAAGTGCTTTAAGTGATATGTTTTCTTTCTGATTCTAAACTCCACTTTCATAAAGAAGAAAAGAGGTGGTAAGAAATACTCTGGTGTTATATTATTAATCTGAGACAGCATGATACAGTACAAAGAGGACTAGATCTGAAGGCAAAAGATTTGGGTTCACAACCCAATTCTACTACCATTTGGGTGACCTTAAGCAAGTCCGTTAACCTCCCTAGGCTTCAGTTTCCTTACCTGAAATTTTTTAATTTTATATTTATTTATTAAATATTTATTTCACAAATGAGGGCATATATATAAAATATTTATTTCACAAATGAGGGCATATATATAAAATATATATAAATATAGCTTTAGATGGGACATCACATCTAGTCTCTAGGTCCCATCTAAAGCTATATTTATATATATTTTAAAAAGTGAAAAGTTTTTTATTATACAATAATCAGATTGGTATATCCTAATTGATATGCATAAGAAAAGTTGCCCAGAGAAAGGTTAGTTGTCAATGGTTATAAAGAAGGGAAAGAACCATAAATTGTTCTGCTATCTCCTGGTCTGCTTCTCAGATTCCAGAACTATACTTTCTCCCAAAGACAGAGAGTAAACAAAATACAAGTCAAACTGAGAGTATGAATATTAGTTTGTTTGGGGGGCTTTTATAATGTTAGAGAAAAGTCAGTAAAAAATTCTCAAATAAAGCATTTTAAAAAACCAAACTCAAGCAAGGAACCCTAAAATTAAACTCTGCTCTTACTAAAAACCCTCACATAAAATAGTCCCTAATCACTTCCAAAAAATAGCTTTCATTCAGACTACTAAGTTTTTAATGCAATAACATCAATTATGGTATAAATAGGATTGCTGTCCAGCCTTTAGATTCTTAGCTTGCTTGATTTGGGAGTTGTCAGACTGTTCCAAGGCTCTTTGGTTCAGAAAATAGCATGGTAATGTCAGTTCTTCACACTTCCATGAACAAGAGCAGTCGATGCATATGCATTATTACTAATTTGATTAATGAGTCTATCTTGATGCTTATATACACACGTACACAAACACAATAAAATATATTGATGTGGGAGGGTCATACACAGAAATACAGTCATGAGCTGCAGGATCCTCTCACTTTGAAATGATTTGGTCATCTTTTTCAATGGTAATCATCAATATGATTCATGAAAACAAATAATGGAAAATGAAAATCTCCTATGAACTCTCCATACTTGATACCTCAACAATATCTTGCTTTTTTAAATAACCATGTCAACTTTGATTAAGCCATTTTAAATTGTCAATGAAATTTTGTAATAAAAAAAGAAAGCCTTAATTGAAATGCTTGTAAAATCCTCTTACTTGGAGAGTTTGTGTGAGTTGATTAATTAAAAGCCTTTCACAGTTTTCACATTGATTGGTTTTGTGTTCTGAACCTTCTCTCTGTCTCTGGTGGAAGTCAGATCCAGTCCTGAATGGTATGAGATGTAGGATTTTCCTGCGCAAGTTTTCCAGTTTAGTAAATACAGCTTCTTGGAGAGTGCCACTTTTTAATCTCCCCTTCTTATTGTAAAGATTGAGAGTGCTGCTTATTGAAAACTTGATCTTTTATGCTGATGTGATTGTCTTGGGATCCTAATTTCATTTTCTCTATACTATTGCTATTATTTTCTTATTAAACTTTTATACCAAAAAAAAATACTAGATAGATCTGACAAAGGCTCAGAAGGAAGTGTGAGCACACCTACACTACTTCTCTATGGCAGAAAGCATAAAAGAATTTGAAACACTTTTCTGACAGTGTGGTATTCAAATAGGTTAACATTGGTACATTCCAGTGGTAATAAGAGAAGAAAACTATATTAATTTGGGGGAGCTCAAACTACTTAGCAAATAAAGAAATAAAATTTCCAGGCAAGAAAATTCTCTAGTGTGGTAATTAAAGGTACTTTATGATGAGTGTTTCCACCCCAAAACAAGGGATTTAAAACTGGTCTTTACTAGGCCTTGCAGTTAAGATTCTTTCTCCTATCCTGCCCCAACAATTGGGGATTGCTAAAATGTGAAAATTAAAATGGTTTTTGTTCAGCATTTTTCCCCCACACAGAGACAAGATCTTCTTCTCTTCTTTTGAACCTTTCAAGCATATTTGTCCAGCATTATTTTTTCATTCTCTTTTATCCCCGGGGCTCTCAATGTTTAAATAGCTCCCTCCCATGGAAAGCTTTGCACCAATATCGATCAACTCGGGGCTGGAAGTTACCATGAGGCATTTTCAATAATCAGCCCAGCTGTTCAGAGAGCTTCTTGAATATAACCCTTAGGTAAACAGCATAATACACTGAGAAGTTTTTCCCCAGCAGCTAGCCCATCTCTGCAATCTTAAGGATTGCTACTAATGCTTCAATAAACAAAGAACTTAATTCTGATTTTAACAACGGAGGCCATAGGCTAATTCAAACAAATCCCATCTTTGATTCATATATGCAGAATGTAAGGGTGTTTTTTTTCTTTTAAAGATGCTTGCATTTCTGATTAACTTCTAAAGTAATGTGTTTCAACCAAAGCCACTTTTTACAGACCTGAAAAGCAGCTGTCTGCTAGGCAACCTTTTAATCTCAGTATTTTTCTCTTTAAGTGTCCATATTCAGGTTTAAATTTATCCAGGTTAGATGTGATGTGTCAACCTTATTATAAACCTACGCACAAACCTACAGTGGAGTAAAGCAAATATAGACAATGAGATACTTGTCATTTTATTTTTCCTCAGAGTTCATTGTTTTGTTTATTTTTCTAAAGTGTTTATTTCTAAAGGAAAAGAGAGACCTTTACCTAAAACACCTAATTGTGCTTTGTTGTTGGATAGCAAGCAGGAGACCTTAAAGGAAAACCCTGTATAAACACAAACTATGTATAAAATGCAATGTAAAAATAGCTTTAGGTAGTTACTCTGCACCTTGTAAACCCAATAATGTTCACACCCTTCAGTGGGCGAAGAATAAACATCATAAAAACAAACAGCATTCTGAAATAGATGACTCCTATAAAGTGTGTAAATAGCACAAACTGTTGTGTCCTCAAAAGACAAAAAACAAAGACTTTACATACATAATTCTTAGTGCTTTTAGATGTCTGTAGAAAATCTTTTCAGGGGGCAGCTAGGTGGTGTAGTAGATAGAGCACTGGCCCTGAAGTCAGGAGGATCTGAGTTCAAATCCGGCCTCAGACCAAACACTTGACACTTACTAGCTGTGTGGCCCTGGGCAAGTCACTTAACCCCAATTGCCTAAAAAAAAAAAATCTTTTCAGGTCAACATTTAAATGAAATACATTAAATAGGTGAGTGTCCCAATGGCCACTTTGAGACACCGGCACAAGTATTACAGTTTGACAAACTGAAAATACTCCTGTAAAAGTTCCAATGCTCCTCTCCCCCCGCACCTCCACTCTCTCCAAATGCTTACTGAATGAAGTCCAGAGTCATTAGTGTCATCAGACTCTCTCCACAATCTGGACCCAAAGTGACCCTGCCAAACCCCAACTTCTTCCCTATATTATCTAGCCACACCAGACTTGCCTTGAATTTTGCCATCTACCCATTCTTAAAAAGCTCTGAAGCCACTTTTTTCATTGTCTTCCTTGAGTCATTTCATTCTCTCTTAGGAATGGTACCTCTCTCTTAAAAGGTCCTAGAGCACTTGGTTATGCCTTTCTTATGGTACTTTTAATGATAAAGTCATAGATTTAGAACCAGAATGGAACTTGGGTTATCTATATCTAATTCCTTAATTTTACAGATGAAGAAACTGAGACGCAAAGGGATGAAATGATTTGTACAAGGTCACATAGGTTACTATATGGGATTCAAAACCAGGCCCTCTTCCTTCAAATCTAACTTTCTTTCCATTGCTCCATACACCATTAAAATGTTTTGTGTACACATCTTACCTTCCCTACTTGATTGTAAGTGTGTTAGGGAAAACAACATTTTTATTAATAGATTTATAAGATTTAGAACTAGGATGTTCTTCATTTTAATATACGAGGAAACTGATAAAAAAATGAAGTGACTTACCCAAGGTCACCTAGTCAAACAGTAGCAAGGTTCTACTCCTTGAACCCAGTTTCCTTGACTCAAAATGTAATGACTTTTTGTTAACCCTATAACACTTAGCATAGAATAGTTTCCATAATACATCCTTGTTAAGTTATCTTTTGAATTAATGAAGGAACAAAAGGATTTCATAAAGACAACTCTTTAAAACTGGCAAGTATAGGCATGATAGAGGTAGTACTTTCTCTGGACAATGCCGTTGACAGATTAATCAAATTATAACTTTTATTTCTTCAATAGTACTTAAAACATGTGAGATTTAATGGTCTAGGGGCAAGGAGAATAAGAGTTCATGAAATTCCTAATAACAACAGCACAATTCTCTAACACTTTAAGGTTGAAAAAGCACTTTGCTCACAACAACCATATAAGATGGAGAGTACAAATTTAGACCCAATTTTGGAGAAAAGGATATTGTAAGATGAAATGACTTGCCCAATGTTACACAGCTGGTAAGTTTCAGAACTGGGACTAAAAGCCAGGTCTCCTGATTCTGAAGCCAACATTCCTACTACAATGCTTCTAAATTAGGGAATTATATCCACTGAATAACAAGGTGTGCCTTCCACTACCAGGTGTCATTCCTGGTGAGTATTAAGTCAGGTTTTGTTGAAAAACAGACGTGACTCACAAATTTAATTTAAATTAGAGAAAATAGGGGAAGACAGCTCAAAAAGTCACAAGAAAAATTAAACTTAAAGAAAGAATTCAGTGGTGTGATGCCTGGGGGAAGATAATTGTATAGTAGATTTTAAGAGGCTTTATCTAGTGTAGAGTTGGGTGATTAAGACAAATAGCATGAATTGGTTACAAGCTCAAAAATATGAAAATGCAATCACTTCTCCAAGAAAGGATATATATCATTTAGTTTTTAAAGTAGAGAAATTATCAAGAATATCATGCCTGTTTCGAGGAAATTTGAAGAGTCATTGGAAGGAGTATGATGGCATTGATAAGCCTTTGAGAAAGAAACTGCCTGCATTGTCAAGTGACTTACAACTTGAGGCACCATACAAAAATGGAATTAAATAGCTCAGCAGAGTATAGTCAACACTATACAAGAGAGTTCCTTCAGGGCAATACATACAGCTGCTAGAAACACCAACCAAGAAATGGACAATCAGGATCTCCAAAGAGATGAGTCACCCCAAGGAGCTCCAGAGGATGAGTCTAGATTCTCAGCCTTGAACAGATGCCGTATGGCCAAGGGCAAAGAACATGTTGCACTCTTTCACAAAATAAATTTCAAATGTATACCCTGCTAAAGTAGGATTTAAGAAACAATGGCTAATAGAGAAACAAAAATATTAGAAAAGATGTTGCAACAATTGCAGGATCA
Organism: Vombatus ursinus; assembly: GCF_900497805.2. NCBI lineage: Eukaryota > Metazoa > Chordata > Mammalia > Diprotodontia > Vombatidae > Vombatus > Vombatus ursinus. The sequence continues at coordinate 8,718,462 of NW_020948983.1, forward strand.
CGGGATACATAAATGCCACATTCATTGCCTTGAGAACTATAAAGGGGAAAAAGTTTCAGTCATGGAATTCTGGAAAAATCTATAAAATCTGAGGGATTGATACCAAACAGAAACTTTGTTATGTTTTCTTTTTTAATTGACTTGAATTTTGGCTGGTGATTCAGGATATGTTTCTGACCTTACACATTTCACCAATTCCATTATCTCCTTTGGAGGTAGCCCAGCCTTCCTAGGACAATAGATTTCTCTGTCCCTTCTTCTAGTCCTCTGCCACAGCTTCCATTTCCCCCTTGTCTAACTTCCTTTCTGGCTCTTCATTGTCCCATTGTGTTTTTTCCTCTTGTCATGCTTTACCACCAGCCAAATTCTTTTGTTTGGACTCAACAAAAATAATTTTCCTTCTCTAGCAAGTTGCAGTATCATCCTGATTTACTTCAGAATTATATGAACGAATGAAAAAGTTTCCTTATGGACTATGGACCTGTTTTGTGCAAAGTACTGGGAACACAAATAAAAAAGCAAGGAAGCCCCAGATTTCAGGAGCTAGAATACATCTAGAAGGTTTCAGTTACAAGTCAGATGGAAAGTCCTTGATGCCTTTAGGGTACAGTAGCAAAACACAGGATGATACATTTTCTTAAATGTGATTTCTATTAATAAAACTATATCAGCTTCTGATGTTGAACAATTCGACAATGCCAAGGACTCTGGTGTTGAAAATTTTCTTTTTTTAGTGTTCCTTGGTTGTGGCTGCTGAGGATGAAGCACTTGCAGAGCAAGTAACACACCTACAACATCCGGAACCCCTCCCCCCCCACCTTTCCCACCCCAGGATTATGGGTACAGGGGCCAGGCTGGAATGGAAGCAGGGCTGGTGGTCTAGGGGATGCTGGGCTTCCCAAGGATCTTGCCAACTGGTGACAACTGGTTCATGGTTGGTGGTGTTAAGGGTAATGGGCTCTTGAAGTTTACTTCCCTTGATGATGGTTATAAGAACCACATTGGAAGCAGGGTCAGTGGTCCAGGGTGAACAGTGGGGGTGTAAAGGAGAGGAATCAGTGTTACCTGAATTAACGAACTGACACAGTGGTAAGCTATGAAGGGAGTATGAATAATTGGACTGTGATTTCAGGTCATGGTATACCCCTTCCTCTCTGCTTCAAAGAGGGCAATAGTCCCTTAAGCTTATCAATCATGTTTTCGTGACCTACTACATGCAAGGTATGAGCACAAAATAAATGTTCATTATTGATGATGATGATGGCTGCCTAGAATATTTGTTTGCAATATGAATTTAGAGGTTATCTAAACTAAGGGTTGCTAACTTTTTTTGGGGGGGTCTGGTGAAACCTACGGACCCCTTCTTAGAAAATTGTTTTAGAGGTATAAAATAAAATGCCCAAGGTTACAAAAGAAACCCATTACATTGAACTACAGTTATTTAAAAAAAATTTTTTTTTTAAAGTTCATGGACTCCAGGTTAAGAAACCCTGATCTAGATCAATTTTTCATTTTACAGGTGAGGAAATGAAGAGAGATTGGAAGACTCTTACTCTGTTGCTCCTTCCATTATACCATGTCATCTCTCAATTCTTGAGCTCCTGAAAGTATTATAGATTACAGAGAACATAATAGTAGCATAGTGGCCCTTCCTGAATTCAAAGAGTTTACCATCTAAAGTGTCTTTTTTTTTTTTAATCTATGATACTCTTTCTTTTTCCCTGGCCAGTGGGTTAAGGTGAAGGGTGTAATAAACTTATGCTGAGCAAGAGGTAGTGAGTGTGATAAGAAGAGTTCGAGACACCCTGTTAATCAACAGTCTTAAACATTTTTTTAGAGAGTGTGACCCATGGATGGCCCAGTTCTGGACCAGCAATATGGGGCCTGTTCATCTCCATTAAAAAATTATGGATGGAAGACTCTATTTCCTTCATGGTTCCAGAGGTGCATTATTGTACCCTCTGGGATCAAGAAAGGGAAAAATAAGCAAAATATGTTATGCATAGGCACCTGTTTACAATATTAACATTTCTAAAAGGAAACACTCTTACATAACTGAGTCTGAGAAAAGATTCTCTGAAACCTTTATCTTTTGATCAATTGGGAGACAAATCAGGTATTTACAATTAATATTCTCCTTTATTATGCCTTGGTCTTTTTCGCCTTTTATGCTCAGGTTTTGATCATTAAAAAGGATGTTAGAAAAAATATTCAAAATCACCTTTGCAATACAGAACTTCTTTGCAATACATAACTTCTTTGTTCACGGTACTACACATAGAGACCTCTGCATTTTATATGTAAGAAGAGGGAGTTATTAAAGTGGAAACACAGGACACTTAAAACCAACCATTTTATTTGCTTATAGGGAATGTGACTATCCAGAAAGAAGTTAAATGGCTGACTGTAATCATTGCTGAGTAATATGTGAACTCAGAAAACAAGATCAATATTGCTTAAATGGCTCTTTTGAAAAGGAGTAGACCTTAAAACACATTTTAATGCCCAATCTGCACCTATCAAGCATTGTTTGCAAAAAATCATGAAACCCTACATTTAAATCAAATTGTGCAATCAAAGATCACAGTGCTTGGTCTTGGCATTAGTAGCCAGTTGGAAAAGAGGTGGGGGAAGACAAGAAGTTCTTACCTAGGCAAAGCCTTACTTAAGGGGGTGAATAGTTGATTTCTTTTATTAAAGCCTTTCCATATGTTTTTGGCCTTTCCCAAATTCAAGGACAGCACCAAATTCCTCATTTGGAGGCAATTTAAAATCAAAAAGAGATGTGGTAGGAGGTGGGGAGCCATCAAAGGTGAAAAAGATAGTGGGGATCTTGACTGATGCCATTTTTTCTAAAACTAAAACAGTAAGCTGTCTCTAGAAACCAGAAATGAGATAAAAGAGGCTTCTGGCACTTTGGCACAGAGGAATGAACACAAATCGGAAGTCCCAATGATAGCTATGGGGAGAAAGGAATTTAAGGGCTCAGTCTTTGCCTGGGTACAGTGCTATACCCTGGGGATACAAACTGAAGTCAAGAACTTACATTCCAATGCAGGTTGAGAACACACAAAGGGGAGCTGAAAAGAGATGGGGAGTTGGGAATAATCCAGAAAGTAAGGCACAGCACCAGCAGAGGGCACTTCCACAAAATGGATATTCCAGGGAGAACTTATTCAATTCCTAGGAATTGGGGAAGAAAAAGGGAAAGGAACAAGCATTTATCTAGTACCTACTACGTGTCAGGCACTGTGCTAAGCACTTTACAAATATCATTTCATGGAAGTTATCAATTGCTGGTACAATACAAGTTTGTAAAGCAGTCTTTGGATATAGATGCTCCAGAATTGTTCAGTATAATTGTGTAAGAAAACAGGGAATTCATTACTCATGAAAGATTTAATTAAGAAAATTTATAGTGAGAATGGAAAATAGAATATAGATCAAATACCTTTGCCAAAGTCAAACATAAAGGATATATAACTCCTTAGCTTTTTGGCTTTCTAGGTTTCTTTCAGGTCTTAGCTAAAATATCACCTTCTGCAAAAAGCCTTTCCTCCTCCCTCCTTAATGCTGGTGCTTTCTATCTGACATTACCTTTCATTTATATATATGTATATTATATATGTATATGTATATACATACATACATACATACACACATACACAGTTGTATGCATGTGGTCTACCCTCATAAAATTTGAGCTCCTTAAGGGCAGGAACTTCTCCCTCCCCTTTCTTTGTATCCCTAGCACTTAGGGCAGAGCCTGGCACATAGTAAGCATGTAAATGTTTGTTGATTTGACATTTAACTACAGAGTAACTGAGAGAGCCAATGCTTTAATAACTAGTACTGTAATAACAAAAAGCAGCCTCTAGTGAACAGAAAGCCTGATGGGAAAGATTGTAACTTCCAAAAACAGGCAAAATGAACTCCCTCTATGAACTTTCGAAAAAATTAAAATTAATTTCTAAATGAACTAAATGAACTTACACCTCCTGGATTTCAAGGTGTCTATGAACTTAGATAGGAAAAAAAATACATCTTTATTTTTATTAACCTGTAACTCAATTTAGCATTTCTTGCAATGATGAATTAAAAAAAAACAAAACCCACCATTATTCTGAGGAATCAATAGGCTTCAACAGACAGCAAAAGTGATCCATGACATAAAGGTTAGGAACGCCTGTCTTTGGAATGCAATAAGAGTTTGCTTTTTGAGAAATGGGATGATGGGCCTGGAATCAGAAAAACTGGTTCAATCTTGCTTATTAGCTGTTTTACCATGAACAAATAATTTCTAAGCCTCAGTTTCCTAATTTGCAAATTAGGGATGGTAATTGCTGTAGCATTTACCTCATCAAGCTGTTCTGAGGCTCAAATCAGATGATGTATACAAAGTGCTTTGCAAACTTCAAAACTCTACATAAATGTCATCATTCTAATTGTGTTATTGATGTTATTATTACTCTAAATTTAAGTAACACATTGCTTCTCACAATACTCAGGTGTACTTAAAGTCATAAGGCATAGCCTGAAGAAGAATCTAAGAAGGAGAATGTAAAAGCAATCACAACACTCGACAAACTTATATGGATAAAACAAAAACAAACAAACCAAAAACCTGATAAAGAACACGCAATTCTTTTAAACGGAAAAGTACCATAATCATTAAAGTAGAATGTAAACTCCTTGAAGACAGGGGCTTATTTTTTATCTCTGCGTCCTCAGCAGTTAGCCCAGTCTTGTATGTAATACTGCAATGATCTCCTAGGTTTGAGTACTCCTTTGAAAAGTTTAATTAGGAATTTATTTATGCCTTCCAAGCCTCTGAAACTCTTGTTCGTGCTCTCCTATAAATGACATGGTAGAAGTCTTTCACATAGGAGCAGCTTAAAAGGGTAAATGGCAATTTTAGCTTTAAATGTAAAATGATTTTTGCATATGATTGGGTACCAGAGACAGAATATTTGACTTTAAAACAGTAATACTGCATTTGACTGATGTGATTCAAATTAAATTTACAAGAAAACAACAGTATGACTGCTGTATTACCTTGAATGTTAAAATGATTACACAAGAATTAGAGCATAGCAAGCCCTACAGAAACAACACAATTACACTATCAAATGCTAAAAATCAAGTGTGTTATTTTTAAAAATCTTTACTAAGGATTAGATTTAGAGATCTTTAATTTCTCCAGGGACAGTTTGTTTTGCAAAGCAGAATGGCTCCATAATTCAAGGCTTTTTTTTTTTTAAAGGAACAATGATCATGGTCGTTCAGATGTCTTTGAGGTGACAAATAACAGATTAGCATAGACTATCAGAGATGATCAGATAAGATAATACATGTAAAGGACTATATGTTTGTATGCTATTATTGCTACGTTTAGTATGAGGGAATGCAAATGAATAGATAAATGGATAGATTTTATATTCATTGTATAAAGGGAACAAATCAATAGACTAAGAATGGAAGAAATTGCTTTGAGTGTTATATATATTACATGTACATAATACATATACATATATACATATGTATATAAATAAAGTTAGAATATAAAGACAAATACACTTTTTGTATTAAGAGCAGATGAGAGTGGGAGCTGGACTCCAGGCCTTGGCTCTGCTTCTCAATAACTGTGGGACCTGAAGTCACTTCATACCTCTCTGGACCTCAGTTTCCTCATCTCTAAAATAAGTGGGCTACACTAGACAAGTACTAAGATATCCTCTAAAAAGAAACTTTAATGAAATATATTCATCTTTGTATTTATACAAGATGCCTCTGCTGTTGACGTTGTTGTATACATGGGTGGCTGAGAAGACTGAAACCAACAGCAATCTCTTGCAAACGTATGAACACTATAGACTGATAAAATTGGGGTGTCAAAAATCTGTAAACCCCATTTCTATTCATTTAAAATTCACTTTATTTAATATATTTATTTAAATATTTAAGTAAATACATTATTTTAAAGTAAAAAACATCAACAGCTTAATAAACATTATAGTAAAGGCCTATGAAGGCATCAGAAACCATCTTCAGTAGAAAACAATTTGAGGAAGAAGGTGCTTATGAGGTTATCAGTGTTTCAGTGTGCCTGTCATGAAGTCTTCTTCACCTTCTATGCTCTAAAAAGACAAATTCAGTAATAATCATTTACCCCAATAGGAAATGCAACTCTAAGCTAAATGGCAAATTTTCAGAAAAAATACCAGAGAAAGTCTCCACCAATTCTTCCTGACAGTCCAGATACCAGTAAGTAAACACCAGAATAAATGCTCTTATAGCAAATCTATCACTATTCATTAAGATTTTCAAAATACTATAATGAGATTGGGATACAGAGACAATGGCATAGTCAATAGATATGTTTCCTCAACCTATTGGAGATTCACCAGGCAGGGACAGAGAGCAGCCAAGCTGCCAGAATCTGCTCTTCTACAGGTGGTGTTGCTGAAGATGGGGAGAAATGAAATGACAGAAAGGAAAGGCCTCTAGGGGATGACAAAGAAAAAGATCACAAGGACATTGCCTGCTAATTAGCAACATATTATAAATATGGGTAAATGCACTAGACTTTCAACTCTGTAGACCAGAGTTCATATCCTAGATGGAAGTGTAAATGTGTTCGTTGGTCCCATGCTGGTCTCTGCTCAAAAGATTCCCGATAACTGGAAAGAGAGGATGAAGGTATACTCAGAAGTGCAGCTGAAACCTCTATTGCAGCCTGTTCACAGCACTGTGTCTGGCTCTGACCAGTGTTTTCGGTTTTTTCCTCCCAAGAATCTTGTTTATACTCAATTCTAAAAATCTTAAAACAATGTGATCTTTCAGCAAAAGGCTTCCCCCTCCCCCTAAACAATCTAGCCACTGTTTATCAGAAACTGGGAGTCCTCACTTTTGTTTTTTTTCCCCCCCTGAAGCACTGAAGACTTGGTCCAAAGCAGGAGGAATCCTCTAGGACAGGATTAGAAAATACATCTGCAGGGCTGGGTACTGAATCTCATTGTCCTTTGGGAAGGAAGACTCGGGCTGAATTTACAAGCCCATTCTCTTGTTCTTCAGCCTGGTGGGGAGACTATGCCTTACGCCACTTAATAGCCAACCCTGTAGCTGTTTAACACACCGAAGGGATCCAAAGAGAGTCCCTCTCAGACAGAAGGATGGTGATGATCACTGAGATACCGAGTGATCCGAAGGAGAGAAAAGACAGGGATGGTTCTGGCAGAAAGAATTAATATAATATTACTGAGGAGAGGCATATACACACATATACATAAACCAACTTGTTTTTCCCTCCAGCTATACTAATAAAACAAAGCCACGGAGTTTTCAGCCTTTCCTTAAAAGCTCCTAAACCTGCCCCTCTCCTGTTAGATTTACAATGTTAAAGGGCAAAATCCCAGAAACCTATTTCTGTTTACTTAAGGAGGATAAAATGTTACCCCAAAACAGAGAGACCTTTTACAGACATTGGAAAACAAATGGTTTAAGAGCATTAAGATCTACATATCTCTCATGCCAGGACATTTAAAGTCATCAATCATACATAATCCAGAACATACGAGGTGCAAAAGCGCTATAAAGGCCCCATTAAAACTCAAGCCCTTTCAGGTGTGCCACCCAATCACGAAAATTAAACTCAGGGCTTCTGAAACAGCTCCAGTTTATATACACGATACCATTAGGGACAATTTATCATGTCTTTTTAAAGTGATATATAGTACATTGTGAAATTGCTTATTAGCTCCAGGAACAACAAACTTGGCTGGCGGTGAATATGGGAATGACCACAATTGGTGTTTCAGAAACCTTAGGCAGATTTAAACTTTCAATTTGACTTCCTTTTTAGTCTGCATTTTATACTTTAAAAACTAATATTAGAAATCTACTTCTTGTTTTGAAAAAAAAAAGTTATTGAGTCCTCTCTTATTAGGATACATTGTTTGAGAAAAGTTTTAAATAACAAATACTCAACAATAAAGATTAACTGTATGACTATATTACGCATTCAAACTTACTATTTTTTAATTCATAGGATTGTTGGTTTAGAGTAGAGAGAAACCTTAGACACCATTGAGTCCAGCCTCCTCATTTTATATCTGAGAAAACTGAGGCCCAGATAGCTTGACTAAATTGCCTAGGGTCACAAAGACAGTGAGTGTGTGAGGCAGGTTTTGAATTCCATTATTCTTGAGTCCCAGGTCATCACCCAGGCCACTAAATCATGCTGCCTCTCTCAATGTTTGCTTTGGATTTTTAACTTATTTTTACTCTATGAATTTATGTGATGAGCCTGAAAAATCAGTAGATAATTTATGCTGCCCCTTTGTAAGAAATCAGTTTGTTTACAATCTCAAGTCATGAACTTTATTTGTCTGTTTTTAGATTTTTTTACTATAAATTTTAAAAAAATCTATCCATTATAATAGGACTCCTGGGCTACATTAAATCCACTCAATTGATAATAAATAAATATGGATAAAAGACAAAAGTCCCAGAAACAGAAGTACCTTTACTCACACACAGACTACTATGGGAGGTGAATGTCAGGCCCTATGGAGGAAGGTCAAAATATCCACATTCTGAGGTTTTATTCTTCAGTAAGGGGTTCTTTGGTAAAAGAAGTCAGGCACAGCAGCAGACAGGCATTAACCCTTACTGCCCTGGGACTGGAAGACCTGGGTGCAAGTGAGAGCTGAACCCTTGGTGGTGTTGGGGATCAGGAAACTATAAAACAAACCAATTAAGTGGCTTATCCATGGTTATATAATTAGTAAGTAACCATGGCAGGATCCCAAACTAGGTCTTTCCCAAGTCCAAGTCCAGTACTCTCTTCCCAGTAAAGCATGCTATCTTACCACAGGTGAGCCACTTCATCTTTCTCAGCCCCATTTCCTCTTTACTGCATGTAGATAACAATACCCATTGCACCTACCTCACAGGATTGCTGTGAGGAAAAGGACTTTTAAACACTAAAATGCAATGTAAAGGTTAGTTATTTTTGTTATCATTACAACTTAGGGGAGTTTAGGTTTAGAGCTGGAGGAGATATTTGAGGTCATCAGATCCTGCACTCTCACTTTACAGATGAGGAAAATAATGCCAAAAAGAGAGGAAATGACTTGCCCAAGGTCACATCTGAACTGAGACCCTCCGACTCCAAATTCCAGGCCTTATCAACTTGCTTGTAGGTATGTTCTTTGTCTCACTATATGTTGAAAAAAATCAGCCTTGAGTTAACATGGGCTTTTTAATCATATACTTTTTTGTGCACCTAAGTTTTTGAGAGATTAATAACAGTTATTTCTCAGTCAGAGACACTGTTAACCAAATTAGGAGATACTATTTGAAAAAGACAGACATACAGGGATGATAGAGCACACAGCATTAGATCTAGAACTAATATCCGGATTTCCTGACTCCCAGTCTAACACACTAACAATATTGTACTTGTCAGGCTGAGCTATGCACAGCAGTCAATTAAGAATTAAGGGCTGAATCAAGCCCGGGGAAAGTAAGTGTAGAGATCAAGCTCAAAGCTAAAGTGTCAATTCAGATAAGAAATCCAGAACCTGAATGGAGGAACATGATGGTTAAAAGGTAGAAAAGAAAATGAAAGTTGAACAAGACAATCAATAGGCAAGGAATATCTTAGGTGGCACAGAAGATAAAGCACTGGGCCTGGAATCAGGAAGACTTCTTCCTGTTTGCCTCAGTTTCCTCACTGTAAAATGAGGTAGAGAAGGAAAGGGCAAATCGCTACAGCATCTTTGCTAAGAAAACTCCACGTAGGGTCATGAAGAGTTGGACACAAGTGAAACAACTGAACAACAACATCCACAACCCAGAAGGTAGTAGTCAAAGGCAGACCAAAAGGTTGGTGTCGTGCAAATAATCACGACAAGTGAAGTAACCACGACAGAGCCAGAGCAAAAAGAACTTGAAATGGAAGTACCTGGCATAGTGCAAAGAGCGCTTAAGTTGGAGCGTTCGACTTGGGAGGCATGAGGTCTGTGTGTGGGGATGGGTTCCACTGCTTACACCTATGTGACACTAGGCAAGTTGCTTCTGTTCTCTGGACCTCTGTTTCCTGATCTGAAAAATGAAATGGCTGGACTAGATGACCTCTAAGGTCTTTTCCAGCTCTAGATACATGATCCCATGCCTTTGTGATATTCTAGCTGGATGGAGAGCAAATAACTGACTTCTGAGGGTATAGGTAGCACAGCACCTGAAGGTTCCAAGACTGCTGCAGTAGTTTTCTAGAAAAGGACAGCATCTCTTCCCAAGTCTGGGTAGATCCTGACTATATTAAACTTAATTATACTATAGTTAATCTTTTTGTTCTTTGTTTTAATTGTATGAGTGATTTGGGGAACAGCAAATATTGTGATTTTTTTTTAAAGGCTGCTTGACAATAAATAAATTTCTGCTAAAACACACACAACAATTAATAAAGGCATAAGAGAAAGAAACCTTAGTCCTATAGTCAGACAAGAGTAAGAGATCCACAAAGACATAAACACTCATCATTAACAAGATGATTTAAAAGGGCAAGGAGTCAAGCCCCAATAGGGTAATGTGGATTTTATTCATAATTCCATAATCAGGTAAAATGAATGATAAACACTGTTATCAATACAGGCAGACTACACTTTCCAGGAAATTGCCAGAATATATTTTCTAGGGTTTGTTTTAAGTTCTAGTAAGACTTCAAGATTACAAAAATTCATTTTCAAAATTAAAACTATAACTTACAGGGTTAATTCTTTTCTTTAGTACCTGCAGTCCAACATGAGAAGATCCATAGTCCATCTGCAACATGTCCCTATCAACAGTTTTCACCACTGGAGTCTCCATTTCCCTCTCCCACCCTTACACTAATCACTTTCATTATTGAGCAAAAAGGTACATTTCATCCAAAGCCATATTAATAAGGAAAGCAATTAATTAAACTCTCATCTGTTGACATTCCTCTCCCAGCTGTAGTTAGTCATAGGAAACACAATGATCACATGCATCTGGCCCAGAAGTTAAATAGAAAAACTCCATTAAAACTTAGGTATGTTCTCATCATAAAAGAAATGTTTTGAGCAGAAAGCCTCGAGATTTGCGTTTTAGTATGGAATGGAAGGTCATTAGTAAGGGGTGAAGGTAGCAGTGTAGAACTTGAAGATATGCTTTGCACATTTCAGGATTAGTATATCCTCAAATGCCCAACTGAGAGTAGCTTATGTAGCAATTATGCCTGCTAATGCCATACATTAGAACATCTGTTTTGTTTCCATGTTTTGCTCTAAGTCCATTTTCCATTGGTTCATCCAATAGTACAATTTTGTCAAATGAAGTGTAGACTTCAACATTCTGTGTATGTGCTTCCACTCCCAAGATGTAATTATCCCCTTAGCATGAAGTAACATCTCAAACAACACAATTTTCTTAGACTTCTTCAAGCATTTTTCAGTTCTTGACAAATAATTAATACTGTGCTACAATTGTTTATGCCAACAGGTATATTCCACCCTACCTTCCAATTTCATCCATTCCTTTTCAAGATGGCACAGCATGACAAACCCATTAAATCACATATATACATGGCTTGAGTTATAAATTCACAAATCTCATGAATAGCTTTTTTGCATATGACATCAGCAGAAGCCATACCACAATACTACTATTGATAGAACACCTGCCTGGTGCTGAGCTCTCCCAGTCACTGCTAATTTCAAGTAAAGTTCTTCAAATAGGCAGAATGTGATGTGGCACGTTGTACACCATGTGGAATGCATTTTCACTACAGACTCCCATAATTGAGGGCAGATGCAACATGCCCTTAAATTTGCCTTTAGTGAATATCTGTATTGTTTAATAGGGCATTTAATGACATATTTGCACAAGAGAACTGGCCTATATAAATGCATGTATGTATGTACAAATATATTCCAAATACATATATGCAACAATATATGAATGCTAGAATTCTCCAAATGCATGTAACACATGTGTATATATATACACATATACATAATCACATATAGACTCATATGTATTGTATAGATATGGAATACCTAGATTTTAGCACAATAATTATTGAAGTCTCTCATGTTATGTTTGTGGGTTAGCTAGAAAGATTTGAGCTAGATGATAGTAGAGTTGCATGGATTTTGAACTAGTTGAATCAGCTGATCCAAATGACCTAGTAGTCATTAAAGTGTTGATATCAACTTGGAACGAGGTTTCTAGGGAAGAGGTCTAGCTGTGCTTGGCCTTCTTGCTCAACACTTTTATTAATGTCTTATATGGAATATTTGCCAAATTTGCAAATGATATAAAAATAGGAGGGATAACCAACACATTGGATAAGAGAGTATAGATCCTTGAAGACCTAAAAAGAGTCTTCAACAAAAGTAATAGTTCATTACTCTGACCTAGTCAGAATACAGTTGGAAAACTATGTTGAGTTCTGGACATCCCATTTTAGGAAAGGAATAGTGAAACAAGAGTGTACACTACACATACATGAGGGCAACCAGCTTTTTGAGAAGACTTGCAGACCAGCCATATGAAGAATGACTGAAGATAAGACTTAGTGGGGTGGCATGATATTGATTTCTAAGTATCTGAAGAGCTGTCATGTGGAAGACTGATAAGGCTAGCTCCATCTGGTCCCAAAGATAGAACAGGAAACAGGAAGTAGAAGATGCAAAGAGGAAAATTTAGTCTCAGTGTAAGGAAAAAATCTCCTAACAATTAGAGCTACCCAAAGTGAAATGGACTGCCTTAGGGGATAATGGGTTACTTTTGCAGGGGAAGTCCTTCAAGCTAATGTTGAATAACCATCTGTTTGGAATGTTGTATAAAAGATTCTCTTTTAGTTAAGTCTTGGATTAGATGGTTTCTGAGATCTCTTCCAACTCTTAGAATCTCCAACTGTGTATGTGTGTGAGAATATACACAGATTATACAGATACATATGTATTTATATAAACATAAATGCATGTGTATATACATGCAGTAAGGGGACTAATTTAATTTACATCCTCCATTTGTGAGTTATGACAAAACCAGTGAAAGTGAGTTAACTTTACACTGGACTTTATTCCAATGATAGCATATTTCTGTAACATGAGTATATGAAATTTTATCTTGCAATTTTGTGTTTGTTGCCTTGAGCAAGGCAGCAACAATCAAGATCTCTCTGTTATTTGTTGGTCAGGTTTGCATATGTTACCAATTTTTCAGGGGGAATGATAGAAGCATAGGGATGCCAAATAACCCAACTAAGGACACAGCATATCAGCTGCCTGGAACAGATGAGAAGCATAGACAACAAAGCCTAGTTTATCTAATGTTTACATTCATGCAATACAATAACTTACTAGTTTATACTTTGTATAAGTCTGGAAAGGAAAAAAATTATATTAAAATATACATTATGTATCTATATATCTCCTAAGATAGTACTTATTTCCTTATTGATCTGTTTTCAAAATGAATGCTTCAATTTCTTTTGTAAAATTGTCCTATGTTTCTCAGACTTCTCTTTCAATAACTGGCCACTGTAAATCCTTTAATCTTTGTTTTCTGTAGATATCAACAAATCCAGTAACTATTCCATTGTCTTCTATTTTGCACTTTTATTCAAAGACCCCTAACACAAAGGGATTTTATTTTTAAATTGCTTTGCATTCCTTAGAAAGGAGGCTATGTGCCTAGAGTTCATGATTTGCTAAACTTCATTCTTCAATTTCCATGCAGTTTGGTGTGATCTGAAACTAACCATGCAATTGGACAGTTCACATAACAAGGATTTCAAATAAATTAGGTCAGACTGAAAAGAAGTCAAGCTGCACATGAGAGAGGTAGTATAAAACTGAAAACAATCTTCCCTACTGTACTTGGGCTCAGTTTCCTCAGATTCAGGAGACCTATGAATAAGGCTTTGATGGATCTATGATTTCAATGGTTGTGGGTACTCCCTTCACATGCACATAGATCACAACCCTTCCATTTCTTCTTATCCTATTCAATTCTTGTTCATTTTCCCCTTGATTCTCCACAGTGACTAATTCAACATGCTAAAGGACGTCTTATTCTTTTAGTATCTCAGAAGTTTCAATGCATTACTTGGGTAGTCCATCTGCTCTCTTTAATTCTTGCTACATGACTTCCCACTTCTTTGACCAGTCAAATGTATGCTCTGTTATGCCCTTCATACTGATTCCAACACACTGCTCATTATTGGGAACATGTTAGAACTGGTCAATTCTCTCTGTGGGTCTTTATTTGCCTTTGAGTTATTTGAAATTTTTAAGTCTTCTGAAACTGTGGTATTCCATGATTTCCAACTATTGGCTGCCAGGAGAATATTGGCTTTTTCAGTAGTCACCAGTCTGCGATCACTGAAAAAACTGTACAATTTCTCAAATATAACTCAGCTTACTCTCTTGCTTCTACTCAAAATCACAATTAGTTGTGAATTTTCAATAAAAAAGAAAACTGATTCTCAAAGGACCTAGAGTCCTTGTCTTATGTCTGTTTGCCAAAAGAATCTTTGATTTAGTCATGTCAAAGTTGTTGTTGTTGTTATTGTTGTTGTTGTTTTGTCCTTAGTTCTTGAAGAGGATCATGACATTAGGAAGGTGATGCCATGACAAGCAAGTGAATTGGATTTAAGTGAGGGAGGGATGTGCAAAGTCACTAGCCTCACTTTCTTCTCCTGAGCCATCTGGGTCCAGTGGCCAGATATGGATCAGAACAACTGAAGATGGTCCAGGATGCAGTGGGGGACCTTGGCCCTTTCAAGCTAACGTCTTTAACAGGTCTCAGTTTGACTGAGGCAGCACCCATTCAGTGATTAAGGCTTAATAAAAAATGAGGCAAATGGCCTCTTTAAAAAAAAAATAGAGGGGTAACTAGGTAGCACAGTGGATAGAGCACTGGCCCTAGATTCGGCAAGACCTGAGTTCAAATCCAGCCTCAGACACATAACACTTAGTAGCTGTGTGACTCTGGGCAAGTCACTTAACCCCACTTGCCTCAACAAAAAAAAAAATAGGTCTGGGAAGTAAAGACCTTCTGGGTTTCTGGCCAAAACAGAAACAATTATTATTTACATTCATTCTGAGCCATTCAGGGCCCAAACAGTGACCAAGTAGGGCTTGGCTTGGGACCAGAGTGATTTGAGGTTAAGGCTGGTCTTTCATATTAAAAAACCCAAACAAAAAAAAGTTTCAGAGAATAAATTTACATTCCCTTTGGGCAGACCACCAGCAGGTAACAGTGTGATATCCTATGTGGAGAGAGAAGAGAGAAATAGAGAGGGAGAGAGGGAAAGAGAGAGAGAGAGAGAGAAAGAAAGAAAGAAAGAAAGAAAGAAAGAAAGAAAGAAAGAAAGAGAGAGAGAGAAACCTGGGTTGCCCACCTGGAAATTTGGTCCCAATTGTTTCTGTTTTGGCCAGAAACCCTGGAGGTCTTCCCCTCCCAGAGCTATTTTTTTTAAAGAGGTCATCTTTCCCTCATTTTTTATTAAGCCTTAATCACTGAATGGGTGCTGCCTCAGTCAAACTGAGACCTGTTAAAGACCTTAGCTTGAAGAGGCCAAGGTCCCTCACTGCATCCTGGGCCATCTCCAGTTGTCCTGATGCATATCTGGCCAGATAGCTCCAGAAGAGAAAGTGAGGTTGGAGACTACACAGCCCTTTCTCACTTAAGTCTAATTCACTTGCAATCATGGCATCATCTCCCTGATGTCATGGTCCTCTTGGAGAATGAAGGACAAACAACATGTCAAAGTAATATCATTACTAAATCACTATACTTTCTGAGATACTTGTGTCAGTTGTACCCAGACTGCCACAAACCAAAAGCAGAGATTCAGTAGATAGGTTAGCTGGCAAGGGGGTTATTTGCATATGAGAGCTGCCGCTAGGCCACAAAATACTGGACATGTACCTGATACACCAGCATTTTTACAGCCCGTGTCCTGTATTATTGCTACAATTTGTTCATAAGAAGTGGGCACGTTGGACAGAACACTACGGCTGGAGTCAGGAAGATCTTAGTTAAAAATCTAACCTCAAACACTGACTAGCTGTGTGACCCTGAACAAGTTACTTAACCTCAGTTTACCTTAGTTTCTTCAACTGTAAAATGGGGATAATAATCTCTCAAGGTTGTTCTGATGATTAAATGAGATAATAATTGTAAAGCAGTTAGTATAGTGCCTGGCTTTTAGTCAGTCTTCCCTTCCTTCCTTGTATCCTTCCTTCCTTCCTTTTCATCCCAGCATTCTAAATTTTAGTTTTATTTTGAACCTATAAGTCCATAATTATTGATTTCTCGCTCTCTTTGTTTTCTGAGATACATATACCTTGGGATAATGTAGTATTCTCATTTAAAGGACCACAAAGGAAAGTCCACTTTTTCAGATGGCTATTTTCCAACGAGAAAGTGACAAATTTGCTATGAAACAATCAATCCAAAAGGGTGTGTAATGCTCTCAACCTTGTCAAAGTAAGAAGGTTCATGTGTTATGGAAAGTACTAACTGTTCCTCCTCTTGATATCATTCAAGAGTCATACCATGGGAAAGTTTCTAAACATTAATTGATGTATCTGCTGCCATCTGCTCACCAAATGAAAATCTCTCCATCTACAGTATCTCACAAAAATCTCTCCCTTGCTAAACTACTGGAAGAGTTGATTCCTGAAAATCATATTTTCTATTCAAGATGTTCAATAACATCACATTTAATGCAAATGTATGTCCTCCAGAAAGCCAATATCTCTGAAATGCCACACTGTCTTATTGGCAATCAACTCATCATCATTTTCAACTCTAGATAATTATGGATTTTAAAAAGTTTTTCAGCTAACAATTTCAGTGATGATCCATTTGCCATATACTATGGAAATCTGAATCCTATTATCTTTATACTCCATCTGTTCTCTCAGATTGATCCACCAATATGATTCTATTTAAAGCTACTACTTCCTGTTGGAGTTGTGCTTATGAAAAAAAAAAAGAAGGGGGGGAAGCACCCACATACTTTTTTTGTCCTGTTTCTCTTGTGTGGTGGTTGACCTTGCCTTACTCTCTGTGAAGCATTCCCTCTGTCCGCTACAGTTCTCATAGGATTTATTTTGTTTTGATTTATTGCAAACATCAGCTTGTTACCAACATCTGACAACAGCCTCTTGGATTCGCCTGACTTTATAAACTGACCAGCCCCATAAAATCTCCATAAATTTTTCAAGATGCTTAACTGTGACATTGTCTAACTATCCATTTAAGTATACAGTAGCTCTTATTATTACATAAATAATTTTAGGCACTCCTTACATATAAGCAGAGAAATTTACCCTAAAACATATATATAAAATACACATATATATGTAGATCTGAATACATACATAAATGCACATAAATAGATATATACATATATGTAGGTACTTGTACTTTTCATATACGTACATATACTCCTACATATATATGTATGTATATATGTATATATTTTAAATAGAGGGGATCATCTTAAACATAATTTCCCACTAAAAATCCAGAAACTTTTTTGGTCAGCCAGTCACCTGACAGGGTTAGGTCATGAGTGGTCTTCTTTTGCAAAGCTTACAGTAAATGACAAAATAGTGACCCAAATATAACTGCTTATCACATAGACGTTTTTATTTTTATTTAAGTAAGCTTTAACTTTACACTTAAAAAAGAAAACCACCACCACCTTAACTGACAGTTCATGAGTAAATAATAGATGGGATGGGGGAAGGAATTGGAGGACTTCAACACTGGCTGCCTAGTGCTATTGGACTTTGTGAGAAGGCTTGGAGAAAAACTGCTTCATAATACTCAAAGTCTGAGCTTGGCAGTGGTACAAATGCCAGTGAGGTCTGACTGTAACTCCCCTCTTTAACAACAAACTCCAGAGTTAACCACGCAGATTTCCATGAGTAAAATCGACTCATCAGAACGCATATGAGTTCTTTCCTCTGAAACCGTTTCTCTTTGTAAAAAGCTAAAAAACCATGAACATGCTTTCACCAAATCAAACACGAGTTACTGGAGAGAACTGAATGAAGAATAGGGAGGGGGGAATGAAGGGGTGTAAAAAAAAAAAAAAGCTTACCAGGAGGCTGTTGCTTTTCCCAAGCACAGCAAGCTGAGCTTAATTGAGGCTGACGCATGACAGACTCGCCTGTACAGCATTGCCCAAGCTCTGACTGAAGCTGCTGACAGAGGGTAAATGGTGCATGGCAGTGGGTCTTGCCCTGGCCTGGCATGGCAACGTAAGTGCACACAGCCTGTCAGGAGTTATCATGAGGGCTAATGAAGGGCAGCCCTTGTTTTTAAAATTCTTCTCACTTAGTTTTGGATCAAGACTCTACACCATGAAGACTTCTCAACCTTTTAGTGCTTGGTTAAGGATATGTGACACCTATTTAAAAATTAATGTGTTTTAATCAATTTAAAGTTAGACAGTGAAGAGCCTGTGAGATAGGGGAGACAAAAAGAGAAAAAGGCAAAAAATGAAGGAAAGCAAAGACAGGAAGAGAGCTCTGTATGGAGGAGAAAGCGTAGGAGACGGAGAGAAAAATGTTGTATAAGAATTCTGGCAGCAGAGAAGTGTTTCCAGATATCTTGTTAACAACTTAATTCAACAACTGAATTGTGGAATATCTTTATAGAAAGAATTTTATAAGGAATAATCACACAAATATAGTAAGTCAGATAAGGATATTCTTTTAGAATAATATCAAAAACCATGCCAAGAACTGAAGGTTTACTTGGAATTCCAACTATATTGTATAAAATGCAAATAAAATGCAAATCCAACTATATTGTATAAAACGCAAATGGATAAGATATTGACTAAAAAATGCTTGTAAAATATTTTAACTTACATTTATAAACTTAGTCTTTTGGTAACATTACTATGGAGAACATATGACTACTTACTGGGAAAAATCTTCATTGTCTTGGAATATTGTCGTTAATAATTCAGTTAGCCATGTTATCATTGAAACAAATAGTTGGCTGAACGGAGACATTAAAACTGAAAGTATATATTATATTTGGATTATCCTAATTGTCAATGTAATAAAGTCCATACCCTGCAAATTTTATCTAATGTATATGTTTTTATATGCAAAATTCCCAAAAGTCATTGTAATATGAAATCTACATAAAATATGAACTATATAGATGAAGAGGAAAAGTGCATTGTAGTGGTAAGACTGCTTGGTTTGGATTAAGGGTACTTGGCTAAGAGTCCCAAGTCTGTCCCCTTTGTGGTCTTGGGCCTATGGACCTCAGTTTCTTCATCTGTAAAATAAAGGGGTTGAACAAAATGACCTCTAAGTTCAGCCTCTTTCAGATTTAAAGCTATGACCTTATACTATCTTGTATATATCTACTTAATATTCACAAAATATTCCCCAATGGCTCTTTGAAAAGGATGCCATTTTAACATAAATAAAGAAAACAAATTATTCTGTGCTTTCAATTCCAAAAGTAAAATTAAAAATATCTTTTAGTCTGGAATTTGAGAGTCTTAAAAAAAAAGCTAATGCAACTTCTTATAATCCTAAATTAGAGAAAGTTAAGGCAAAACTTGATTCAGAATGTTCCTCAGGTCATGAGGATGTTCAATTTCAGCCTTTGGAATTCCTGTTCCCTTAGATACAGGGGTAGGGAATCTGCGGCCTTGAGGCCACATGTAGCCGTCTAGGTCCTTGGGTTCAGCCTTTTGACTGAGTCCAAGTTTTACTAAACAAATCCTTTTATTAAGGGGATTTGTTCTGTGAAGTTTGGATTTAGTCAAAGGGCCGAACATGAGGACCTAGGGGGCCATATGTGGCCTTGAGGCCACAGGTTCCATAACCCTGCTAGAGTTTGGCAGGAGGTAGCAAAAATTTTGTATTTTAAAATAAAGTTTGGGTTTGAATTCTTTCTTGGTATACTTATGTTATCTCCCATCCCCCCTCCTAGAGCATAAGTTCTTTGAGGTCAGAAACTACAACTTATTCTTTGTATCTGTCATAGCAATTAGCACAAAGCCTTATATAGTACCTTGCACAGGGAAGGTTCTCAATAAATGTTTTGTGAAAAATCAGATAAACAGATTTGAGGATACAATAGTTTTGCATGTAGGGAAAGAGCTTCCTTAAGTAATAGAAATCTGTGAAAGAAAGAAAGAAGGAAGGGAAGGAAGGAAGGAAGGAAGTAAGGAAGGAAGAAAGGAAGGAAGGAAGGAAGGAAGGAAGGAAGGAAGGAAGGAAGGAAGGAAGGAAGGAAGGAAGGAAGGAAGGAACTTGGCCAAAGAGAATTTCATTGGTTTTAAAAAATAATCATATTCTGCCCAAGCAATTCTGACTTGATATACAAAATATGTTAAGGGGCTGATTTTAAGAATGATATATCCCTAATAATGACATCATCTTCAGTATCTTTAACACAAAAAGCTGCAGGCAAAATCTCTTATTCAATCTTATAACACCCATGTGAGAAAGGTCATACACAAGGAAGTTTAGTACAAGTGACCAGAACAAGTTAGTAAATTACTGTCAATCTTTTAAAGCATTTACATACTGCAAGCATGAGCAGCCAATCAGAATTTTTAATCTCTTAACAATTTATCTGCCCAATGGTATGATCATGACAACAATTAGGGGGGATGGTGCTGACAATAAAGCCCAGCAAACAAATATTTCGTGCTACTCTACCAATGTCGAATCACTGGATTTCAGCCAAAGGAAAGCAACATTCTTCTATTATTGTTTCTTGTTGAAGATTAGTACTTGTCAATGTCGCCATTCTGAGACCACACTCATTACAAATGGCTCCAATTAAGATAAGGAAAGGTTTCAACACACTTAGCATAAGGAAGTTTCAAAAGCATTTTGGTGTCGGCCATCTTGTCAAGGAAATGGCAGCTATCAGCCTGACAACTACTGACAGGAAATTCCATTTCATTTGTTGATTGGATAGTTTGGTATATTTGCGGTGACAGGATAAAGTCAAGAAACTCAACCTGTTTCTATTCTGACCCTTCCTAAAATTCAGAGGACAAATCTCCTAAATATAACTATATCTCTGTCAAAAGAATCAGATAATTAATATCAGCTGATGATTCATGACATTAACTAAAAGAAGAAAAAAAAAACCCTGACAAGGCAAAACAATAAATTGTACAAATACAGAATTTCTTTTTTGGTCAAGGCTATTTTATTCATAATGTTTTAAAATCAGAGTCAACCACCATATGGCACAATGTTATGGTAGGAGAGTTAACTACGGAAAAAGAAGGAAAAAGAAGGAATAAGAAAGGTCTAAAGGAATTACAGAACGTGAAGGATTTTACCAGGAGCTTCAATAGCACAATGTGAGAAATATCTAGTGATTATGTCCTGTTTCTCTAAAGCACTTCAATTTGTTACTGGAATTTTCTTGAGTTGGCTGCTTTTCAAAACGAAGTCACTATGTAGCTCTTCAACAAAGGAATTAAATGAATAGGGAAACATGGAACTATTATGGTTGCCTCAGGATCATAGAATTTACTTGATCAATAATTACTTTTAAGACAATACCTTCTTCACTAGATTATCAACACACCATAAGTATATCATCAATTGAAGTTGTAATCACACAGACATTTGAGGCCACCCAGTTATTTATTTTTTTTGTGTGCCCTATAAGCAAAGATGCATTGGTAAGTATTTAACAACTGACTCTTGGGGGGGGAGGGGAATTGTGTGCATGACACACTTTTAAGTTTAATCTATACTTATTAACATTCTCTCCATCACTTTCTTAAGTCTAAAAATCAACAACACAATGAATCAAGCCTCAATTTGTAAACTTTGCCAATTTCCAAGGTGTAAATGCTCACAATGAAAATTTAATAATGAGCATTGTGAGCTGATTTTAATTGGGTCTAGCACACCCCTACCTATAACTATTCCTAGGACCCATTAGAATAAAATTCCTATATACTATGCTACTATCAGTTCTAAAATCTATAATGCCATATTAATTTCTTTAACCCAAACATTAATTTTTTTCAAATAACTCTAAAACATTTACCACTTAATTCCTTCATCAAAATCCATATCCAGTCTGCTGTTAAAATTAAGCAACAACATAAAAAATAACTATTTAAAAAAATAACTATTTTTAGTAAGTCACTGAAGCTATGGTTCATTAACAGAGTATGCTCTCTTACATCATCACTATATCCAAGTACTTCAAAAGTGGATTCATCATATTGCTAATGTAGATTCAGTCCACCAGTACTGACTGGACCCATTTGTTTTCTCATCCTGTATGGTTCTTATCTGTGTTTTTCTAGAAATCCTCTATGGAGTCTACTGAATACACTGGAGACCTTCCTCTGCTTCTTTTAATATCTCCTAAGTAGCAGTGTGGGACTTGGGCTGTTCATCCCTCCTATTACATGCTTGGCACACTCCCTTTTCTAGTCATACTTATCCTTTGACAATGTCTATAAATTGCCTTTTGCCAGTGTCATTGTTGAAAATATACTATGTCTTTCTAAGACCCAACATGAGTCTTTCCATAGTCTTTGGACTGATCACCTGCAATCTTTATTGTTTTGATATCATAGTCCTCCATGATTCATAGTCATATAGCGCCACTGGGCGAATAATGGTATGGAAAATATGGGCTTGAGGTCAGCTTGAGATTTGTGGCACACTTTCTCAAATTCAATCCAACCTGTTGTTTTCCTCCTACTGAGTTCTGGGCCACTCACTGTCCTACCGAAGATATGGGCAGTGGTGAACTAACTTAAGTGACTACCTGTATAGCTCCACATCATCATCTTGTTAATATATACTTCTCATCCCTTTCCAGTAAATAATCACTCTTTTGAGTAACCATACATCTCATTCAGAAGGCCCTGCAGTAGGGGCTAAGTGCCAACCAACTGCTCCCCACAGGGCAGGCAAACAAGCCAAAAGGAGTGACCCTGAGAGAGAGATAAGAACCTGCATGTGCAAATCCAATCACTACCACCACAACCACCTTAAAACACTGTCTCCCCTCTGACCCCAATAGAAACAGCCCGAGACTCTGAACACAAGAGTTTTGGGAATAGTAGTATCCTCCCTCCTTCACAAAACCTCTAGAACTGCTTCCTGCCCAGCCATCATTGAGGGAAGAAATCTTTGTGGAGAAGGAGCCTACCTTCTTCACCATTAGCCGCAACAATTGCCGCCAGCAGGCGGATCAGCACAAGAACCTTGGGATGATAATAGCCCCGAGACCATCAGCCCTGCTTCTAGCCCAGCCCTCATAGCCTGACATTTCTCACACTGAGAGAAGCAACTCCTATGGAGAAGGCACCAATCATCTCCTAACTTTGAAGCAGTTGCAACCCCCAAAGCAGGCAAGTTAAAGTAGCTGAAGCAACTGAGCACCCTGAGGGGACAGAAAAGAAACAAACAGCAGGTAGCAGGCAAGTCGCACCACCATCACCTTGCCCACCATCTCCCCTTAGCCCTGGTGAAGACAGCCAGGGACTCTGAACCCAAAAGTCAATGCTTCTAGCCTAGTGCCTGCATCTAACATCCCAGGAAGCAGCACCTATAGGCGTGTAGCCTGGCAACTGCTTCTACAGGTGCTATAGCCACAGCTACTGAAGACCCAGAAAACAAAGTTCTTGCCCCTGCCAAATGGTTCAATGTCAGAAACTAGCATGATTATCAGTGGAAATGACATTAAAGAAGAGGTATTCCCATCTGCTTTGTTATATATAGGTCCTTTACATCTGACTTGTGACTGAAACCATCCATACAAGTTGCCTCTACCACTAGAATGGGAGCTCTTTAAGAGTAGGGACTGTCTTACTTTTCTATTTGTATCCCTAGTGAAGTGCTTAATAAATGCTTTTCATTCATTTATTCATTCAGTGGTATCAGTACAGTATTATTGGAAAACCATATAATCAAGGGAAGGATGAAATTATAATCAAAAACTGCATCGAAAATCTTTGATCACAAGGAACTCTTTTCAGGGATTTGTTTCTCATCCCAGCTTTATTATACAATTTTAGAGAAGCAACAGAATGCAGTAGAAAGAGTACTATACTGGGAGTCAGAAGCCTAGGCTTTCAGTTTAGACTCTACTGCTTCTGAACTGTGACTCAAAACTCAGTTTCTTCACCTACAAAAGTGGGAAGAAAAATCCTACAGAGATACTGCACTACAGTATTGTAAGAACAGCACTTTATAAACTGAAAAGTGCTATGGGAGTTATAATTTTTTTTAAAGTGTAAAAAGTTTTCTGGTGGGGGGAGGGGAAAGTGATGACTGAAACTGTTAGAAGACTAATGAAATTCACATTATGATTGTTTACCAAGATATGAAGGAAATTAAATTGCCTTACCAATCAGGATCTGACAATACTTGAGAAAGTAAAGGGAAAAAACGGAGTTGAAGACAGATTTAAAAAATTTTTTTTAAATTCTGGACAAGGTCAAACATAGTCAATCAATTTGTGGCATCTGAAGAAATTAATTATTTTAAATGTTAAGATTTAAGTGAAAGGAGTGGTTCTCAAATATGAAAATCATTATGGTAGACCCTGACCTTAAAGAAAATGACAAGCATTAGTTTTTCTTCACATAAAACTGCTATTTATTGCAAGGTTATTATATAAAAAAATCTATTTATCCTTTTATGAAATAAGTAATTATACCATGAATTCAATAGATGTCAAGAAATCTACATGTGTTTTAACTTGGTATTTCGATAATCTAAAATAGCAAATACCTACAAATATAATAAATACCTTTAAATACCTTAAAATCTGTACTCTAAACAGGCTAAGGGATGCCTGTATCATTTGTCACTGGCAAACCATTTAGGCTTTTCTCAAGGGCCCTTTCCACTATGTCAAACACAGAATAGGTAGCATTTCTCTAACAATATTAGACTATAAACTCACAGTCTACCTCTCTTTACCTAATACTTCTATTTCCTTTCAATACTATTCACAATGTACATTCATTCTGAACTGATTTCATTTATAAAAAATATTGTCAGGGTTGTGGGGTAGGGTAACCACATAATTTGCTCCACACCCTAAAAGCCCCGAAGATGGCCCTGGGCATCATCAAAACTTGGGCGTGGTGATAAGAAGAAGGGTATAATAGTGAGCAAGTAGGTCTATCCTGGAGAAGGTAAAGGATTCATGCTGTAGATTAATGAAAGATAAAACTGAAAAGGTAGACTGGGACAATAATAAGAACTCTTTGAATAGTAGGCTGACAGTTTAATCAGAAAACAAAATAAAGAGGGAGGCAGGGGGTGGGTGGGATGTAGGTCCATGAAAACTATGATTTGATGTATAAAAATATTATTTATACACAACTTTTAATACATATGCATTAAAAAGTGAAGTATACTTGCAATGCAGTCAAAAGTGTGATAGGAGGAAGTAGGTCTCTCATTTCATTGTTTTAAATCTATGACTAATGAAAAAATCAATGACCAAGTCAAAAGAATATATTATTCAATTGGCTGTACAAACTACTGAATTTAGCTAGACAATTTATGAGAAAAAGATCTGATGGTTTTAGTGGACCATAAATTCAATGAGATAATAACATGATATGGCAGCCAGGAAAGTTAATGCAATCTTAGGAGCTATTAAGAACTCATAACTATGAAATTTTACTCACTGTATTCAGCTTTGGTCAGATATGTTTTAGGAAATATATTATTTTATTAATTATTTATAATGATGATAATTATAATAGCTAACATTTATATAGTACTTACTATGTGCCAGGTACTGTGCCTATAAAGTGTCAACTTTATAGTTATTATCTCCTTTGATTTTAACAACTCTAAGAAGTAGGTGCTATTATAATCCCTATTTTACAGATGAGGAAACAGAGGTTAAGTGACTTGCCCAGGGTCACACAGCTAGTGTCTAAATCTCATTTGAACACAGGTCTTTCTGACTCCAGGCCCAGTGTACTATCCAGTGTGCCACCTAGTTGCTGTGATACATTCAGAAGAGAGTGAGGGAAGGTATTGATTGACAAGTCCAACACACAATGATCAATTAAAGAAACTGTGCTTATTTAATCTGAAGAAAAAAAATTTAGCAAAGTATCACTTACAATCTGGACATCCTCCTTATCCGTACCCCCTCCATCAGAAATTTGTATTTTGTTCCTGGAACACTGGGCTCTGGTAGGTGAATTGTGGCCTATCTTGCCAAGAACCAGGCTTCCTTGTCACTTGTCGGCCATTTCCAAGACATGCTTCCATATACCTACTCCTCTCCCCTTTCATTAACTGTCTTCCCCCATTAGAATATAAGCTTCTTGAAGGAAAGGTCTGACTTGCTTGCTCCTATTTGTAACTTTAGTTTTAGCATAGTGTCTGGCACATAGTAATATAATAAATGATTTATTATTCATTCACACATAATTAACAGGGACATGAACACTCTCTAAAGATCTGATGGCCCCTCACATAAGAGGGACTGGACTTATTCTACTTGGTCAAGAGGAAGCAGGAAGAAGAGGATGAGAAGGGGAGAGAAAGAGAGAAAGCAGGAGGAAGAGGGGAGAAAGAAAGAGAAGAGAAGAGGAGGAGAGGAGAGAAAGAAGGAGGAAGAGGGGAGAAAGAGAGAAGGATGAGAAACAGAGACAGAAAGTGAAGGAGAGACAGACAATGAAGATATATTTGGATAGGGAAAGAATCTTAGGAGTTGTAAAGGACCTTAAAGATTATCTAATCCTGAAGAAGAATCGTCTTCAACTCTGACTCTATGAATGGTCATTGAGCTTTTACCTGAGGATCTCTAGTGAGAAGGAACTTACTCCTGCCCAAGATGGACAGTCTACTTTTGGGTAGCTCAAATCATAAGGAAGTTTTTTCTTTTTTGCAACATCTATCAAATGACCCTGGTTAAGCCCTCAGGCAGTATGCAGAATAAATCTAAACCATATTGAGTGTGACAGTCTTTATCCTGCCCAGGTTCTCTTCTTTATGCTAAACATATCCAGTTCTTTCAATTGATCCTTAGGTGGCACAAATTGGAGACCCTTCACCATACTGTTTGTCTTTCACAGGATGTCCTCCAGCTTACCAATCCCCTTCCTAAAATGTTTTACCTAGAGTTGAATAAAAAATTCTGGAACTGTCCTGAGCAGGGCAAAGTTCAAAAAGATCATCACTTTTCTAGGTAGTCCTGAACACAATGTCTTTCTTAATGGAGCCTAATAATCCATCAGTCTTCTGGGTTGTTGACACATTGAGTTTCCAGTCCAATAAAATCATCATATCATTCTCAGATGAACTGCTATACAGAAACACTTCTTCAATCTTGCCTAAAGATGGACAATGAGCTAAAGCCAAAACTGAAGAAGAGGGAAGTAGGCTAGAACACAGTTAGTAATTGAGTAGCACTTTGGAGAATCCTAAGATGTTCTACCAGAGTCAATCTTTTTTTTTTTAATTAATTTATTTTGATTTATCAACAATCACTTCCATATGCTTTCGAGTTTACTCTCCCCAAAATGGCGCACAATTTGATATAGGCTATACAGATACATTCCTATTAAACATATTTTCACATTAGTGGTGTTGTAAGTAAGAATTAGAACAAATAGGAGGAACCACCAGAAAGAAGAAACAAAACTCAACAGAAGAAAAAAAATAGCAAATAGTATGTTTCGATCTGCATTCAAACTCCATAGTTCTTTCTTTGGATGTGGATAGCGTTTTCCATCATTAGGCCTTTGGAGATGTCTTAGATCCTTGTATTGCTGGGAAGGGCTAAGTCTATCAACGTTAGTCATCTCACAACATGGATATTACTGTGTATAACGTTCTCCTGGTTCTGTTCACTACACTCAGCATCAGTCCATACAAGTCTTTTCAGGTTTTTCTGAAGTCTGCCTGCTCATCATTTCTTTTTTTAAATTTTTTTTAATTTTTACCATGTGTTTTTAAAACTTTGGGTTACAAATTTTCTCCCTTCCCCCTCCCCCACCCTCATTAAAAAGGCAAGCATCTTGATACAGGTTATAGATGTGTAGTCATGCAAAACACTTCCATAGTAGTCCTGTTGTGAAAAACTAAGTATATTTCCCTTCATCCTATCCTATCCCCCATTCATTCTATTCTCTCTTTTGACCCTGTCCCTCCTCAGAAGTGTTTGCTTTTGATTATCCCCTCCCTCAATCTGCCCTCCCCTCTATCAACCCCCTGCTCTCTTGTCCCCTTCCCCCCTTATTTTCCTGTAAAGTAAGATAGATTTCCATACCCCATTGTATATGTTATTCCCTTCTTAAGCCAAATCCTATGAGAATAAGATTCACTCATTCCCTCTCACCTTCCCCCATTTCCCCTCCACTGTAAAAGCCTTTTCTTGTCTGTTTCATGTGAGATATTTTAACTCATTCTACTTCTCCCTTTCTCCTTCTCCCAGTATAATCCTCTCTCACCCCTTAATTCTATTTTCCAGATATCACCCCTTCACCTTCAACTCACCCTGTGCCCTCTATCTAACTATCTATCTATACATACATATAATTTTTTCCCTCCCACTACCCTAATACTGACAAAGGACTCATGAGTTACAAATATCATCTTTCCTTGCAGGAATATAAACAGTTCAATCTTCAGTTCTTCCAAGGAGCTATGATCAAGGGTGAGGTGTTTACTCCTTTCCTGGCCTGTGCTCTGGTCTATGAGTACTCTTTTCTGTCTTGGAACTGTGAGGAGGGTTTCCCCTCCACAGCCACTACAAGTTCCACCACATCAATGCTCCTCCTTGCCCCAGGACCTCCACCCAGAACTATGACCCAGATCCAAGCATGGGCAAAGCAAGAGAATCCTGCACCAGCACCACCTGTAATCCCTCTCTAATCAGTCACTCAATTCCCCCTCTGTCTGTGGGCCAGAAGCTCAGGAGGCAGCCGCCACCTCAGGAAATGGGGCTGGAACTCCACTGTCCTTCTTTTTCAGCACCATAGAAACAGACTTTTCCCACTGACCTTCTAAGTTGTCTTTGGTGTTCATGGGTTGAGAAGACTGGAAACCCCCACAGCTGCCTGTGATTCAGTCCTCTGAGGCCTGCTCCAGGTTCGCTGTGGTCTGCGCACCCACACCGAACTGCGCTCCTCTCCCTACCTGGCGTGATATGCCTTTCTGATCAACCATCCAGGCTGTCTTTGGCTGGAAATTTGTTTCATTCTGTCTTTTTGTGGGTTCTGCTGCTTTAGAATTTGTTTAGAGTCATTTTTTATAGATATTTTGAGGGGTTTGGGGGAGAGCTCAAGCAAGACACTGCTTTTACTCCGCCATCTTGGCTCTGCCCCCTAGAGCCAATCTTTTTAATACATCCCAGTGAAGCTAGGTAGTTGTAAAACAGGAAACAAAATATTAATCATTAATTACAAAAGAATCAAAATCACAAGTGACTGAACCAAAAGCAATTAATGGGAAAGGCATACAGTAGGCCTCAGCAGGCTATATAATTTATTATCAATGACAATCTATACACCATAAATGGTGTTGTTCTTCCTTCATGCTTGAAGAAGACCAATGACATCACAATGTTAGGGTCAAGGTACAGTGTGATTGACTGTGGTTAACCAGCCCAATAAGAGCTTGGAAGGCTCTAACATAGGTTGGGCACACATAGTCCATTTGATCATTTGGGATGGAGATGTCTCTCACATTTCCTTTGTGCTACTGTGGCTCATAGAGCACAGCACCTTCTTTGATGCAGACATGCCATGCTAGGTTTTCCTGTGCCAGTGTTTCCCATGCCTCATAATCAATACTATAATTCTTCAGAGAGACCTTGAGAGTGTCCTTGTACTGCTTCTTCAGGCCTCCATGTGAGTGCTTGCCTTGCGCAAGTTCTTTGTAATATAGTCTTAGGTAAATGTACATTTGGCATTCAGACTACATGGCCAGCCCATTGGGGTTGCACTCTGTGCTGTAGAGTTTGAATGTTTAGCAGCTCAGCTCAAGACAAGATATGTCCAGTGCCTTATCTTGCCAGGTAATCTTCAGAATCTTCCTAAGACAATTCAAATGGAAGTGGTTCAGTTTTCTAGCATAGCACTGGTAGACTGTCCAGGTTTCACAATGGCTCTGTAGACCTTTAGTTTGGTAGGCAGCTGATACATCTTCTGTCCTACACTTTATTTCAGAGCCTCCCAAATGCTAAGCTAGTTCTGGCAATGCATGTGTCAACCTCATTATCTAATTCTATTTGGATATACCTGCATTAAAATTTCTCCATTTACCATGACTAAAGGTTCAATATATGGATGGTGAGATGCTGGCTGGTGAAAAACCTCTGTTTTCTTGATGTTTATTGTTAGGCCAAAATTAGAATAAGCAGGAGGGAACTTATCCTCTGTTGCATCTCAGTTTCAGATGGTTCACTGAGTACATAATCATTTCCAAACAAAAAGTCATGTACCAACTCTTTCCCTCCTCTTCAGTCTTGGCTTGTAGCCTTTTTAAGTTAAGTAGTTTTCCATCAGGGCAGTAGCTGACCTTGATGCTGTTTCTGTCTTCATTGAAGTTATCTAATGATGCTGTGGAAAACATCACATTTAAAAGCATGAGAGCAAGCACAAAGCCCTGCTTCACTCTACTGGTGACTGGGAAAACATGGGAGAATTGTTCTTTATCCAGAATCTATGCAAGTATGCCATCATGAAACTGGTGCACAATACTGATGAACTTCTCCAAGCAACTAAATTTCACCTTGATCTTCCACAAGCCCTCACGACAGACAGCATCAAAAGCCTTGGTCGGGTAAACAAATGTGTATGACTTATGTTCTAGTAGAGGGAGGGCCCATACAATGACAAACCAGATCTATAAAATTATCAAACTTTTTCCTATAATCTAAAAGGGAACCTAGAGCCACTGTAAATGAACACTTGCTTAGCAGTACTACATACTAAAGAGTTTCCTATTAATAAGTCACACAAATTATACATTAATCAAGAAGTGGTGATTCCATGTCCATATATCTCTTCTAATTCATCACTAGCACATATTACTTATTTCTCAAATTTATTCTTCACTTTTCCAGCAGCATTTCAGGAACATGTAATGCATTTACTATTCAATCCAACACTAGAAGAGTTAATGTGGAAATGCTGACTTGAAACTACTAACAAATTTATATACACACACACACACACACACATATGTTCTGTGTTTATAGGAAGTTTCAAATTACTTAAAAACTATCATGTCCTAAAAAACACACACTAGCACATGCACACAGTTCTCTCCCAAATGCATTCTACTAACCCCTTTTACCATCATTTGGGGTTTCCTCATTTCCCAAGCTTTGGGATTTTGGTCTCTGCTGCTATGCTCTCAATTGCTTTTTCCCCTCACACTTCAGAAGAAGAATCTGACCACACACACACACACACACCACTTACACACACAGACTCACCCATATGGACATACACACACACAACTTACATACACAGACTCACCCATGTGGACACACACATAATACCTTGCAAAATTCCTTAATCAAGAGCCCTGTATTGACACTGCCCACTGAAAATAGAAGGCCAAAAATCACAACACTACAAGGTGATTTCTATCAGGTACATAAAAATAAGAAAAGATAGACTGCAAACCAGAATTTAACAAGAAGAAGGATTTTTTTTTTTCAAGGAAAAGCTCATAATTTTATTCTGGTCAAGTGCCTGAAGGAAAGAAGCACAATCTGCCAAATCTGCTTTACCAGTAATTAGACAAATAACCAGGTCCTGTGTCAGAGAGACAAGCTATTATTGCTTAACACTAGTCGAGCTCCCAAAGAACACTACTTGCCTCTTATACAGGCTGACACAAGTATTTTTTTTTAGAGGCTGAGTGCCTACACAAGCCACGTGCAATTCAATCAGTGGATGAAATGTCTTAAGTTCTCAGTATATGGTCTGGAAAAAAGAATTCAAAGCATGAAAAAGCCAAACTGAAGAAAAGAGTACTTATTGCTAGTAGATAAGTTTTACTGTTGAGAAAAATTTTTTTAAACTTTGTCATTATTTCTTTAAAAATAAAACACTTTATAACCCTGCCCCACATTAATAGCTTACAAAAGTCTATGCTTTTAGAACAACAATCGTAAAAAAGGGATGTTTTATGGTACAAGTGTTTTAAAGCCTTTGAAATATAAGGGAACCAACTTTTAATTCCATTACAGTGTCAAACAGTTCCCTATCTAAATGCTATGTGTTTTTAGCTCATCATATATGTTTATAATTAAATACCACAAGGCCTAAACCAGTTTAAAGAAATAATTTACCACCCTTCACTCTCACCCCTGCACCCATGTATGAGTTACAGAACAAACTAGGCATTATCATGGAAACATAACATTTTTAATTATTACTAATAGAAACTTTAATATAGCCCAGTTCATGTGTCCCTATAGCTTATTTTAGAAAATTTACAAATACAATTGAAAAATTTCATCTTCCAAAGAATCTTTTCACTAGTATAAATAAGGAAACTTTCAATCATATAAATATGTTTACATAATCTAAGTAGTCCAATGGTTGAGCATGTTATTTGGAAAATATCATCAAGTAGTACTGGGCAACAAAGTTATTATTAAAAAAAAAAACAAAACAAACAAATCCCCAAACCAAAAACCCAGCTCTTTGAGATGTTTTCATTTTAGAATGTGTTTCTCTCCAACCAAGGCTACTATAACCTATCAGCAAAACAAATGTTTAAAAAATTAAGATAAACATTGATGTGAACTTGCTTGAACTCTGCTCTTTCATTGTTTGACTTTTTGACCACAATTTCCCAGCAAACATATACACAAGCAGCTGACTCCTAAGTATTTGTCAAACAGTAAAGTAGTTGAGACTCTAAGAATTTCGTATGTATTAGAATGTCCTATCAGCTAAAGATTCATCTGCCACACATGCTGAAAAACATTATCAATTACAGTTCTAGTCTCCTTGAGAAAGAGCTTAACTCTAAAAGTTAATCAGGTTTCAAAATTAAGGATTTCTTTTTCCTAAAAAGAAATATTTGTCTGGGAAAAATTTGAGTAGATCTATTTTTTTTTCATTTTTCTTTTTGAGTAATTACTATTGAAACTTGGGTAAGTTTACAAAGTCACCATATATTTTCCTTCAATTAAACAGCACGTCAATTTCTCATGTTCATTTTCCCTAGTAGTCCACTATTCGAAAGACCTTCTAAATAACACAGTTTTTTGGGAATTATTTTGAGGGGGAGAAGAGGAAAATTCACATCAAGCATTTACATCTCTCTCTCTCTCTGTCGATTCTTTCTATTGTATATTTATGAAATTTGTTGTAGTGAAGGAAACAGAATTGAAGATTTAAATAAAGGCATTTATTGACAATCTTATCCTTACACTATCATTAGAAATGCCAGTATTTGAAAGCAGAGCCAATAACACATCTGCTTTACGATAGTGACAGCCATACAATGTCTATTTTCCCTGTTTTGTACCATAGTAATAATAATAATAATGATAGAATTTATGTAGTGCTTTATGATTTGCAACAAGCTTTAAAAATATAATCTCATTTAATCCTCATAACCCTGGGGAGGAACCTTTTATAGATGAGGAAACTGAAGCAAGTACAGGTTAAATGACTTTCCTAGGGTCACACAATTGCTGTCTGAAGCAGGATTTGAACTGAGGTCTTCTTGACTCCAAATCCAGTGCTCTATCTATTGTGCCACCTAGCAACCCATTATTAATGGTCTCTACTCAGCACTGCACTCTAATGGTCTATGGGTACATTACTCATAATTCTAACAACATGCTTTATTAAGATCTTATTGAAAAGTATTATCATTATCAAGTTCATAGGATCAAAGATTTAGAGTGAGAAGGGACCTTTTCTAGTCCAACCTCCTCATTTTACAGATGAAGAAATTGAAGCCCAGAGAATTTTAAATGACTTGCCCAAGATTCACTTCAATTCAATAAACTTTTAAGTGCCTGCTATGTAGCAAATACTGTGCTAACTGCTGGGGATACAAAAAGAGTTGAAAGATAGTCCCTGCCCTCAAGGAGCTTGCAATTGAATGGTGGAGATAACACACACACACACACACACACACACACACACACACACACAAGATTTATCTCAGTAAATTCTGACTCATTTCTCTTTGGTTAGTCTCTCTTTGAATCAGTGGTTATCAATATTCACCTTTACAAAGTTCATTTCTACTATTTTATTTATAAATAGACATGTTTCACAGAAAATAAGACAATTTAGGTTGAAAACTCACTAAAATGTTTTAGGTTCACTAAAAATATTGAATTTTAATAAACTTTTTTTTAAGAAGTTATTTAAAAGCTCTCACATTAGGCCAGCAACTTTAACCTTAGGGGCACAAATAAACAATATATGTTGAACAAACATTAATCATTAGACTAAAACATATCTTAACATTAATAATTTAGTAATGACCCTCTTAAAAGAGGGTAAAAGTTTAATTTAGATATCACCTCTGTCACTTATCTATTAGACATCAAAGCAATTATTTCCTTTCGGGAATTTCAAAATTCTGTCATGTTATTCTATCTGTAACTAAAAGAAATATGCCCTCCCACCTAATTATTCCCTCTTGCCCACTCTAATACCACCATCCTCCTTTGTGACCCCAGCCCCTCTTATAATATGCTATCAAACCATAAGAGTTAAAAACACTCTTGACACTATCATGTTTTAGGCTAAACATTATAGCCTAAACAATGCAGTTACTATGACATGTGTGGACGCGTTGAAAAAATAAAAACTTGGGAGGTACAGTGAATCATATTTTTCCAAAGCAGTAAAAACTACTAGGAATCAGATAGTGGTGCCAAGATCTGTAATTCCCCAGAGGTTATTTCCATGTGAGGTTCAATTGTTAATGATATGAGAAAGGGAAGGTGGATAGTTTGCATATTCCAAATACTAACAGATAATACAATGACACAAACAGCATCATATAATTGCTAAGTTGAAAAGGTCCTTAGAAGTTATCTAGTACAACTTATTTCTGAACAAAACTCTCCTCTAACATTATGCTCCAGAATGGCCATCCAGCCTTTTGGTAAAAATCTACAAGAGGAGAAATGCACTATCTCCCCCAGGGCAGCCCATGTCACTTTTGGATAGCTCTCATTTTTAGGAAGTCTTTCCTTCCGTGGAGCGTGATTTTACCTCTTTGCAGCTTCTACCCTCTGCTTCTAGTTCTGCACTTGCTGTACCAATCTAATCCCTTCTCCATGTAGATAGTCTTACAAATACTCAAAGACAGCTACCATGCTCTCCTGTTTTTTTCTTCTTCAGACTAAACATCCAAAGTTCTTTTAATTGACATTCATGTGGATTGAACTCAAGGCCCCTCACCATTCTGGGTTTCCCTCCTATTGACACTCTGGATAATCAATGTCCCTCCTAAAATGTGATGTCTAAAATTGAACACAATACAGAACATACTAAAAGAACAAAGACACTTAGATGATTAGAGTTGCTAACTAACCTCTGTAATTTCTTCCCCCTTCATTTGAACTTGTCTACCACTTGCCAAAGTTAATCTTCTTGAAATACAGCTTTTAATATGCTGCTTCTCTGCTCAAAAGCCTTCTGTGACTTCCTTCTCTCCAGATGGGAAAAATGGTCAATTTCATTAGACTAGAATCCAAAGCCCTCTACAATGTGGTCTCTAACTCTCCTTTAATTTTTTTTTAATGAACAAATATCTATTTCCTATCCCTCCTCACTCTTCCCCATTAAATACAAAAATAAAATGTATGTAACAATTACGCATAGTCAAGCAAAACAAATTCTCATATTGCTGATGTCCAGAAATGTATGTCTTATTCTTCATCTTGAACTCACCATGCTCTTATTAGGAGGTGGATAGTGTGCTTCATCATAGGTCCTCTGGTGATGTATTGGTCATTGCTTTGATCAGACATCTTACGTCTTTCAAAGTTTCAAATGAACTTCCCAACATCATCTCCTATTACCCTCTGACTTGAACATTCTATTAGAGCCAGACATTTTGTAAGCATGCTTTGAACATTGTTGTCTTTGGGTCTTTGCTCAAAATGTTCCTCTTTCATGGAATGACTGGCCTTCTTGTTCTCCTCTATCTATTTAAGCCCTACTTATCCCTTAAAAGTCAAGCTCATGACTATCTCTTCTCTGACCACTCCAGTGTACAGTGTCTTCTTTTGCAGCCCTGTGGTATTTACTGTCCACATTTCTTGCTTATTTGCATGCATTAGCCCCATAAAATGTTGCAGGATAAGTAGGGCAGATATAATGATGATGACAATAATAATGATAATGACAATTATTATAATTATCATTATTCACAGCCCACTCTTAAGAATTTCCAGAAAGACATAGATCACAACTCTACAGGCTAAGAAGGTCTGATTGGATCACAAGAACAATGATGGAAGAGGTCTGCAAACAGAGGAGATTACAAATGCACTGAAATTATATAATAACTATTTCCATTTGTTCCCAGTTTTCCAGATGAGGTAACTAAGAGACTGAAAGGTTAACTGACTTGCTGAAGTCCAGAGCAGGGGTGGGGAACCTGAGGTCTCGAGGCCATATATGGTCTTCCAGGTTCTGTGAAGTTTGGATTCAGTCAAAGGGCCGCATTTGAGGACCTAAAGGGCCAGATGTGGCCTCGAGGCCATAGGTTCCCCACTCCTGGTCCAGAGCAAGATTTGAACTAGCATTTTCTGAGTCTGAATCTAATGTTCTTTCCACTATATCAAGCTGCCTTAATTTCTTCGATGTGAATGTCTTGTCTCAGTTAGACTTGATACTAAATTAAAGCAGGGATCATTGTCTTCAACTTCTTGAATACCTAAATTGACCTGATGTAATTCTCTATAAATTTATTTCTCATAACTTAAAGTAATGGACAGGGCACTGGACTCGGAGTTAGGAAGATCTGAATTTAAATCTCACTTTAGATACTTACTAGCTATGTGACCCTGAGAAAGACATTTAACCTCTTAGAGTCTTATTTATCTGCATTTATAAGAAATTAGGAAGTTGGAACCAATGTTTCTTCAAGGTCGCTTCCATCTCTACAGCTATGATCTTTTGACCTCAGATGGAGCCTCGTTGCTGCTGGCCAATAGTTATTCTTGTCTCATTGATGCTCATAATACCCAAAATGGTTGCTTCAAGCCTTCTACTTTCTTCTTAAGCCCCAGCCCCTCCTCCACTCTGTCCAATCATAGCAGATTACCTTGACTCATACTTTTTGAAGAGGATCAAGTCTATCCATTGTAAGCTCCTACTTGCCACCCTCACACTTCAAAACACCTCAGTATCTTTACTTACTCTTTCCTAATTCCCTCATTTCTCAGGAGTAAATAGTGGCTTTATTCTTTGCCAAAACTAACTATTCCACTGGTGCTCTTAATCTAATACCCTCATCTTAGTCATTGCTACTTGCTCTATGAATCATTCATTCTCTTTGCCTTTCTACTGGTTATCCATCTGTGTTAAAAGCATGCCTACAATTCTCTAATATTAAAATACCTTCTGCTGACCCTCACACCTAATTAAAGTACTGTCTCATCTCTTTGTTCCTTTACCACCAAGGTAAAAATCTTCAAAAATCAGACTTCACCTAATGCTTCATATTCCTTCAGTTTTACTCCTTAAATCCTTGCTTGAAATCTGCCTTTCAAACTCATGCTTCTATAGCTACTTCTGTCTTGAAGTTTGCCAGTAAACTCTTCATTGCCAAAATACAACAGTTTTTCCTCAATTCTCAATCCTCCCTTATCTTTCTCCTCCTTTGGCTTCCATGACTTTATGACTTTCTGAGTCTCTGACCATTCCTCTAACTCATTTACTGGTTGTTCTTTTCAGACCCTTAAAGTAGTATTTTCTCCAAAGTTATCCTCTGTCCTCTTCAATTCTCTCTCCATATTCTGTCCCTCGCTAGTATTAGTCAATTCCTTAGCTTCAATTATTACCTAAGTGCACATGACTCTGAAAGTTGTTTCTTTGCTTCTAGTTCTAGGTTCACCACACATTGGTATCTCTCTACCTTTCCAACTTTATCTTACACTACTCCTTTCTCCATTCACAAATTCCAGTCAAACTGAACCATTTATTTGTTTCATTTGTGTGCAATGAATTCCTTCAAACTCCATGTCACTGCTCATGCCATTTCCTAGGCATGGAACACCATTGCCCTGCCACCACTGACATGTCCTTCACCTGAAATACTACACATCCTTTATAGCCTTGCTTAAATGTTAACTCTTTCAAGAAATCTTGCCTGATTCCTCAAGTGAGAAATTATCCTTCTTTATTCGGTCCTAGCATAGCAGATTATACCTGTATTATCATGTTATGTTTCATTTTCCACTATAGTTATTATATGTATATTGTATCAAACATTGCCCCCTACACTTCAGAGGCCAAGTCTTAATTATTTCTGTATCTCCTTCAGTGCCTATGCTAAATAAATTTTTTCAAGTAGATGAATGGACTTGATTGTGGACATCCCAAATTTATGTCCTGTAACTATCTCAAGCTCAACATTTTCTAAAATTCAACTCTATCTTTCCCCCCAAACTCTCACTTCTGAATTTCCCTATTATGGAGGAAGGCACTAATTCAATTTAATTTACATTTCTTATACATCTACTAAGTGTCAGGCACAGTGCTAAGCACTGGGGATATGAACAAGAAAAAGAGAGACAGCTCCTGCCTCATAAAGCTCACTATCTGAAGGGAGAAGACCATACACAAAAAGAAGCTGAAAAGCAGGGGTGGGAGTAGCAACACAGGGGAGGAGAGAAGGAACTCATCTAGGAGACATGATGTTGGTGGCCTCCAAACCAAGAAGTGCAGCTGGTGGGAAATGGGTAGGCTATGAGTCTTCTGATCCCTCTTCAAATGGAGGCTTTGTGAAGAGTTTTTGCTCTGCCCTCAGCTCTCCAATCAGAGGGCCAGAGGCTACAGGGGCTCCTGATGAGGTATGAGTAACAAAGCTGACACAATTTCCAGGGTGATGAATTTCCTGGTAATCAGGATCACCACCACCCTTGCACTCATCTAGGACTGCAACCTCCATCATCCTTGACTTCTCACCTGCACTCACCCCATGTGTACAATCTGTTGCCAATCCTTGTCATTTCTATTTTCACATGTCTCCCCTCCATTCACACAGCCATAATCCTACTGTGAGCCCCCATCATCTCAAGTCCGGATTATTACAGCAGTCTTCCAATTGCTCTTCCTGTCTCAAATTCCCCTTCCTCCACCTGAAATTTATCCTCCACTCAGCTGTTAAAATGATTTTCCTAAAGCCCAGGTCTGACCAGGTCACCCTTCTACTCAATAAACTCCAGTGGCTCCCTGTTACAACCAGGATCAAATATAAATCCTCTGTTTAGTATTTGCGGCCCTTCAAAGCCCAGCCCCTTCCTCCTTTTCTGGTCTTCTTACTCCCTTCCACATACTCCACAGTCTTGGCTACTCTACTGCTTCCTGTTAGTTGCATAGGACAATCCACATGCTGACTCCATGCTTTTGCTTGCTGACCCTCATGTGGTAGAATGTTCTTCCTTTTCAACTCCACCTGCTGACTTCCTTCAAGACTCAACTCAGATACCATCTTCTGTAGGAGGTATTTTCTAGTCCTCCCTCTGGCTTACAATCTCTCTACTCCCCAACTGCTAGTACCTTCCATCCAAAATCACTTTCTTTTTATAATGTACAGGTTTTTGTTATTTTTTTTATGTTGTCTCTCACATTAAAATGTGAACTCCTTGAATTTTACTTTCTTTGAATCCCTAGCACTTATGAGCATCTGGAACAAATGAAATGCTTAATAAATGCTCATTCTGTGACTAAATATACTACAGGCTAAAACATCTCCCCATTCAATTTAATTCAACAAATAGTTGTTAAATGCCTGACATGTGCAAAACACTGTACTATGTGCTAAGCATAAAAAGAAAGCCGTCACATACACCTTATTCTGAAGGAGCTTACAGTCTAAAGCATATGAGAGTAGCAGCATGACAAACTGATAGACAGCTAGACTTGGAGTCAGAAAGACATGGGTTTAAGTCTTGACTTTATCACATACTTGTTGTGTGACCCTGGGAAAGTCACTTAATCTTTCAATATCCTAGGCAATTCTGTAAAACTATATGTTGCAAAATAGTTACAGATCAGTCTTGGTAAGTAGAAGTTTGCTCAAAGGGAGTTCTCTAGATCAAGGAAACCAAAAATCCAGAGCAAAGAAAAATATGCAAAGCGTTGTACCAAGTTGTAGAGTCAGATAAATAGATATCTCTTAGACCTTATCCTCAAGAGACTCACACTCTAATCTCTGTGATAAAGAAGGACAGCTAGATACATGTCAAGAGAGATACAGACACAGTATTATAAGAAATTGGAGAAAAAAGAAATGGCTTTCACTTGGGGAGGAAGAAACAAAGATGGGCTCATTTTCCATGAGCAGTTCTGCTTGGTTTCCACTCTACTCCACAGTATACCATGCCTCCTATAGGATAAACTGATCACCTGAGATCTCAGCACCAGGCTGATTGACTAAGTTTTTGATGCTCAACACCTTCTCAGTTCCCCCAGTTGCCTCTCGCTTCTGAATGAAGGATGAAACAATAAACTCCTCCCAAAGCCTTCTTTTACAAAGGCTGAAATCTGGACTTTCCACTGAACTCTCCATCTTCCATCAGCAGCTCTGCTTGGTTTCAATTTCAAGAATATTATGCCACTGTGTCAGTTATTCCCAGTCATCCCTCCCCTCTGCTCCATCCCCCGCCTTTCAGTCACCCTCTTTTTGCTCTCTTCCCCTATTAGATAGTATTTGTATCCCTAGCATTTAGCACAATGCCTGCACATAGTAGGTGCTTAATAAATATTTATTGAATTGAACTGAATTGAGATGGGAGGGAAGGAGGAAAAGATTGGTGAATTTTATATAACAAGTGTGGAACTTTGGAATGAGTTCTAGAGTTGGACTCAAATGACCTGGGTTAAAATTCTGGTATGGTCACCTATTGGTAATGTGACTGTGGGCAAATCACTTCATTTCTCTGTACTTCAGTTTCCTCATCTGGAAGGTGAAGATGTTGGACTCCAGTACTAGTATTCTTTACACTGTGTCATGCCACTGCATACTGCAAACCAATGAAGATTCCCATTTCATTACTCCCTACCTTTTCTTTGTCATCTAATGAAGGCAACTACAATTAAAACCCAGGTTTTACAAACAACACTCTTCACTGTTCTGTTATTTACCGTTTTGATATACCCCATGTTCCAAGTTATCAAAGCAAGACAATATATCCAAGGGAGGCAGTGTTATTAATGAAGGAAACATTAAAAGGTTATACTTTTCTCCTGTGACTTTTGTCTTCTTTGGAAATGGTTTTAAAGGTCATTTTAAGAACAGACTGCAAGGCTATAAAGGCTCCTAAATTTTTAAATAACAGTAACATTGTGTTCTGAATGCACATCACAAAATATTTCACAGATATATCAGTAATAGAATATTAAGAATAGGAAAGTGAATGGAAACACTTAAAGGAAGTGATGCAATGATTTGGCAGAAGGTAAGAGAGGAATTTAGTAGGTTAAAAAGAATAGAAATGCAAGGGAAAATGCAACTGTTGGCTTCAGACAATTATAAATATCTACCTAAGAAAGAAAGAAGTTAAACTGCTGTATTTGTCAGAAAGATTCAAATTGTTGTTGTTTTTTATTAGTATATCAGAGTTTACTAACACTACTTTGTGACAGGTTGCCACTGTCCTAGGTTTTACTACCTCCTCCTGCCTGGTTCCTGGGCCCTTTTCTAAAAACTACTGGACAGTGAAACAACTCAAGGAATATCAAAGACCCAATTGGTCATTCCCAAGCATTTCCCTTCCTGCAACATCAGAGGTGGAAAACCAATTAAATGTGGCTAAGCATGACTGTAGTCCACCTTAAAGAACCCTCTATGCTGTTGTCTTTCTTGGTCTACTCTACACACTAGGGCAGCCTATCTATCATGACACATGGATCTTGCCTTGGTTTGGAGCAGAACCAGAGGATTCCCATACTGAAACAGAAGGAGTGATAAAAGTCTAGCATAATCAGGGGTCTCAAAGTCACGGGTGGCCTATAACAAGACTGTCAATGACTCTTCTTCCTCTTTGTTAATGCCTTGAAGATTATTGCCTTTGAAGCCCGGAGACCTAACTCCAGATACTGACACCCACCTGGTGGCATCCTTTGCCCTGAATCTCTCACTTCTAGACCCTATCACCCATGATCTTGACTCCCTGGACTTATGCCTTTTGTGTATGAAAACAATAACCATCGAGTTCTACTGCTTCTACTATCACTGGCTCATTTACCTGTTTTGTGAAAACATTTGGAAAAGCTCTAAAGCAGCTTCAACTGGGATAACTAGGATACCACAATAAACTCAAAATCAATATGTGATCTGAATATCAAAGGTAATAAAATAAAAACATAAAAATAAAGTTTAAAAATTATCAGATTAGTTAACTTTCATAGCTATGACTAGAAAAAATAATTCTTTAAAAAAAAGGTGTAATTGATGTCTTTTTTTTATAACATCATAATTTCCCTCAGTATCCTTCCTGTTCCCTCTCCCAAAGAGCCAACAGATAATAATAATAATATTGACATAGCACTTACTATGTGCCAGGCACTATACTAGGTGCTTTATAATTATTATCTCCTTACAACAACCATGGGAGGTAGGTTCTATTATTATCCCTATTTTACAGATGAGGAAACTGAGGCAACACAGGTTAAGTAATTTGTCCAGGGTCACACATCTAGTAAGTCTCTGAAGCCCATTTGAACACAGGCATTCCTGACTCCAGTCCGATGCTCTATTCACTGTGCCACCTAGCTGGCAAATATAACAAATACTATTTTTAAAGACAGAAGAAAAATAAAGACTTGGGAAAAATCAGCATAACTGATCAATACACTGAAAAAGTTTGAAATGTATTGCATCATGGACCTTCCTCCTCTGCCCAGTGGTGAGATAGGGGTGTATTTTTATGTCTTTCTCAAATCATGCTTGTTCTTTGTAATTTTGCAATATTAGCTTTCGATTTTTTTGTGCAGCTGTTCTTTCCATTTACACTGTTGTACTCATGTATATTGTTTTCTTGTTTCTACATACTTCATTCTGCATTAGGTTCATGTAGATCTTTCTATACTTCTCTGTATTCATCAGTTATCATTTCTTATAGCAGGGTAATATTCCATTACATTCATATACATCTACTTTGTTTCCAATGCTTTGCTATCACACAAAGTAATACTATAAATATATCAGTGTACATGGGGATTATCTTTTTATCAACAGCCTCCTTGTGATATAAGCCTAGTAGTGGAATCTTTAAGTCAAAGGTTATGGACATTTTAGTTACTTTATTTGCATAAGATCAAAGAGATAATATTTGTAAATTACTTAGCACAGTGCCTGGCACATTGTAGGTATAATATAAATGCTTATTACCTTTCCTCCCATAAGAGAAGAAATTCTTTTTTTATTAATTTATTTTGATTTATCAATAATCACTTCCATATGCTTTTGAGTTTAAAATTTTTCTCCCCCTTCCTCCCCCGCCACCCTCCCCAAGACGGCGCACAATCTGATATAGGCTATACATTTACATTCCTATTAAACATATTTTCACATTAGTGATGTTGTAAGTAGAAATTAAAACCAATAGGAGGAACCATCAGAAAGAGGAAACAAAACTCAACAGAAGAGAAAAAAAATAACAATTCAGCTTCCATAGTTCTTTCTTTGGGTATGGATAGCATTTTCCATCCCAAGGCCTCTGGAGATGTCTTAGATCCTTGTATTGCCAGGAAGCATTAAGTTTATCAATATTAGTCATCACACGACGTGGCTGTTATTGTGTACAACATTCTCTTGGTTCTGCTCACTTCACTCAGCATCAGACCATACAAGTCTTTCCAGGTTTTTCTGAAGTCAGCCTGTTCATCATTTCTTATAGCACATTAGTATTCCATCACATTCATATACCACAACTTGCTCAGCCATTCCCCAATTGATGGGCATCCTCTCAATTTCCAATTCTTCGCCACTACAAAAAGAGCTGCTATGAATATTTTTTATACATGTAGGTCTTTTTCCCATTTGTGTGATCTCTTTGGGATATAGCCCTAGAAGTGCTATTGCTGGGTCAAAGGGTATGCACATTTTTATAGCCCTTTGGGCATAGTTCCAAATTGCTCTCCAAAATGGTTGGATCATTTAACAACTCCACCAACAATACATTAGTGTTCCAGTTTTCCCACATCTTCTCTAACATTTGTCATCTTCCTGTTTTGTCATGTTGGCCATTCTGATAGGTGTGATGTGGTACCTCAGAGTTGT
This sequence comes from Vombatus ursinus, assembly GCF_900497805.2. Classification (NCBI taxonomy): domain Eukaryota; kingdom Metazoa; phylum Chordata; class Mammalia; order Diprotodontia; family Vombatidae; genus Vombatus; species Vombatus ursinus. Next base: position 8,762,984 of record NW_020948983.1, read on the forward strand.
TTTGATTTGCATTTCTCTAATCAATAGTGATTTAGAGCATTTTTTCACATGACTATAGATGGCTTTAATTTCTTCATCTCAGAACTGTGTGTTCATATCCTTTGACCATTTATCAATTGGGGAATGGCTTGTATAAGAGAAGAAATTCTTAACAAAAGAGACAAAATCATGAAACTGAAAAGCCTGTGCATACACATAAAAAAATAACGCAGTAGGTAAGAAGGGAAGTGATTGATTAGGGGAAAAAAGTTTCAATGAGAAATTCTTTTGTAAGATATCTTCTTGCCATTCATCTTGCCACTATACCCTCTGGACCACTCATTCTTTATACCACTGGACTTCCAGAAATCATTCCCTGGGCAAATTAATCAGATCAGGTTTAAAACTTCTGCTTTAGAGCTAAGCTGTCCTCATTTGTAAGAAAGTGAACACAAACTCATATAAGCCCTCTATATCTGGCCAGGCCAAGAACAGAATATCCAGCCAGGCCATCTTCACGTCATCCATCGTGGTAGAATGCACGTTACTATTCTACTCCCCTCTGACCTTTTTATTTCTTTCTCTGGAAATAGTACTCAAATCAACAATAGCATAGCTTCTGAAAGGGAAATGAAGATGTCCTATGGCTCCACTTCTAGTGACTTCCTAGGTCAAAACTTCCCTTTCTGGCCACTGTTCTCCTACATATGTTGTCAGTCCCTGCTAAGCTCCTTGAAAGCAGGAAATGTCTTTCTTTTTTAGCTGTATCTCCAGTGCTGAGTACAATGCCTGGAACACAGCAATCTTGAAATGCCTTTTATTCATTCATTTATTCATCTAATATCTCTCATGAGGGTCTGATATAAAAAATATAGAGAGAACTAATATTGATATAAAGACCAAAAGCTGTTCCTCAAATGGGTAATAAAAGGATAAGAACAATTCTCAAAAGAATTTGTATTAATAAACATATCAAAGATTGCCTCAAATTACCAGTAAGAGAAATGCAAATAAAAAAAGAACTATTAAGCTTTAGCCATATCTGGTAAATTTGAAAAGATGTCAAAAGAGATGAACAGACAATGTTTAAGGAATATCAGTGTTTGTGGAAAGACAGACACACTGTTGGTAGAACTGTGAATTGATCTATACATTCTGGGAAAAATTGGGAATTATGCTTTTATTTTTTTTAATTTATTTTTATTTCTTCAGGCACTTGGGGTTAAGTGACTTGCCCAGGGTCACACAGCTAGTGTCAAGTGTTTGGTCTGAGGCCGGATTTGAATGCGGGTCCTCTTGACTTCAGGGCCGGTGCTCTATCCACTGCACCACTTAGCTGCCCCAGGAATTATGCTTTTAAAAAGTGACTAAAATACCCATCCCCTTTGGCTCTGTGATCCCACTTCTAGACATATACCCAAAGGAGACCAATGATAAAAAGAAAGGACCCATCCAAAACAAAAATATTTACAGAAGCACTTTTTGTTGTAGCAAATTAGAAACCAACTAGATACACATATCAACCAGGGAATGGTTAAAGAAATTGTGGTACATGAATGTAATAGAATATTACTATCCTATAGGGAATGATGAATAAGACAAATACAGAGAAGCACAGTAAGATCTATATAAAATAATGTACAGAAGCATATAATTTAAGAATTGGAAAAGTCCTGAGTGGCTAATTAGTTCAGGAAAATGAATGATTTTTAAATAGTTAATCAGTATAGATACTTTTCTCTGTTTAAAATTTTCTTATTTACTTGATTATATTTTTTAGAAATGACTGGGTAAATTCTTCAATGGCCATCCTTCAGTCTATCCATCCCTTCTCAATTTCTAGAGGCTAATAAAGTGTGTAAATTGGGATGATTTATCAAGTGAGCCCTAATATGGTAAGAGTATTTTAGTAGAAGAGTAAATTATATTTACTTACTTCTGTGTACAAAAATACCTTTTCATGAAAACTAAAAATCTATACTTAAATAGCACCCTAACATTAAGTCTTTTACCCTTCAATCCCTATATGCATTATGTCTATAAAAAGGAAGAAAAATATAATTCATCATCTTGTAGGAAACACATGTTTCAATTCTCATGAAACCAGAAATTGAGACTTTTCTAATGTCAAAATCTCTCTTCTTTTGGTTTAATGTTTTCCAGTAGATATATAAATTTTATGCTATATATGTGTATATACATATGATCATATACAGAAATGTTTACAGCATATAAATAATAAACATACAAGTAATGTGCATTTTATTTTATGGTAATAGAATGATTTCTAAATATCTTGATTTTTTTAAACCCTCTTTTATAGGGCAATTGTGGAGTCTGATTAGAAAGCATCTTTATCATTCTTTGGTCACTTAATACTAATATATTACTATTAAAAATTGTTATTTCACAAATAAGATTTTTTTTAAACAAAGACTACTGGCTTCATTTGGTTTCTTAAAAGAAAAAAAATTAGATATTTAGAATGTGATTTTTTTTTTATGTAGAATACAGGTCTAACGCTAAACTGCAATATTCTAAATATAGAAAAGGCGACAATAAGGAGGCAAAGGGCTGAAATTTAAAGGGAAAATGCTCACAGAAGCCTTATAACTGCTTTGGGCTGGACTAAATTCCTTAATCATTGCCAGAAACTATGTTCTGTAAGTAGGTAGAAGGTGTTATGAAAGGTAGGAAAGCGCTGAGAGAAGGGGTAGCAGGGTGATTAAAGGGTCCTAGTGCTGATGTGTGTGGAAGTTAATAGGGATGCTTGAGGAAAGGTGTTGAACATACATTAAAAGGTGGGGTGGGCCTACATAAAGGCAGCCTATGTGAGAAACACAGACTTGCAAAGCTAATACAAGCACAAATGGGATCTTATCTTTCATGGATCACTACGCCCTATTCACTATCTTGAGAAATTATTAGTCAGAAAATAGGACTATTTATAAACCTCTTCTGTTCATAACATAACTTTTCCTCCTTCACTCTCTTCATTTCTAAGTGGGCATTTAGCATAGGAGCCCAAATCTGACCTTTAAAATGTGTTACTATATAATACTCTATTCTATTGAGTCAACGTGTAGCAATTCCTAAATGTATGATATTCTGAAGTGATTTTTCTATATTTAGTAGTTTTAATATTGCTTAATGTAGAAATTAACTATGTTAGACAATTTGAAAGAAATTGAAGAGTTGATAGTAAAAATGCACAAATTACAATTGTTAAAGGGGAGTGGGAATAATGCTACTTTTATTGGAAGCCAACCACCTCTCCAGAGGCATATTTTTTGTTGCTTTTAGCCTTTTTTTATTTTTATAATGCTAAGATAAACGTGGAGAAGTTTAACACCCAATTCCAACTTAGTTCAGGTTAGCACACACTGCAAAAGCCACTTTAAGAGCCCTATAAAGTTTTTTAATGCACTTCTCAGGTCAAATCCAGCTCATTTTTCTTTCATGACATCAGAATAGTGGTTTTTAATTTCATTCCATCCAAGACCAACTGGCTTTTAAACTCTATTTTTCTAAAATCAACAAAACACAATGTAAGGGCAAATAACCTCCTAATTAAAACAAGGCATTAAGACAGTAAGATAGCACCAGAAGCACTTAGTATAGCCCAGGAAATATGGGAAGTAAAAAAGGGAGGTCTAAAAGGGATATAAAAGGTAAAGAAAAAAAACTTTTTGGTACTCTATCATTATAGTTAGTTAACATACATTTGCCTAGTTATCATACTTTGTGGTTATAAAACATTATGTCTACAATTTCATTTTATCCTCAGAAGAATCTTGTGAGGTAGGTACAACTATCATTCCCACTTTACAGATTAAAATATTGAGGCTTAGAGAGGTTAAGGGGCCTACCTATGCTTAGAAAGTGACACAGCTAGGACTTAAATCCAGTGCTTTTCCCATTATTTATATAATACTGCCATCTGTTATGGTTAAATGTAAGGGAGAACTATGTTTACCAACAATTATGAGACTGTGTTTATAAAATATACTTGTTTTGTCGATTAGTCATGTCTGACTCTTCATGACCCTATTTGAGCTTTTCTTGGCAAAGACAATGGAATGGTTTGCCATTTCCTTTTCCAGCTCATTTTACAGATGAGGAAACTGAGGCAAACAGGATTAAGTGACTTGCCCAGAGTCACACAGCTAGTGTGTCAGTCTGGATTTGAACTCAGGTCCTCATGACTCTAGTCCTGGTGCTCTATTCACTGTGCCACCTAGCTGCCCAAAACACACAATATACCACTTATATATTAATGACTCAGAAGTTTTAATATCAGCAATAAGTCTAACTTTTTCAGACTGAGCATTTTGACATCTAAATTTACACAATCCTTTAGAAGTCCTCACTTTTTCAGTTCTTCATAATTATTGAGATTGTTTGGTCTTTCATTCTGTCTATGATAATATCTATTCTATATGGCCAATAGCAGTAGCCAGACACTATTGCTTTTCCTTGTCTTTACTTTTTTTTTTTTTGTTAACAACTTTCAGATAGACTCTGACTCACCAGATTTTAGAAGGAAAATACATACTGGCATTCAATATATTCTCTTCTCCGGCCACATTCTTCTTTCTTTCCATATGCTCATTCTTTAGAATATTTTTAAATTTTTGTCATCTAAATTTTCATAACTTGCTTCTCACAAGATTATAAACTATTGGAGGATAGAGAGAAATGTGAGCTTGACCTCAACTCCTGGCAATATTCTATGATATATCATTTTAAAAGATGACTACTGGTATTTAGAAAAGATAGTGTTGAAAAGAGGCTTGCACACTTTTATCAGGAACAGGTCATACCAGACTAACCTAAATTCCTTTTCTGATTGAGTTACGAGACTAGTAGATCAGGAGAATGATATAGTTTACTTAGATTTTAGGAAAGTGGTTAATAAAGTCTCTAATGTTATTCCTATAGACAAATTAGAGAGATGGAGGGTAGATGATAGTATAGTTTCATAGATTTGGACTTGGTTACCTGGCAAGATCCAAAGAGAAGTCATTGTCATTCAATGTCAACTTAGAAGATGTCTAATAGAGTTCTCCCACGATCTATGTTTGGCTCTGTCCTAAGAGGAATAGTTAACATACTGGATGATAAAGCCAGGATCTGAAAAGATTTTAATAAGCTAAAATAATTGGCCAGAATGGTTCCTTTTAGCTATAAAATCTATGATGTAATGAAATGAAACTGAATAGGACAAATACAAAGTCTTATACTGGGATTCAAAAAATCAGTTCTACAAGAACAAAATATGTTAGGGTTGGCTAGATAGCCATTCATTTGAAAACTATTAAATGACTTTAATGTGTTGAAAACTTATTAGGAGTCAACCTTGTACTATCATATGCAAAAAAAAAAAAAAAAAGCTAATATTACCTTACGGTATAGAGAAAGTGAAAGACAATAGTCCATTTGATACACAATGCCCAAGTCACCACATTTGGAATGCTATATTCATCTGTATATTATATTTTGGGAAGCAAATTACTAAATTGGAAAGTGTCCAGAGGATCATTTTTTAGAATGGTGAATAGCCTCATGAGCATATGAGGAACTGGGGATGTTTAACCAGAAGAAGAGAAGACTTAGAAGGGACATGATTGTTGTCCTAAAGCATTTGAAAGGTTATTATGAAGGGGTTATTATGAAGAAGAACAATTCAATTTCTTCTGAATGGCCACTGAGGGTAGAATCAGGAGGAACCAGTAAGAGTAAGAAAGAGTTTGGTTCAAAATAAGGAAAACCTATGAATTAGTATTATTAAAAATGAAATGGACTACCCTGGAAAATAGTGAGTTTCCTTTCATTGGATCAAGCAAAAGGCTAAAAGGTCACTTGTCAGAGATTAAAAGATCATATATGTAGAGCAGAAAGGGGTTATAGAGGTCATATAGTACAACCCACTCATATGAGGAAACTGAGACACAGAAAGGTGATGTGACTCAACCCAGATCACACAGGTAGTAAGGAGGCAGAGCTGCAATTTGAGTCCAGATTCTCTGAATTCAGATCTAGATTCATTATACTGGACCATGTTGCAATTCTCATTCAGGTACAGGTGAGACAAGATGGATTCTGAAGTCTTTTTCAACTTCAATTCTGTGACCTCATGATTTAACTGAAAATATTCCTGCAATATCAAGAATTAGCCTGTACAGTAATGATTTACCTTTTATTTGAAATTGAATGGAGGTATACATGCATTCTATATATAATTTCAGAAACAACTAAAATAGATGAAAATGAACTCATATTCTAAATCTGCCCTTCAAGAAAATGTTGACAGAATTTGGCACTGACAGAAGTTTGTGTTTTCTTGATTAAACATGGGGATGACTTGAAGATAAAGGAGGACAGACACCAACTAATGCAAATGTAAACGTATATACCAATAGATGGCACTAAAACAAGCTAAGTCTATGAATAAGGAATTTTAAAGCTTAAGTCTTAAGGCCCAGAGGAGAAAAATGTTATTGTTAAAAACCACTAGCCATTTTTAGGCAACTAAATCACCAGTGGTTACCCAAAGACTAAGTGACATAATAATAGGATATGTAAAATGGAGATGTTGAAAATGAGAAATTGTGAATTTGTTTACTTTGGTCCTTTTTACTATGGTTATAAGAATAATTGTCTTGACTTCCTACTTTGTTAACCACAGTTGTTTGTAAGGAGGTGGAAGGAGGAAGAAAGGAGGGAGTGGTGGGTATAGGAAAGAAGGATGGGGAGATGAGACAGAACAAGAAAAGGCAGGCTGACACTATGCGGTCATTCTGATTTTACATATTTAACAATAAAATACTCATTTTAAGAATTTTAATGTTGAAATGAAATAATAAAAAAATCACATAACTTACTAATATTAATGGACTAGGCCTTCTTTGGAAATAATGGGACTTAATAGTGTAACAGACAAAGAGAAGATAAAGTTCATATTTATCATATCAACATTGGTCATTTTTCATTAAGAGGGAAAATTTTCATTTAATTATTTCAAAACTTCCTTTTCCATCCACACAGTGATAAATATGATATATTGAATAACAAATTATATAAAGAAAACACAGAAGTTAGCATTTTCTGTATTAAATATTGGGATAACTTTTGAAGATAAACAACTTTAAAAGTGCAGAATAAATGGCATTTTGGAAGAAGTACTGAGCTTCTTTGAATGCTTTTTTGGCCATAAGCAATAATGCTGCCACAAAAAATCTGTTTTGCATCATCTAAATGCTTGAAACAAGAACACATAATTTAGGAGGGAAAAGATGGCCACTACTTAGCCATAAAGAGCAGCAGTAGTGTTAGAAATAGCTTCCCTATGATATTTTTGTTCATGTTCTGGGTTTCTTCAGCAGTAGAAGTAATTACTGTGGTTTGTGAAGGCAGCATTTATCCCTATTACTGTTTATATACTGTATACAAACAGAGAACTTGACTCCCAATACATTCTGATGAGCACACAGGTTTACAGTCATAAGCCTGCCTTTAACCTTCAAGAAGGCTCAGGTGGTTTTATCAGAAGTAACTTTTGCCCTCAAGCAAAGGTATATCAATCTTTGATCCTATTTCTGTTTCTCTAAAAAACCCAACCTAATACCATTTTTCTGCTTAAACACAACTACTATTGTATGCTCACTCTTTATATGCCATTCTTCATTGAATTAATCCCTCTCATAGACAATGCCCAATGATAGATTGAAAAACATAACCAAACAAGCTCTACCTTCTTCTTCCAACTTTATCCCTGAAATCAAACCCTTTTTCCCCTACCCAAAGCTAATATGCAGATTAAAAAGTATTTTCTTGGAGGCAGAAAAAGAAACCATGTAGAACAGAACATCCACTCTTACCTATGTAGTGATATTATCACTACATACTTTACTGTTTTATTCTACAGTAAGTTTTTTTCTTTACAATGCCACTCCTTTGGAGTTAAGTATGCTCAGGTGTCAAAGCTCTGAAGAAATGGAAAGTAATAAGTTGTAATGGATGTTTGACACACAAAGAAGAAAATCATGTTTTTAATATCACTACAAGTGCATCCACTGACTTGGCACACTTGTAAGTGGCGCACCCACTTAATTGGGCCAATGGCCAAAGCCTTGACTAAGTGATTCAGGGCAATGGCACAACATGCCTAGTGCTGTTTGAAACACTATTTATACTAAAGCAGAGATGGGAATCAACATTTTGTAGTACACATTCCCTTCTGTGTGGCCCTTTTATTAAATCTGGGCTCACTCCCAATTGCATTATATTTTCTACATGAGTAGAAATTTAGAGTCCCTAAAAGTACATGCATGCCTTACAATTAAAACTATTTGTGTGACAAAATGGGGATAATATTATGTTACTAAGGCCTTTGAGGAGCTTCTAGTAATCAAGGTATGACTAATTTTCACAGTTCTATTTTCAAAAGGCTAGGTTAAATGAAAAGCCTCCCATTATAAATCTCCCATGACTGCTCCCTCCAAGAAAAAAAGTTCAACATGCTAATTTTCAGATGTGTGTGTGTGTAAACATGCATAAGGTCAAAGGTCAGAAGTAGATGTGACATTTCTTGTCTCCTATGAAGTTCAATTTGTTGGAAATCCCACAAGCATGATTTAAATAAGTAGAAAGGGATAAAAAAGGGATTAAAACCATAGCTAAAGGCTAGCAGAAAGAGGTGCCACACCCAATAGAAAATTGTTGCTTGTGTTCAGTAAGGATACTTGAAGTCCAAGGAGATAGCTGGAAGTCGATTTTGATTATTTTCTAAAATGACCCTAGGATACAATGTTTTAACATAGAGGGCCCCTCAATTTACTTCTTCCTTATTGCTTGGAAAACGGTCCATTCTTATGAATATAACACTGTCAGGTAGGTGTAACCATTATTCCTATTTTACAGAGATCCAAATTGAAGCTAAGGAAGGGCATGTGATTTGCCCAGCAACTGAAATAGTATTTAAAGTGTTCTCTCTGATTCCAAGTCCAGTTCATTATCTATAAGCTTCACAAATTGTCAGTATTTAATTATAGCTCATCAGAATACCTTACCAATATTGAACTTACTAATATTAATAACACTAATATAGTTTTTCCAGGTCATGTAAGTAAGATGATGGAGGAACAAACATTTTCTCTGATCCCTCCACCTCTCAAACCTCCCCCAAACAGAAATTATGCACCAAAAATAAAGCAACTTCTTCTATCTTCAAGGTCTAGGATACCCAGAATCCAAAAAAAAGTCAAAAAAACAAAACAAAACTATGAGATCACTGACCCTGAGCTCACTCAGCACCCCTCCCCCCATGTCCTCCATAGTAGTAAGTAGTACTAGCAGACCCAAAGACTCAACACACAAGCTTCTTCTTTTTGCTTTTTTTTCCTGCGAGGCGATTGGGTTTCAGTGACTTGCTCAGGGTCACACAGCTAGTGAGTGTTATATGTCTGAGGCCGAATTTGAATTCAGGTCCTCCTGACTCCAGGGCCAATGCTCTATCCAAACACACAAGCTTTTAACAAAACCCAACCCCATACTCCTATCCTCCCCTTTCTCTTTCAAGTGTTGTGGAGACCTTGCTCCAAACTGTGGAAGTTTGCTACACAACAGCCAGGAGCCTGCCAGGAGCCTTTCAGGAGCAAAAGCATGTTGGAGGCCATGACACGCAGCCAGCACTACATAGCACCAGTGCTGCAAAGTTCTGAATTGCTGCTGCTGGCCCAGAGAACAGAGGGACAGAGAGAGCTAAAGAAGATACCAGGAAGAGTAGGGGAGAAGGGAGTGGGATTGAAATGAGTCTGAAAAATGCTCCACAAAGCATGAAGAAAAGTACTCAGCATCCAGCTAGGGCCAGTTCTATCTACCCCAAAGTCACTTGGGGCAAAGACCTAGGCTGTTGAACTGTAAACTGCCCAGTGGCTTAGAGGTCTAGTCCTCAAAGAAGGGACCAATAATAGAAAATAAAGGGAGGGATAAAAAATTAAATGACCAAAGATCTCAGGAAGAAGAAAACTCGAAGACCTTGAACACAAGCAGATAAATCAACAGGGAAAACACTAACAACAAAAGGAAATATGGCCTACAGATCTAGTTAACAAGTTTAGACATCTACAAATAAACATTGCAAAACAAAGGGAAATAAACCAACACTACATGAGACAGAGGACTCTGTGGAACGGGAGGCGAACAATGAACTACAACATGCTGTTCCTGAGTGATTCAAAAGAGAAATGATAATTATTAGAGGAGAATTTATGGAGTACAAAGAAAAAATAATGGGCAAAATAGAGAAAAAAATGGAATCTATAATGACAAGTCTCACCAAAGAAATAAAGGAGAGAACAATATATTTAGAATGCACATATACAGAAGTAAAGAGCAATCTGGAAGAAGGGGAGGAAAAATCCCAACATTAAAAAAAATATGTTCACTATGCAAACAAAACATACTGATCTCAAAGTCAGGATGCATAAAGACAACCTAAAGAATATACATCTTCCAGATGTATGCCAGAGGTTGCAGGATGCTGTAGTTCATGGTGCTGTTCAGCCTGCTGGGGAGGCTGCAGCTGCAGAAATGATACCTGGCTATGTCAGACGAGGAGAGGAAAAAGATGGTTCAAGAGCTTATGGAGGTCATCCTGACCAGAAAGCCCAAGATGTGCAGCTTCCTGGAGTGGAGAGACCTCAAAGCTGTCTGTAAAAGATATGCCAGTCTCTACTTCTACTGCGCCATTGAGTGCCAAGATAATGAGCTCATCATTCTAGAACTGATCCAATGATATGTGGAGATCCTGGACAAATATTTTTGCAGCATATGTGAACTCGACAGAATCTTCAACTTTGAGAAGGCCGACTTCATCTTGGATGAATTTCTGATGAATGGTGATGTCCAGCATACCTCTAAGAAAAGTGTGCTAAAGGCCACAGAACAAGCAGATCTACTATAGGGTAAAGATGAAGTGTCCTGGAGGAGATGGATTTAGCAGAGGTTCCCACCCCAATGGGAGATGTTGCTTCAAAATACACACTCATTCAGATCCCTTTTCCCTATGGAATGCCCTTTCCCTGCTCTCTCATTTTCCTTCTTGGAGAAAGCTGTGGGCTAGAATCCTTCAAACACTCTTTCTTTCTCCAACTCCCATCAATTCCTTTTCCTTCACTTTTTCCAGAGGATGTTTGAGAAATTGGATGGGTAGAGAAAAACTATGACCAAGAAGAGAGGCATAATGATCTCTCTCTCTCCCCCCGAACCTTGCTCCATTCTCACATACATTATAAATAAATAAATAAATACATATACATATATACATATATATACATACATATACATACATACATATGTGTGTGTGTATATATGTGTGTGTGTATATATGTATATATACATATACATACATATATATATATATAAAATCTGGCCTCAGACTAGACACTTGACAAGCTATGTGACCCTGGGCAAGTCACTTACGTAACCTTCAAGGGAAGGTGGTTTCAGTAAGAGACTTGCAGAGGAGTGGGTGAAGAGGAGGAGGCAAGGACTAAAAAGTGAGAGAAATAAAAAAGGCCTTGCTTTGATGGTAGGAGAGAATCTGTTAAGGAAGATGGGTACCTTATATTGGGTGTGGTCTGAAAGGGTTTGGTGCTTGAAGAGTCCACTCATTCTACCTTGGGATAAGGGGAGCTGGAATTCCTAGGGGCAACTGGTATGTGGAAGAGCTGAAGGGGCGTGGACCCAGGGAGGAGATTTTGAGGCAAATGGGGAAAAAAAGGTAACTAGAGGAGAATACACATAAGTGGTGGGCTTCATAATAGGGAAATGGTAGAGGTAGAAGGGACTATCATGGGGGAGTGTCCTCTCTGACATCTACAAGAAATGGCACTGTTCTGGGAATGAGGCTCAATGGAAAAGAGGAATCTGGGGGTGGGGGCAAGATCTACAAATCAGTGGCAGAATCTGCCTGGAAGGGAGGGCCTAGAGAGGATACCTTGGAAGATTTGATTTCATGAAGAATACAGAGAATAGAGAGGCTAGATAATAATAAGCATCATGAACAAAAATATGAGGATTTAGAGTAGACAGAGAGGATGGATAATGAAGAGAATGAGAGAAATCATTTGCAGAAAGGGGTGCTAAAAATAGAAATTTAAAAATCTAACAATAGGATCACTTGAAGAGGAAGAGAAGGAGGAATTTACTTGACCTAGAGGGAAAAGGGTGGGAGTGGGGAGAATTATATAATCAGATAAAACCTGGAAAGAAAAAGAAACTTATAAACAAAATCCAAAAGGGAAAGGGTTAACAGACAAGAAGAAGAGAGCAGTAGTGAGTGGAAGATAGCCAGTAAGACTATAATCAACTTAAAAAATATTAAAGCAAAATAACTGAAGGAACATAGTAGTGCATTTACAGCAGAAGAGAAAAAAAAAACAAAACTTAAAGAAAACCCAATATTAGAGACAGATAGAAGAAAATATAAACCTAACTCTCCTAACTCTAATTGTGAATGGATTAAACAACCCAATAAAATGAAAAAGAGTGACAGGATAAAAAAAAACCAAAATCCTACAATTTGTTGCTTACAAAAACACATGTGAAAAACAAAGACATGCAAAATAAATTGAAAGTACAGGAAAAAATCAAGTAAACATAAAAAAGCAGGAGTTGCAATCATCCTATTCGACTAAGCAAAAACAAAAGAAAATTGATCAAAAAATAAGAACAGACAAGGAAACTACATTATACTAAAGGGAAGTATAGACATCAAGTCAATATCAGTATTAAATTTATATACGACAAATGCCTTAGCATCCAAATTCATAAAGGAAATAATATCTGAGCTACCAGAAGACATAAACAGTAACACAAAAGTGATAGGAGACTTCAATAGCCCTCTCTCAGTTTTGGATAAGTCTAACAGAAAGCAAAAGGCTGGGGCAGCTAGGTGGCGCAGTGGATAGAGCACCAGCCCTGAAGTCAGCAGGACCTGAGTTCCAATCCGGTCTCAGACCAAACACTTGATACTTACTAGCTGTGTGACCCTGGACAAGTTACTTAACCCCAGTTGCCTAAAAAATAAATAAATATTTGCTTTCTAAAAAAAAAAAAGCAAAAGGCAAAAATACGGAATTGAACAAATTGCTAAAGAAACTACAGTTAAAAGACTTATAGTATCTTCTAAATGTTACAACAAAAGACTATACATACTTCTCAGAACCATCTGAAACTTTTACAAAAACTAACCATTTATAGAGATATTGCAAACAAAAGTAAAAAGGAAGAAATAGTTAATATATCATTTACAAACCATAACATACACACACACAAATAGTCATAGGTTTAGGGATTCCAAACAAAAAATACAAACCCAAATGAAAATTTAACAATGCAATCCTAAATAATGAGTGTGTGAAAGAACAAATCATAGAAACAATAATTATATAAAAAATAATGATAATGATGCAATAATATACCAAAGTATCTGTGATGTAACTAAATCAGACTTCAGGGGGAAAATCATATCCCTATACACATATATTTACAAAATAGTAAGAGGATTATTTGACTGAATATACACTTTAAAAAATTAGAAAGCTTAGGGGCAGCTAGATGGCTCAGTGGTTAGAGCACCAGCCCTGGAGTCAGGAGGACCTGAGTTCAAATCTGGCCTCAGACACATGATACTCACTAGCTGTGTGACCCTGGGCAAGTCACTTAAGCCTGATTGCCTCAGGGGAAAAAATTTAGAAAGCTAAAATAAAGAAACCAAAAATAAAAACAAAAGAGGAAATATTAAAAATTAGAACAGAAATAAATAAATTGGAAACAAAAACCTCCACAGAAATGATAATTAAGACTAAAAGCTGGTTCTTAGAAAAGACAAATAAAATTGATCAAAACTTAGCTAATCTGATGTTTTTAAAAGAGCAGAAAACAAAATAAATAAAATACTAAATGAGCAAGGTAAAATCACAACAAAACCAGAAGAAATGAAAAGAATAATCAGAATATATTACATACAGTTATCTGCCAATATTATTATTTGATATGATTCTGGAAATGCTAGCAATAGCAATAAGACAAGAGAAAGAATTTAAAAGTATAAAGATATGTAAAGAAGAGATAAAACTATCCTTATTTGTTGATAATATGATGATGTAATTGGAAAATCCTAAAGAATGAGCAAAGATATTGAAACAATAACTTCAGCAAAGTTTCAGTAATGATAGAAAGGGAAATCCTATTACTCATAACTACAAAATACATAAAATATCTGGGGATGATCTTCCAAAGCACACAAAAGACTTCTATAGATTAAATTACAAGATGCATCTTAAAGAAATAACAACTTGAGGAGAAGAATGCCTTAAAAAGCAGAATTGGTCAAATGGAAAAGAAGGTCCAAAAGTTCACTGAGGAAAACAATTCCTTAACAATTAAAATGGAGCACATGGAAACTAAGGACTCTATAAGAAATCAGGAAATTATAAAACAAAACCAAAAGAATGAAAAGATAGAAGACAATATGAAATATCTCACTGGAAAAACAACTGACCTGGAAAATAGATCGAGGAGAGATAATTTTAAAATTATTGGACTACCTGAAAGCCATGATCAAAAAAAGAGCCTAGACATCATCTTTCAAGAAATTATCAAGGAAAACTGAACTGATATTCTTGAACCAAAGGGTAAAATAGAAATTCAAAGGATCCCCAATCACCTCTTGAAAAAGATCCCAAAAGGAAAACTCCCGGGAATATAATAGCCAAATTCCAGAGTTCTCAGGTCAAGGACAAAATATTGCAAGCAGTCAGAAAGAAAGAATTCAAGTATTGTGGAAACACAATCAGAATAACACAAGATTTAGCAGCTTCTACATTAAAGGATCAGAGGGCTTGGAATATACATTAAGGGATCAGAGGGCTTGGAATATGATATTCCAGAGGTCAAAGGAGCTAGGATTAAAACCAAGAATCACCTACCCAGCAAAATTGAATGTAATCAATGAGGAGAAAAAAAATGACATTCAATGATGTAGAGGAACTGAATGCATTCTTGAGAAGCCAGAGCTAAATAGAAAAACTGATTTTAAAATACAAGACTCAGGAGAAGCATGAAAAGGTAAACAAGAAAGAGAAATCTAAAGGGACTTATTTAAGTTGAACTATTTACATTCCAACATAGAAAGATGATATTTCTAACTCATGAGACCTTTCTCATTATTAGGGTAGTTGGAGGGAATATATATTAACAGAGGGCACAGGGTGAGTTGAATATGAAGGGATAATATCTAAAAAAGAAAATTAAGGGATGAGAAAGGAATGTACTGGGAGAAGGAGAAAGGGAGAGGTAGAATGGGGTAAATTATCTCACATAAAAGAGGCAAGAAAAAGCTTTTACAGTGGCAGGGAAGAGGGAGAGGTGAGAAGGAATGAGTGAACTGTACTCTCATCAGATTTGGCTTAAGGAGGGAATAACATACATACCCAATTGGGTATGGAAATCTCTTATACTATAGGAAAGTAGGGGGGAAGAGGATAAGAGAGGCAGAGGTGATAGAAAGGAGGGCAGATCTGGGAGAGGGTTATTAGAAGCAAACACTTTTGAGGAGGGATAGGGACAAAGGAGAGAATAGAATAAATGGGGACTGGGACAGGATGGAGGGAAATACAGTTATTCTTTCATAATATGACTATTATGGAAGTGTTTTGCATGGCTACACATGTATGGCCTATGTCAAATTGCTTGCCTTCTCAATGAGGGTGGGTGGACGGAGGAGGGGAGAGAATTTTGAACTCAAAGTTTTAGAAACAAATGTTAGAAATTGTTTCTGCATGCAACTGGGAAGTAAGATACACAGGCAAAGGTGTATAGAAATCTATCTTACCTTATAGGAAAACAGAAGGAGAAGGGGATAGGGGTGGGGTGGGAATAGAAGGGAGAACATATTGAATGAAGGGGGAATCAGAATGCAGGCCATCATGGGGTGGGAGAAGGGGAGGGACGGGGAGAAAATTTGGAACGCAAAATCTTGTGGAAGTGAATATTGAAAACTAAAAATAAATAACTAAATTGGGGGGAAAATAATTCTGCAAGGGGAAGGGAATAAATATTTACATAGCACCTAAAATAAATAAATAAAGAACTAAAATAGTTGTAGGAATTCAGTGTTCACGGCTAGGCTATGTCAATATAATAAAAAATGACAATACTACCAAAAGCAATTTGTACTGTTAATACTATAACAATAAAATTTCCAAGCAGATACTTAATAGGACTGGATAAAATAATACGAAAACAAATTTGTAAAAACCAGAGATCTAGAGTATCACAAGAGAAAAGATGAAAAGAAGAAGGAGCAAATGGAGAAGAACACTTTTCCACGTTCCTTTTAATGCTAATGCCTTCCTTCTAAGATTCTTGTTCAGTCATGTCCAACTCTTCATGACCCTGTAGACCATAGCACACCAATGTTGTTCATGGGGTCTTCTTGACAAAAATACTGGAATGGTTTGTCATTTCATTCTCCAGTGGATCAAAGCAAACAGCTGTTTGTTAAGTGATTTGCCCAAAATCACACAAACAAGTGTCTGTGGTTGGATTTGAACTCAGATCCTGAAACGTCTATACACTTTGAACCAGAGATTCCAATACTGGGCTTACAACCCAAGGAAATCATCAATAAGATGAAAGTCCCCATATACACCAAAATATTTATAGTAGCACTTTTTGTGAGAGCAAAGAATTGGAAACAAAGCCTAATTGAGGAATGACTAAATAAAGTATGGTACATGAATGTAAATGGAATATTACTGTGGAATACGAAATAATTTTTGTGATGAATATAGAGAAGTCAGTAAATATCTATATGAATTGATATAGAGTGAAGTAAGCAAAGCCAAGAATACAATATACACAGCAATTACAATATAAATGGAAAGAATAACTACACACTTAAAAAATTCAAATGAATGGAACAAAATTACAAAGATCAAGTAGGACTCAAGTGAAAAGATATGAGTGGACACATCCAACTAAACCCCCCCCAGGAGTAGAGAAGGTCCACTAATATTACCTATTATACAGGTTTTTAGACTTTTCCAAAATTGACTAACTATGCTGATTTTTTTTCACTCCAAAAAAAAAAATACAGCTGAACCACATTATTTGCACATTTTGTACTTGTGAATTCACCTATTCACTAAAATTATTTGTAACTCCAAAATCACTATTCAAGGCTTTTTCATAGTTATTTGCTGATATGGGTGGAGCAGAGAAAAATTTGAATCACCTGACCCCCGCACATTCTCAGCTGAGATTGAACAAGGTGATGCATTCTGACTTCTTTCCACTCTCATACTGTAAATTAGAATCACTTTTTGCAATCCATTTATTGCCACTTTTTTTGCATTTTTGTGGTTTTTGTTGGTGATTTTGCTGTTTAAAATGGCCTCCAAACAGAATGTTAAAGTGCTTTCTGGTGCTCCTAAGCA
This sequence comes from Vombatus ursinus, assembly GCF_900497805.2. NCBI lineage: Eukaryota > Metazoa > Chordata > Mammalia > Diprotodontia > Vombatidae > Vombatus > Vombatus ursinus. Next base: position 8,780,470 of record NW_020948983.1, read on the forward strand.
CAAAAAGGCTGTGATATGTTTTATGGAGAAAATACTTGTGCTAGATAAGCTTCATTCAGGTATGAATATAGTGTTGTTGGCCATGAATTCGATGTCAATAAGTAAACAATATGGTACACCCTGAAAAAAGAAGAGAAAATTCACCAATCTGTACATGAAACATCTCCAGAAAGTGCTAAAATAAACGCTGTGACCAGAGGCTTGGGGAAATCTAACTCTGTATTTCCTGTTGGAGAAATGGTTCAGTATTTGCTAATTCAGTGTTAATAGTGACTTTATAGAACATTAACTACCACAAATGACAAGAATTTACTGTATTTGTTATACGGGATGGCTGTCTTGGAGGGAGAGAGAGAAGGCTCCTTAGTATAATGATGATGATGTCAGGAAAAGAAGGGCCATTTTAAACAGCAAAATCACCAACAAAAACAACATTTTTTAAAAGAGAAAAAAATTAATATACCAGTAATGATAAGCTATACAGGGAAGGGGATAAAGCACTGGACTTGGAGTCATGAAGACCTGGGTTCAGATTCTGACTCAGAGGTATTAGCCATATAACCTTGGGACCTCACCTAGCCTTAGTTTCATCTGTAAAATGCAGACTACAGTAACATAAAAATTATGTTATTGTAGGGATATGGTGAAGATTAAATGAAAGTCAAAGCATTTTGTGAACCTTAAAATACTATATAAATGTGAGTTACCATTAGAAGTATATTACTATGCTAATATAATTCAGTCTAACATTAACCCTTAGCATACATGCATTTTCAGGCCCTTAACAATATTTGATGATAATAATACATTGATGATAACAGACACAAAAATCATTCAAAAGTAGACAAGGAAACTACTATGGTAAAGTATAATAGTAAGTGTCCTTAGTTTGATCCAACTTTGTCATGTTATATTTAGCATATAAGGAAAGAAAAGAATACAGTATACTTAAGTACCATATGATCCTGACTGCTTCTTTTTCAAATGGAATTTCAAAACACAGGAGAAAGTACTGCCACTATGCATTGCCTGTCACTTTAAGAGCAGAAACAGGAAAACCTGTACCATTTTTGTACTTTTGTTCACTCTTTTCAACTCATTCTAAGTTGCCCCCTGGGAGTTAGCCCTCCACCAAAAGTCTCTTTCAGTACATAACTAGCTCTCTCTATTAAGCTTACCCACCCCTGCTTTGCTTTAACACTGGTTTCTTTGTACTTGCCTGGTGAACTGACCAGCTAGACAGTACAATGGCTACAATGACTAAATCGCCCTGCCTGTCACTGCCTTTTGTATCACACCTCTAACAGGTGCCATTACCATGATAGGCAAATTGTAATAATCCATTCACAGCACCCACAGCCTTAATAATGTATTTTTTTATTTTACATAATCTGTGTGTGAATACCACAAGGGGCTTGAATGGTTAGTAAATACATGGGCCTGAAAGACAGAACTCCATGGAATGCAGCTAGCCACAAAAGCAGTTAGGACAACAGGAGTGAACACTGTGACATTCCTGAGACAGTGACTAGACACATAAATATACTAAGGCCTCTTCTCCTTCCCCAAACACATACACACCTCAATTTGCTGCTTACAAACACCTAATTTATGACCTAATATTAGAGAAAACCCCCTGATGTTTCCAAGTTGTTACTCCGCATTTAAAATATTGTTCAGCATCCAAATAACTAATGCTACACAAATGCATTCAAGTCAACACTATTTCTTGTCAATACCCCCTAAAACTGAGGGTCAAAGGAAGGGGAACAGTCATATGAGGGCAGATATTGTGAGAACACTGCCCCTTGAATATGATTTTCCACATATTCTTATAGGTCTCTTTTTACTCGGCACATCTAAGGTTCTCACATATCCATGATTGGAGAGACATGAATACAAGTGAACCCTTCAGTTCATGGAACTGCCCAAGTAATAACTGACTTACTGGTGAATCATTGTTATCGAAAATACAAGAATGAGTTACTGATGTAGGCATGGGGGCTATGTTATCACAAAGGTCTTTAAAGTCTTCTTAACTAAAATGACTAAGCAAAATGTGATCAATGAGGATAACCTCTTCGGCAGAGTTTGACCTATTTCTAATATTAATGCTTACAGCATGATCATATCAACATATTTGAAGCATTCATTTATTCATTCATTCAAAAAGTATTTAATAAGGACCAACTAGGTCCCAGATTGTACTAGGTCCTAAGAATAAAAAAGACAAGGCCAAAAATAGTCTCTGTCCTCAAGGTGTTTACACTGTACCGAAAAAAAAAATAGTTGCATTTAGTATATTTAATAATAATAATAATAATAAATTATATATATGATTTATGCATATAAGTTAAAAAATAATAAATGCATCTAGTACATTTAAAGTTTGAAAAGCATGATACATACATCATCTCACTTGGGTTTCACAAACTATGGGTATCATTATCCACCTTTTACAGATGAGAAAACTGACGCTTAGAGAGGTTAAGGATTTGCCTATCGTCATATGGCTAAGAAAAGTTGGAGCTGGGATTCTCAGTCAGGTCTCTCCTCACCCCTCACAAGTAGAGTGCTTGTTCTATCATAGATGCTGCTGGATGTGAACACCCAAATAAGTACAGAACACTATGTATAGACATATAAAGTGGAATTATTATCACTTTGCTTTGGTTGTGAATTGACAATTTACTGTTGACATTTACTAATCACTCTTAAAATACTACTCTGATATATCTCACTATGGAAATGACCCTAAATTATTGAAGACTACACCAGCAGAGTACCTCAACTTTCATTTTCCATGAAAATCTCTACTTTTGGGCACTTTTTCTTCTGTCTCCTTGGCAAGGTTAACTTTTCCATTTGCCCTCTTCATTTCATTCCCTCCAGAAATTTGCTCCAGCAATTATCTCAATATATTAATAATTATCAGTGACAATAATAACTAGTATTCATACAGTACCTGTTATGTGCCAAGAACTGTGCGACTTTACAAGTATCTCATTTCATCTTCACAACAACCTTGTGAGGTAGGTGCTATTATTATCCCCAGTTCACAGTCAAGGGAACTGAGGCAAACAGAGGTTAAGTGACTTGCCCAGGGTCACACAGATAGTAAGTATCTGAGGCTGGATTTGAACTAAGGTTCTTCTGACTCTAGGACCAGTGCTCTATCCACTGAGTCACCTAGCTATCAATCTCTCTTCTAACTTCAATCTTTTCTTTTTCCATCACCTCCTTACAAATTAAGGGCAGCCTATAAACATGGTAAAGTTTCAGCCTTCTGCAGACTTAAGTTATTCCTCCAAACTTTCCTCTCATCAACAAACTTGCAAAAAGAAAGGTCTGCACTGGAACCTAGGCAGCAATGTAAATAGAGTATTGTATCAGGAGTTAGGAAGACCTAAATTTCAATCTGCTTCATGTATTTACTGGCTATGGGACTCTGGTCAAGTAACTTAAGCTTTCTTTGCTTTAGTGTTCTCATCTATAAATTGGGGATAATAATGGTATTTATTTCAGAAAGTTATTGTGAGAATCAAATAAGATCTCAAATGAGCCTGAGGCAACTAAATGGTGCAACGGATAGATAGCTGGAACTGGAGTCAGGGAGACTTGAGTTCAGAGTTCAGATTTGGCCTTACCCACTTCCTAGCTGTGTGACCCTGGTCAAGTCACTTAACCTCTGCTTGCCTTGGCATTGTTAGGAGGATCAAATGAGATAGTATTTATAAAGTGCATACACAGCACAGTGCCTGGCACATAGTAAGCATTACATAAATATTAATCAATTAATTATTATTAACATCATACATATAAAGTGCTATATAAACATTAGTGCTACTTATTCCTCTTTTTTCAATGATTTTCATTCTTTAAGCTCTTGCAAATTAGCTTTTACTGCCTCCACTTTACTAAAACTGTTCTCTCAAATGTCATTAATGACCTCCTAATTGCCTACATCTCTGTCTGCTGGACACCTTCAAAGGGATTTTATGATAACACCTCAAACTCAGCATACCCATAACCAAAATCCCCACCTCACCACCAAACCTGTTTCCTCCTGCTGACTGACCTTACTTATGTTGGTGGTACCACTATTCCACTAGTCACCAAGACTCTGGGACTTTCTCCATGTTCTTCCCTCCACCTGGAATTCCTTCCCCCAATTTAAGTCCTCTCTATTCTGCAAGGACTATATAAAATTCCAGCTCAACCATGAAGTCTCAATCCAATAGAATTTGTTCCTCTTCTGAAACTTCAGAATACTCTATATCTCTATTGTGTTACTGATAGATAGATAGATAAATAGATAGATAGATATAGATATGGACATACACACATATAACATAATGTTTTGTTTTATATTTATTTGGGCAGTTATTTCACTTATCCCTGAATGAGACTGTTAGTTTCTTGAGTACAGGGACTTCTTATATATCATCTGCCTCTACCAGTATATTATAACAAACAGACACTTAATAAATATTTATTAAATGAATGAATGCATGCATGCATGCAACTTGAATTGGGCACTAGGAAATATTTTAAATATGGTATAAACTTTCATTATTTTTTCATATAATAGGGCCTGAAATATATTTTTTAGAAATCATCAGATTATAAGCAAATATAACATAGTATAGATTTACTACATGGTACCCAGCACAGAGCAGTCAATACAAAAGAAACAATATATTTTGGTCAAAGATGAAAACATATTTTGAAGGGATTCATAAAGATGGTAAAGTAGGATCAATTGTGGGAAAAAATGAAATGGAAATTCTTAGGTCAAAACTAGTTTCAAAATTCTGTTACAGGTTTGTCTAATTCTGTGGAATAGTCCCTTTGTCATGAATACATAAATAATGGTCACCAAGATAGCATATCAGTGCAAACGAGGAATCTGAATGTTGAAAACATAAATTAGGGTATGATAGTTTATCACGTAAATGAAAGTTTTATTGAGGAAAATAGGCTAAATTTTTGATTAAAGTTACTGGTAAATAACCACAAAACCTATAACACTTTAATGCATTGTAAAAACAACTGAAATGATCTCTTTAAGTGATATACTAAACAATCATTTATTTAATAAACTAAAAAGTTGTTCAGTGTTATAATTATTCAATATTACTCCTCCAGGCATTTCATTCAGTCAAATTTGGATCCTGTAAGCCTTTACTGCTGGGGCCCAGGTCAGAGAGGAGAAATGTTACAGGATCCTTCCATGATCACACCATGCAATCTTTGCAATTCAATGCAAGTATTATGAAGTACCAGTCCTTCCAAGGATTCTGCTTTCCTCCAAGAGGATAGAGCCCTGGATGACAGGGAATGGCCTTTATACTTCCAATAGCCAGAGGTCACCATAAATCAATGACATTCAAAGTTATCACTGTGGATGCCCCCTAGGTAGAGGGCACAGGAATAACTCCAGTGTCCCCTTCTGTGAAGGCATAGTATAGGGATGTGAAGCAAGACTAGAGGAACCTGATCAATGTGGCCTGTACATTTTACAAAGCAGATAGATATAGAAGTTGGTTTGAGACGAAGTACCTTGGGTGCCAGAGAAAAAGTCCTAAAGACCTTTCACACACCCTTTCTCATTCTCTCTGTCTCTGGGACTTTACACTGGCTATCTGTCCCCCATGCCTGGAACCCCACCCCCTTCCCCATCCTTGGAACCCCACCCCCTTCCCCATCCTTGGAACCCCACTCCCTTCCCCATCCCAAACTCCTGGACTCCCCAGCTGTTTTCAAGTCCCAGCTCAGGTGGTTCCAGCTGGACCTTTTCTGGTCCTCCCAGTCATTACTGCTTTCTCCTCCCTTAAATTCCTTTGTATTTGTTCATCTGTGTACATATTGTAACCCTCCTCCTCCCATTGTAAGGCACATGTAATCTCCTTGAAATTGGGGTTGTTTTTGGGTTTTGATTTTGGTATCCCCAGTACCTTATTTGCACCTAGTAGGCACTCCACAGCAAATGTTCGTTACATTGAATTGAATCTTATTCTACTATATGCATGTTGGTGTTCTTACAAATGGATGGTTAAAAAAAAAAGTCAGCCCTAATTTCCAGAGGACACAAATCAAATACTAAGATCAACTGTGCATTTATTCAACTACATCCATACATAATGGTTCAACTATTATGTGTGAAGCAGTTGATTAAAGAAAGGGAAAAAAAACTTTTGGCATCTAGTCTTTTATCAAAAAGTCATTTTAGTGAAAGGGTTTAAAGCTGATTAGCTTTGGTAGTGGTCAAGAAACTAACAGTAATACCTCAATGCCTCATGCATATGGTAAGCATTGGTTTGCACACATTTATGAAAATATCTACAACAGCTACTGCAAAAGAAAACATGAATGTCAGATCATTTCCCAGAAACCTAAAACATACAGAGAGCTACAAATGCAATAAAGCTCAAATCAAATGCCATTAAGGGTAAGGAAGGGGCATCATTAGGATTCTATTTGACAAAAAGTGTTGTGAGACTATGTCAAAGAGGATTTGGGATCAGGAGGACAGGGTAGGAGTCTCCCCTCAATCTCTCTCCCATTCTAGCACCCTGATACGGCAAAATGGGCACAGAGGGAGGAGAGATTAGTACAGTAGTAGAGATAGGAAGTAAAACAGTGTACTCAAATACATGAAAAGGAGTATCACAAAATAAGGCTGTAAAAGGGGGCTTGAACCAGATTACAGGGGGCCTTGAGTGCCAGACTAAGGAGTTTGAATCAATTTTTTGTAATTAATTTACTACTGAAATCTCTCCTTGCAATCAAGACCCAAATTAGGTGCCATCTCTGCCATGAAGCTTTTAATTCTTTTAAAATTTCTGTTTAATCTTATTTTCATGTTTTGTTTTTACATTATCTTCATTTACAAATCTATCCTTCTATCCTTTACCCAGTGACATATCAGACACAATAAAGAAGAAAAAGTGGCAGAAGCAGTTCAACAAAACCAACCAACCCAACAACTATCTGAGAATATACACAATATTCTACACACACATAGCCACAATCTCTGTGATGGAAATACGTTTTCTCAACTTTTCTACATGACCAAATTTAGTCATTTTAAATTACACAGTGTTCAGTGTTTTGTTTTGTTCTGACATTGCTGTTTGGTTTACATTGCTATAGGTATTATGAATATTGTTTGCCCCGTTCCGCTTACTTCACTCTAAATCAATTCATATAACTCTTCCCATGCTTCTATGAATTCTTTGTAGTTATCATTCTTTATGATGCAATAATATTCCATTACATTCAGATACCACAGTGCACTTAGCCACTCCCTGAATTGTTGGACATCTCCTTAGTACTGTGCCAGTCTATGAAGATTTTTCTAATCCCTATAGCCATAATTTGAACCACTCCAATTCATGTATCATTTTTTTTCCCAAAACTGTATCATATTTGCTTCTATGTATGTTTTATGCCCTCTAAACACTGTAAACTCTTTCAGGGTGGGGATTATATCTTGTTTCATCTAAATGTTCCTAAAGTCTAGTTTAGTGCATCATAGCACTAAACTTTGTAGCAGGTATTTAATAAATATTATATTAAATTGATATTGATGTAAACTATTCAAATCACATTACTAGTACCAGTCAAGTTTATCTAATGCTTTTCTTGGAAAAACTACAGAATTGACAACACCAGAATGCAAGAATTAGAATGGTGGGTTAGAAATAGGACAGAATCAAGAGTGCAACATGGTACAATGGAAAAAGGACTGAATTCAAAGTCAGATCATCTGGGTTCAAATTCCAACTCTTCCAATTATTACCTGTTTGACCTTAAGCAAATCACTTAAATTTTATAGGCTTCAGATCATCATCAGTAAAATAATGGAGTAGGGTAGATAATCTCTAAAGTTCTTTTCAGCTCTAACTCCTACAAGGAAAAAAAATAATTAATGGGGCTAACTCTCAAAATCTGTCTAACTCTCAAGTCTGCTACTGATTAGAATGTACCGTATCCACTTTACTTTTGAAACCTCATTTTTGACACCTGAAAATATAAAGAAAAATATTCAGCATGGAGTATTGGATAAAGCATAGGATCTGGAGTCAAGAACACTTGCATTTAAAACCCCACTTTAAACACTAACTAATTGTATGATTCTGAGCCAGACATTTAACAGCTCTGTGCCTCACTTTCCATATTTGTAAAATGAGGGGGACGGGTGAGAGTTTGAACTTAATGGCCTCAAAAGTTCTTTACAACTAAATCTATGATTCTAAGAATGGCAGGTCACAGTCAGAAGAATAAGCTAACATTTACAATGAACGTTAGTATGTAATTGTGGGGATTTACAAAGAGGTATCTATATTTAAGCCTCTGGAGAGCATTCTTATGGGAAAAAACGTTTCTAGCAGAAGACAACCAATGAGACTTAGTGTTATGGTAAGCATGCAGTCTGATAAGCTTCTCTTATTATCTAAAATTTGGGAAACGAAAAAGCAGAGTTCCCTCAGTTTAGTAACAGGAGAACTAAGAAAAATCGAATATTCAAAGGAAGACAATATTTCCAAAGCCCAATATTAGAACAGATTGTCTCTCCACTCTCAACCCCAACAAAAGGACAAAGGGCAGAGGAGATCTTTAAAGTAATATAGCTGCAAAACTTATAGTACTTTTCAAGTAAAGTCAAAAAATACTGGATGTAGAAAATTGGAACATTCTTTCCAGTTTACCTTTGGTATGCATTTCTGATATTTGGGACATAAATAAGTCTTGTTAGTGGCCAGGTGTACACAATAATAAATAGAGAAACAATAAAACACTATATTGAGTTGAGGAAAAACCACTTAACTTTTTACATAAATAGCGTATTATTTGTAATAATAATTTTAAGAGCTGATGTCATCACAGGTAGAGAGAGGAGAAGAAACAGTTCCTTCCCACATGACTGCTTTAGTTTAACAGCTAGATGAAGAATAGTAAATATATTTTTCCTGAAGTCATTCAAGGGCTTGCTCCTTTATAATCTTCTAGCTATTTAGGTGGCCTCCTTATTGATGTAGTATTTTTCTGATGCTCCTTGAATATTTAAAATGTTTATCAAAACACATATTAATGCCTTGCTAAATGTTATTTATTTATGATACTTATATCATCAACGAATATTTACTTGGCATCTACTGAGTAATGCATAAGATGCATAAGATATAAGCCATGCCCACATGGGCTTTACAATCTGTTTACAATAGGATATAAAGAGGCCAATTACACTGTAAGTGTAGCATATATTAAATGCCAAACGAATGGCATAGCAGTAAAAGCCATAGAAGTTCAACACAAGGTATCACTTCTGTGATATGACTGGTGAAAAAATTTTCCAGATAACTAAAGCTTACTTCTTCAATGAGCATAACTTTTTTTAGGAAAAAAACATTTGGAACTGAAATTTTTCTAGTGGTGTCATGCCAACTTAATAAAAATGACAATACTACCTAAATTAATTTATATATTTAATGTTATGCAAATCAACTACCAAGGTGATGCTTTTTAGAACTAACAAAATCATAGCAAAATCTATTTGGGTGAACAAACATCCAGAATCTCAAGAAAAACAGAAAAATAATAATGAAGGGGGTGTAGCATTATCAGACTTCACACTATATTGTAAAGTAGAATTCACCAAAATTATTTGGTTCAACTTAAAAAAAAACAACAGAAAAGTAGAACACCAAACCAACTAATTAAGCAAGAAATAGAAGCATATGAAAATAGTAGCCACTTGTTTGAAAAATAAATAACTAGGGACTCCATTTCTGATAAGAACTACTGGGAAAACTGGAAAGTCATTTGGCAGAAATTAGGATTAGAATAAAATCTTATATATAATATATAACAAGTTCAAATAGTTATGCAACCTGATATAAAAGGACAAATAAAAAGAGAGAAGACTACAAAATCAGGTATCTTTTATACCGTGAGAAGGAAAATTCTAAATCAAACAAGATAAAGAATTAAAACATGAAAATTGACAATTTTGACAACACATAATTTAAAAAAACTTTTGCATGAATAAAAATGCAGACAGAATTAGCAAAGAAATATTACTGATGAAAGTCTGATATCTAAAACAGATGCTTGCTTACTTCTTGTTTAGTCATTTTCAGTTATATCTAAATCCCATTATAGGATTTTCTTGGCAGATACTGGACTGGTTTGCCATTTCCTTCTCCAGCCCATTTTACAGATGAGGAAACTGAAGCAAATAGGGTTAGGTAACTTGCTATAGGGTTAGGGTAACACAGTTAGTAAGTGTCTGGGGCCAGATTTAAACTCAGGTCTTCCTGACTCCAGGCCTGGTACTCTATCTGCTGCGCTACCTAGCAGCCCCATAAAGAGTATGATGGGGGTTTTCTTGGCAAAGATACTGGAGTGGGTTGCCATTTTTTTTATCTAGCTCATTTTACAGATGAAGAAACTGAGGCAAACAGAGTTAAGTGGCTTGCCCAACTGGATTTGAACTCAGGTTTTCCTAACACCAGATGCAGTACTCTATACACTGTGCCACTGAGCTACCCCAAAATAGACACAAATTGATATATATATATACCAAAAATAGTTCCCCCATTATATAGTCAAAGAAGATGAACGAATAATTTTAAAAGACAGTTTGCAAACTCTAAATGACCACATAAAAACTTGCTCCAAATCATTAAAAGTAAGAGAAATTCAAATGAAAATAAGGGAGGTTTCAGTTCATTTCATGGAAACTGGCAAAGAAGAAAAAAGTTACAGGCCAATGTTATAGGGTTTGTCCATCTCCTCTGGATTTCAATTAGTAATTATGCAAGAAAAATAAAGAAACAGTCACTCCCACTACTGAGCACCTACTCCAAAGGTAATCAAAGACAGAAACAAAGGTTACCAACATTCTTTGTGTTGGAAACACAATGAAATGAAATAAAAACAAAGTAGATGCCAATGATTGAGGCATGGCTACAAAATTATGGTATATGAATGTAATGGAGTATTGCTGTGCAGTAAACAATCATGAATGCAAAGAATTTTAGAAACATGGAAAGATCTGTATGAACTGATGCAGAGAGAAATAAGCAGAGCCTAGAGAACAATATACATTACTACAACAGAGTAAATGAAAAGATTACTAAAACGAAATTAACTCTGAGTAATAGAAAAACCAATGAAGTCCTGGAGAAGAAATAATGAAATACACTTAATCTCTCACAACAGAGGGTTGAGGAACTGCTAGGACAATAGAATGTGCATCTTGCAGACAAGGTTTTATATTAAATGCTTTTTGTTTAACAGTTTTTATTTGCCACAAGGAAGGATTCAATCTTGGAGTGGGATGGAAAATTACTGTTATTTAAAGACAAAAGAATCAGCAAAATATATTTAAAAAGAAAATAAGATGCATTATTTACTTCTGTGCCTTCTTAAATAGAAAATAGAAAATCTAATTTAATCTTTTTCAGTGACTAAGGATAATCATTATGAAAGTATATTATTGTAATGCGCAGCAATACAGTTCTATGCCTACATTTTAATTTTTCTGTCGCTTGCTTCAATGGTGTCATTCCAACTTCTGTCATTGTTATTTAAAGTCCCCTCCAACCTCTTCTAGTTTCCACTCAGCTCTGTCCTGAGAAACCTGATAACTAAAGTTTTTAAGAATTATACATTAAGGGGCAGCTAGGTGGCACAGTGGATATGGCGCCAGCCCTAAAGTCAGGAGGACCTGAGTTCAAATCTGGCCTCAGACCAAACACTTGACACTTACTAGCTGTGTGACCCTGGGCAAGTCACTTAACCCCAATTGCCTAAAAAAAAAAAAAGAATTGTACATTAAGATAACTGCATATTAAATATATATGAGCCAATAAGGCTTTTGCTAAGGAACTAAGGAATAAAAGTGTACCTGTTATGTAAGGGTTTTATGACATATTTTAGTCATTCAAAGGTCATTTTTGTCAACTTCAGAGTATGGCTATTTCATGAAGGACTAAAGATGCCAGAGACTGACTTGTAGAAAAGTAACAGGGTAATATACTATTTTTAATAATAAAATAAAAAGAGGAAAAACTGCCAAGTGAACCCAAGATTAGTGAAATCCCAAATGCACAAGTCCACTATACTGCACCAGTTGAAGAATCAGTATCCTTGGATTTGATGCATGACTGTTATTGACTGTGGCCTCTACCCCGTGCCTTAATTTTTTCATCTAAAAAGTGAGGGTTTTATATTTCCTTATGGAAAGGGTATGTATAGTAACTATAACTGGGAGAGAAAACAATTTTGGATGAGTTAATAAAGATGGGCTACAGTGTTCACTTGAAAGAAAGGTTTTAGAAATTAATGAAAAATGTAGTCTGCACTTGCATTCTTCAAAACCCATTTTAACTTTTAAACTTCTCTTCATTTTAAAGAATCCATTATCCAGTGCTTGGAGTATTACTTTCTACTTATATCTTGGGAGAAGAGTCAAGGTTTCATATGATTCTACTTGAAAAAATTTTATCCAAATTCACCTAACTGGGAATTACTCTATTCCATGTCCCCAAAGAGGTCAATTTCTAGTCTTAATTGTTTACATTCCTTTGTGAAGGCAATGACAATGGTAAGTTTTAAAAGAATGAGTATCCTTTCTTTATAGGTGGCTATCAACTTCCAAACTTCAGAAAAAAAAGTAGTCACTATCAAGATTATGAAATTCCCAGATGTAAATCCTAGCTGTATTTTATCCAAATGATTATTTTACATTTTACCACTGTTCTGTCCTGTACAATGTACCTGTTTATATCCAAAAGTCAAGTATCATTTTATGAGATGCTTGGAGATACATTTAGCTCATTAAAAAGAAACTACTAAGTACAGTGGGGGTCTTCTGGGTCACATGACAAAACACAATGGAGGACTAGACAATTCTCAATGATCCCCTGTTCCTCTCAAACTTCTCTGAAACAAAAATTACGCACCAAAGATAAAGAAACTTCATCTGTTTCCGTGATTTAGGACAGTGAGAATCCAAAAGAAGGGTCAGGTGAACAAGGAAACAAACCCATGCCCTGACTTCTAAACTGAGGTCACTCAGCACACCACTCTACCTGCAGGGAGGCTGCACCGACCCAATTGCAGGCCTCAGATTCCCCTCCTTATCCCAACTCCAGGCTGTGGAGGTCTGCTTTAGCTAGCAGAGAGAGCCAGTGCCCTCTGCCTTTGCTCCAGTCCATGCAGCCTCTCTAGGACCACACAGCCAGCACCCCCATGGGCAGCATTCTATGCTGAAAAAGATCTCTGCAGGAGAGTCTGGAACAGAGGGAAAGGGACATGACACTTGTCTGGGCTGGAAATAATGAACTGCAGGATGGGCCAGAGAACTGAGGAACAGAAGAAGTGGTAAAGGACACTGAGATAGGCCACAGGGTGAATGAGGGCCCTGCAGCACCCACTAAACCTCAGGGAAAGCACTCAACATCCAGCTGGGACCAGTTCTATCCACCCAAAAGTTGCTTGGGGTACAGATCTGGGCTGCTGAACTGTAAATTGCCCAATATGGGAGGAAGTTGAGACACTTTGAGATCCAACCTCCATGGAAACCACCATCAGAGGGGAAGGGAGTCAGCCATAAAATGAAAAATGGGGGAAAATACGGGGGGAAAAAGACTGAAATTACCAAAGATCTCAGGAGGTATGCTCATAGTAACTGAGAGAGCATCAGAATAAGAGTAATAATTTCTGAAAGCATTATTGTACTTTTAAAGTATGCCAAGTGCCAAACCTAATATCACCTAAAATGAACAGCTCACTTGCTCTGTAAGGTAGTTATTACAAAAAAGGAAACTGAGGTTCAATGAAGTTAAATTTAAATGACTTCCCATGGTCACAAAGTTCCTAAGTGCTACTGGCAATCTTTAAACTCAGTTATCCCTACTTCTAAGACCCACATTCTACCCATTACATGAGTACATCATGCTTCTTCTCAATGGAATAGAGAGCTGCTATCAGGCAAGAGAGAGTATGATATGAGTACTGGATTCAGAATCAGAAGACCTGAGCTCAAGTACTAGCTCTACTGCTTCCTTAGCTATAAAATGGGAATAATAATACTTATACTGCCAATCTCACAGGGCCATTTTGAGAAAAGTGCTTTGTAAACCTTAAAGAATTGTATAAATGTGAGCTGTTATTAGTATTTATAACTCAAGTGACTTGTTACTAGGAAAAAAAATCCTGCTTTGCAAAATAGAATAGGATCTTCGCATAAGCATGCAGTGCTTGAAAGGAAGGCTCTCAAGATAAAACTGGCTCTTTGCATAAATAGAACCTTAGATCAGAGCCTTCTGAAGCCTCCTCTGCAGAGCCCACTGGCCTCTCAATAGACTTCCTTAACACTTCCATGGAGTTAGTTAACCCTATTCAAGCTGTTTTAAGAGCTGCCATTTAAAGGGATAACACAAATCTAATCTCTTGTCTGCAGTGTATGAATCCTCAAAGTGTGAATATTGGTTTAACTTACAACTCAGATTTCTATTCTAATGTCATTGATGAGTGAGATAAACACATGCCAAAGAAAATCTTGAAATTTCATTTTTGCCACAACCTCTGCCAAATCAATTATCAGAGTATCAGGTAAGTGGTGCATTGATTTATTTGAGTTTCACCTCTTTTCTTGGTCTTGGCCCAATCTGTGGTAGTAAAGATGCTCAAGAGGGGCTGTAGGGAAAATGAGGGAAACATCAGGCTGGATAACCCAAAAATGAATGATGGAACTACTCAATAACTTACTGTTCACAATTTTCTTTTAACTCCAATAGAAATGAAAACTTGAAGCAATTTCACCTACTCCTAGGTTGGACAGATGCATATGGGCTTTAAAAGGGAAGGAGAATGAAAAGAGGAAAAGACCACTTTGAGGATATGTGTCCTCGATGAGTAACCATTTTTAGTTTATCCTTCTAACAGTAACCTTTTCACTTCCAAATAATATCACATTATATGAGGGAATGTGATGAGAGTTTAGTGGTCTTAGAGTCAAAAGACCAGAATTTAAGTCCTGGCTGTCACCTTCTGTATGATCAGATAAGATCACAGTGTAAAAATATTTGTAAATATAAAGCATTATATAAATATAAGTTATTGTTATTAGTGTATCAATCAGTGTATTAATAGTGTATCATGCTCCACAACAACCTTAAGGTATTTGTGTTAAAATCAATTGTGACTCTTTTGCAAAAAGCTCAAACTGTTAGAAACTGAGAAACAATCTTTAACTCATTCATCAGGCACTTATTGAGTAACCATGGAATATCCTGTATTGTACTACATGTTATATACTAACCATTAGTTTATTTGAGGCTGCAGACTTCCCATCTAAAGTTTTCATTGTCCAAAAAGGATCATCTGCCTTATTCACTTAGTTATTCATCCACTTTTTGAAATAATAATGATTACTTAATTCATGAGCCAAATGAGAACTTTTGATTAGTCAATAATGACTTCCCACCATGATAAATGTTAGCTCAATTCCTTCCATTAATATTTTTATTTTAAATTATATTTTGCCTATTTGATGGTCCTGATCGTGTCTCCTAGTCAGATTAGGATCATAGATTTTAGAGCTATAGGGGACACCTAGAGATCTTTGAGTTCACCTACCCCCTCATTTTATAAATGAGAAAACTTAGATCCCAAGAAATCATATAGCAAGTGTCTGAGGTGGAATTTGAACATAGGTCTTAATCACTCCAATTCTAGTACTCTATCCAATATACTGCAATGTAGATTTAAATGGTACAGAATATATTCTTATTTTTCAGGGATGAAAAAAAAATATATTTTGTGTACTTGAATTAACAATAAAATGATAGTCCAAAAAGTATCATGTTAGAAAAGGAAAATTATATTGTGACATTTGAAATTAATATTACGACTTATCAATATTTTCTAATAAAATGCATTATAGTCCAGAGAAGAGATTTTTATAAGCTCTAAATAAGCCCTATTTTCTGGTAAATATGGACAATACATTTATAAGAACAAGGGGAAAAGGACAACCACAATGAATGAAGTTGGAAGGATAACTTCAGCAGTCAGCTGTCAATCATATAAAACTTCTTTATAAACTTTTCATGGATAGGAAATAAAGTGGTACCTGAGAGCATGCATGTATAGGATATCATATTGTGGCCATTTATGCAGGAACTACTTTTGCAAGTGAACAAAGCCATATATAACATAAACACATATTGAGCATTTACCATTATTTGAGATGTAAATATTATGGATGAAATTTTCAATGCCAACCTTTCTGTACTCTTAGTACACAGACACACACTTCCTCCCACAATAAAATTATGATTACTCAAATCCAAAACTTCAGGAGCAATGATCTACATAAAATAATCCAGCTACCAAAAGTATGTCCTATGTTTCTAAATTCGCAGGATAAAAGGGTCAAAGAGTCATATGGAACTCTTGATTAGAAAGTACATTCTTTAATCTCTCTTTACTTTGACTTCACTTATTTTCATCATTGAGAAAGGGTTATTTTTCTGGGATAAATTCATTAAGAAATTTACATTTTCACTTAAATCTGTTTTCATTTTACATAACACAAGTACTTGTGAATACGAGTAAAAAACTCAATATTTTATAAGCCCCCCCAGACATATATTAAAAACTCCCCCTAGACCTATATCCCATGTCAACTATCTCTAGTGTTAATGCAAATACCATGTTAATGTATTTTACACATTCATCAGAACAAAACGACTCCTACTCAGATTTGCAGAATACTTTTACATGTTTCATTAGATGAGTAAAAATAATAATATTCATTTTGACTTCATAATTCTTTTGAAAAGATATGAAGGTTAATTGGTTGATCTTAAAGTTACTGTATGAATAAGAAAAAGCCCTTATTTAAGTATATCTGACACGTGAAAGCCATTTTAAATAAAGTTATAAATGCCTCTTAAAATGAAAATAGTTTTAAATAATTTTCAAACAAGAACTTTGAAATTATCTTTTACGTGATTAAACTGTAACTCATATGTCCAGGTTTACATATTTCTTATATATTATATGTGAATATTTAATTTGAAGTCATACACATCTCAAAAAGAACTGTCCATACTAAAAAGGAACTTTATAATTTCTAAAAGTATTCAGAATTTTAAGTTACAAATTAAATATCTTTGTGTTATGTTTTATTTCCCCTAAATCGAATAATTCTAGTAAATGTAAAAAATGTTGATATCCAGAAGTCTCCTCTATTATACAATATCAAGTCTGAAAAAAAGAGCATTTTCCTTGACTAATGGCTCAATGGCGCAGCCTATGTGCAGGCAAGTAGAACACACAAAATTCACTGTTTTGCAAATTACAAACAGCCTTGGAAGGTATAAATAAGTTTTTAAAAATTCAACAGGGTTTTGTAAAATGATCAGTTGTACAGGTCAAATCACTTATTTCCTCAATTTCAATATGAGTTTTACCTTTATTTATGACATCATTTAAAGAGAGTGAATAAAAATATGCTAGCCTAAAAAAAATAAATAAAAGGCATTGATAATATTTATATCTATATTAATTTGCCTTCAAATAAAACCTTTTTCCTATCCAAAAATTATAAGTTTCTATATCTGTTTAATTTCAAATTTACTTTTGAATAATGATCTACCTTGAAATTTGATGACTTTATGTTATTTCCTAAAGATTCTAAATACATTTATTACACAATTCAAAGCTGAGTCAATTATTTTAATTTAGTATGTCTGTGGTACTAATTAAATAAGGCTTTACTACTGCATGCTACAGATGATAGAAAGGCTAAGGAAAACCTGTTCTGTCACATCCTTAGTGCTCCTGATGAATGAGTAACATTTGACACATTATGTATCCCTAGTAAAAAACTTAGCTGTGTTTTACTTCAGGATGGTAAAGTTACAAAATGTTATGTCTCACGACTCACCCCTTCATAACATATGATGTAGAAAGTATGTTTTTGAATATTAAAATCAGTCTACATTCCTTTTCCCCTTGGTGCAGGGCAAGGGAGATATTCACAAAGATATAACTACTGCTGCTATTAAGTCTGAGCAAAACAAAAATCAATAAAACCATTTTAGGTACATGGCAAATGCATATCTAAAAACTGTATACAATAAACTTTTTTGCATTTTGTTTTGTAAGAAAATCTCTTTTTAAAAGTCAAGCTGTTGATAAGAGAGGTCTTGTTTCATTTCCCACTGTGCCCCCTCAACCTAGCTGCTAATCCCAACACAGAAAAAGAACTGTATTCAAAATTTGCACTCTATCCTTTTTTTATATTTTTTTAAAGTGACTTTGTAAATTTACTCGAACTGTTTAAACATTGAAGATATTCAAAATCACAGACTGCTTGTATCCTATAGTTATAGACATCAGCGAGGAAAAGTGCTTTAGTGACTACAATTTAATCATTTTATTTCATAAGAGAGGCTTTAAAAAAAATACTTCAATAACACTGGAGAGGTCTAATCAATTTGATATTTGTTAAGAAAAACTAAACTCTCAGTGAATATCCACACCACGCAATGACCATTGTGTTTCTATGTCTCTCACTGTCATTACATCTATTCTGTGGATTGCATTTGGTCAAAACTAACAGTGAATTCATCACAATTAAAATAATAGCAACTTAAACCTTTACCTTTCAATTCCTATCAGGTGACTCGATTCCTAAAGCTGTTTTCATTCCATTAAGGTTAGAGTGGGGAAGGAAGAATGTTTTTTCATGATAAGATTTTCATGTGTGTGAATGTATGTATGTATGAATATATGTACACACATATATATATAATGCTGAAAATAAAATTTTGTTTTAGATGTTAAGATTTTCCTAGTCTCCTTGTTCTTTCATGAACCCACAACTGTTCCCAATATATGACATTTTTCATATTCATCATTTTAACATGCTTTGTGTGATTTCTAGTACCTTGAAATCATGTGCTATGTTACTAATTTATAAAGTTTAAACATCACAAATTTGTAACTGATAAACTGTATCCCACTTTAAAATTTTTGTAAGGATGACTTATAATTTGTTGAGGCAGTTACTTTCATTGGATCCTTCATCTCTGAATTAGGTATATATAGGCTTAGAACAGTTATATGAGACAAATTAAGATGAAATTTGCTTTTATCTACTCTTTGAGTAATTTTTTCTATTTAATGGTCATAAAGCAATATAAAATTTAACAATATTAATGCACACTAATAAACTAAAACCACTAAGAAATCATTTCACTTCTAATTTACATTATATTTCAATGGTATCTTTTTTCTTTGTCATTTTCTCAAGCATATATCTTTGTTTATGGGGACAAGACAAATGGTCAGTGTAAACACACCATTACTTAAACTTCAGAGAGAAAATGCAATACTGATAGGATATTTAGAGGAGATATCTTATTGTCAAATATGCATACCAACTATTGCATCGGATGGCTACTTTTAAAACAGAAAATGGTGACTGAATTACCCTTTAAAAATTCTCAGGCTATATTTGGTTTAGCATTCAAAGTGCCTCAAGGATGAAGGTGGTCTGCATGTTGAACTTAGTACTGTGTGGGTTATAGTCTTTGTTTGCAGTCTTAACTGGGGATTGCACCTTAGCTACCGTAGTTCAAGCGTAAAAATACTTTGTCTGTAACACTATATACTGTTGCCAGTGACCCTCTAAATCCTTGAACCAACTGTGTCTTCTGGTGTCACAGAAGATAATGCCAATTTATTGCAATGTGTGGCTTTTTTAACTGATTAAAATTAAGCCGTAAACACGTGACAATGGAATTAGCACATTTAGAGAGTCTGTTTTCCCACATCCCATTTTGCGCTAGTGCGGCTGATCCCTGCAACTCTACGCGGGTGCAATTTTAATGACTTTCCTGGGTTTTGATGTTCTTATGAAAAAGCACTGCTTGGTGTTTGTGGAGAAGGTAGATATGGTGGCTGAGTAGCTGTGATTGGGGACATGGTGACATCGTTTCTGTTTTTCGATAGGATCGGTGTCATTTTCCTCTCAACGATAAGACACCTCCACTGACAGAGCCCGATTAGGGAAAATTTTATTATAAAATTCACTTTTATCGAACGAGGATGGAGTGATAAACAGTTCAGCCTCAAGGAAGAAATAGAACAGATTTTCTTTCTTTCTTTTTAAAATTCCTCCTCCCCTCCCTTCCCTATTCTTCCTCCTCTTCCTCATCCTCCTCTCTCTCACTCTCAAGCTCTCTCTCTTAAATGTGATTGTGTTTCAGTTATTATTAATGGGTACATAGGAATTCCCAAAACATGTGATTGCTAAGATAAAAGCAGATGGATCAAAAGATACTTGAATGTTGTTACAAAAGAAAATTTATTTTACAGTATGGTTAAAAAATGTTAAAGGCAAGACTATCTGCTTTCTAAACTTGCCTTTTCTGATAAACTGCTAACCACTAGCTCCTTAGGAAAATATGAGATCCTAAGGAAAATATTAAAGCCAAGAGAACAGTGATTTTATTTTCAACATATACTAACATTTCACATTTGCTTCTCTTCAGGAATAAGCATTTGCCAAGTAGGCTGCAGGGAAAAGAGGAGAAAACACACACTTATGGCCTTCTACTGCTTTAATAAAAACAAAACAAAACAAAAAAACAAAAAACAAACACCCTAATGCTCAAAGGAAGACCACAGAACAAATATAGATTTTTAAAAATCTAAAACATTTTTACTTTTGTATTTCATAGTTTATAGAAAATACCTTCAACCTAGCCTCCAGTGTCATAAGTTCTATCTCTACTTACCTATTATGGAATATTTATAACTCTTACATATTTGGTTTGGATGATTACTACATGAAGAACCATTTAAGACAGAATAATGTACATTTGATTTTTGTTCTGTGGTTGTTGTTCTGGTTCTTTTAAATAATTTTCCTAAAGGGAAGCTGATCAACTGATTCAAAATATCTTTCGATCTGATGAAACAAAAAGAGTCTCCCTCACAGGACAAAAATGTCAGAGTATTGGTAGATACAAATGCATTATGAAGAGATTTGCAATGCTAGATTTCTTCAGATTGTTGATGCTACAAGCAACTAAAAAGGGAATGTTTTTTTCATTGAATGGAAATATTTGTGAGGGGAAAAGCAACAGACAGCCACATTTTTGTTTATTTTTGTTTGGAACTCTAAATTCTATAGTGACTATATACAAATATAAATGAAATGTCCAAGAAATATTTTGAAATCTTTTATCGATACTAATTGAAGAAATGTTTTTCTTTCCTTGTGCAAACCCTTAATGTACTACAGATGGCTGGATGTCAACAATGACTGTAAGAGTTAAAAATCAAGTGACCCCATTCCAGTATTAGTAATATGTATGTTTGTAACAAAGTAACGATGGTTTTTTATAAAAATAAACTACTTTCTATGATGCTATACAATCTATTGTACCATTGAATATTTTAAAAGTTAAGTATAAGAATGAGTTAATTAGAAATAGACTAATAACTTGATAATGAAAAATGGTGGCATACTTTTACCCATCATATGATTAAAGGGAAAGCATGAAATGTGGTAACGTAGTAACAACACTAACAAAACTATTATGGATAAAAGAATTCTCAATCTACTCTCTTATTCCTGATTGTCTTTGCTTCAGGATTTTAATGTGAATAAAATTCAGACTAGCTTGGTATCCCAACTCCAAATTGCCAGATAATGGAAGATACTGGAATGTAGCCATTTCATTTCCTTATATTGATCATTCCTCTAATATTCACATAGCCAAAGACCAATAATTACCAAAGTTTCACACTGTTCATAGTTTTATATGCTACAATGGAGAAACAAAGTTCCTTAACAATAAAAGAAAACCAAAAGAATAATGCAAATCTATTGTTTTCTTATGTTCTTTTCAACTACATGCTTTTTAATAAGCATATGGTACCATCCAATGTGAACTTGCTTGAGTATAAGAATGTCTTATTTAACTACTCTATTCATAGACAAAATACATTTAAAAGAATCAATAGGCCTAATATTAATAATACTTTGAGGACAACTATGACTTGAAAGAATCAAACCTGACGGAGAGTACAACAGATATGAACTGTAAAACATAGAAATCAAATATTTAAGTGCATCTTTGTCTAATTTAAAGTTCATTATGTACAAAGCAACTCTATTTGAATACCCATGGTTTGCTACAATATTAACTTTTAGATATACTGTAGTACCTTCTCTGTGTCTGATGTTGGGAATAGTAGCTAATTATTGTAATACAATAGTATGTTGGGCAGCTTATTGAAGTGGATGTTTTTCTTGGCATATATAAACTATAGTAGTCTATTCAAATACATACTATATATTTGTACATATCTAGACATACATGTAGATATACACCTAGCCATTACAAAGAGAGATAAATCTAAAAATGGGATGAGAATGTTTTTAAATATTAGATTGAATTCTAAATACACTAGGCAAATTTTTGATTAGAGAAAATCTGTAATAAAATCTTTTGAAAATTCAAGAATCCTTTCAAAAAAAGAATTAGGATATAATAAAATACACTTCATACTACAACTGAAAATAACAGCAATTTCCTTTAGTCTCTGGCAGTGCCTAAGGGTTATCATTACAAATATTGGAGGTGTGGATAATTTGTCACAGGTTTAGAGCAAGAAAGATCTTAGAAGCCAACAACCTCTTATTTTACAGATGAGGAAACTGAGGCTCAAAGAGGTTGAGTGACTTGACAACATCAAACAGGTAGTGACAGAGATTGAATTTAAACCTAGTTTCTCCGAAATAATATTGTACTCTTTTCCTCTGTACCGTACACAATGTGCAAAAGTATTTATTGATAGAGAGCTTCCAATAGTAATACATAGGATCAACAAGTTATCTAATTCTTATAAGGTGGATCAGAAATGTATGTGTGTAGGAACCCACAGAGAAAAGAATTAGCATGGTATACAAAAAAGGAGAACTGGACCTTGAGGGAAATGACCTGCATTTCAAATCCCAACTTTACTATTACCTGGCTCTACAAACATGGGCAATTCACTAATTCTCTGTCTCAGTTTGGTCATCTTTACTCTATAAGGTAATTATGAGGCAAGTACTTGGTAAACTATATAAGGGTTACATAAATATGAGTTATTACTTTTATGGCAAAACATCCATCTGGTGCAGTACTACTGCTCATTCTACAACTTATAAATTCTTTAGAGGCCCAAATCCCAAGACGTCTGGCTGCATTTCTCAACAGATGATCAATGATGGTATTCTAGTAAGCTGAGGTAGTGCAATGAATAGAGTGCTGGGCCTGGAATGAGGAAGATGTGTCTTCCTGAGTTCAAATCCAGCCTCCAACACTTATACTACTTCAGTATCTTTGCCAAAAAAAAAAAACCCAAAAAAATCAAAACAAAACAAAAAAACCCAAATGGGATCGTGAAGAGTCACATATGACTGAAATGAAAGAACAACAAGAATCATGGCTTTCTGTTTCTGGGGCCACCAATGTCTAGAGTGGCCAGTGGAGGTTTATGTGGTTATAAATATCTCTCTCTCAAAAAAAATTGTCAATCTTTTCTAAGAAGAATCTCTGATTGGTTAATAGAAAACTGATACAATGGAATAAAGAATAGCTGATACAGAGATATTCCACTGTGGTAATGCAGTTCCTCAGCATGGCAGCTTCAGCCTTCATTGAGTGGCAAATATAGGGTGATAGTGGGGAAAAAAGGGAAAGTTTCTGTGTTTTGCATTTGAAGTATGAAGGAGCCCAGAACTGAGCCAACTTCAGATGTGAAAAACAAAAGGTCATTGTTTTCCACTATACCATCTAGATATCAATTTCTTTATACTAATTGATATATTGGGTCTCAAGCTGAAGCCCTCCAGGATTACATTCCAACAGTAGATAATTATTAGTCAAGATTATTTTCCAGAAAGAATAAGAAGAGGTCATTCATTAATATTTGTAAAACAATTGGGGTTCAACTCTAGGTGCCAATTTGTTCTCTGAAAATTCAAAACTGCCTGTGTCTCCATCTCCTTTCCTCATATTGTATATACTAATCAGCCCACCCAAAACTTTAAATCAGTTTTTACAAAACTTATATTCAATAAACATTAGCATTCCTTCCATAAAGTTTAACATTCCATCCTTCTTTCCCTTCTGTATAAATGAATAATTTGGATAGGACAATAGTACCTAAACTGGTGGTAGAGCTGAGTTTGCCAGTTACAGGAACACTTAAGCGCCCATTGGCACAGCAAGACTCAAAGCCCTGGTAGGCTTCAAAGAAACAGATTTTTTTCTTCTTCTTCTTCTAGAACTCTTTGCTTTCTAGTAAAGCTGCAACCACAATGTTCTCTCTCTTAATGCCACCATAAAAAATCAAAACACTTTAAAACAAATTGATGTACTCTTTAATACAGTCATCACATCATCACAGGACCCTTGCACCCTGCATGGTGACAACCGTGGGGATGCAAACCACACATCTATCTCTTTGTTGCCTGCTTCAATGCTTTAAGAAAAAAATGGAGCGAGAGAGCCTCTCAATTGAGATATTGGCACCTTTGATTGACAAGACCTAATCAGCTTATCTCCACACTAATAAAGTTGATGGCCTGTGGAGCTGGTATGTGCCCAGCACTGAGTGAACTTTTAGTAGGCAAAGCCTCAAGGGCCAGGGTCTGAGGCTCTTGCTTAGCTAAACTGGCTTAAATCAATTCTTAATGGGCTATTTCCATTTGGATCCACCTGAAAAGATGGAGACCTGCAATAACTGACACAGTTATCTTGATTCACTCTGGCATGACGGTCAATTTTGCTGAGTATTTGGCAAATATGACTTCATTACAATTAGACTCTAGGGGTAAAAAAAAAAAATAAAGCACATAGGTAATTATATAGTGTCTCCTATATTCCTTACATTGTTACTAAGTACAAACAAACTCAATATTCATAGAAAATCCTAAACTAATTTTGTCTTCCTATTTTCAACCTCCATTCATTCAAATATTTGCTTTCCTTTAAGTACAATGAACTGTCCTGAGTGCAGGGAAAAAGAGAAACATAGTTTATTGTGGTATTTAACATTATTAAATAAGATGAGGTTTCTGCCCTTAAAGAATGATGTAATAGAAAAAAAAGAATGATTTAATAGGGTAGATAAGACAAGTAATGAATAGCTTTAATATAAACTAAAATATATGTGGATAAGTTATATGAAGTACTATGAATCTAGATAAAAGATCCTTGCTGGGGATTTGAAAAGGTTTAATAAAACAACTGATATTTAGGGTTGCCCCTTTGAATTAAGGATGGTAAGATCTTCAATAACTTTGTCTGCACACCAGTAAGCAATTGACCTCTTTAAATATTTCTAGAGTATAGTACCATTGTTTCTTTGTTTGGAAATGGTTTTCTTATGAGATAGTAGACTGAAAATTAACCTTATCAGAATATTGAAGAATAGTGATCTTTTCCTCCTCTGAATTCTTATAGTAGTTGTCTGCACCACTATTCAGTAATTAACCATTTGATAGCTTCTGCCATTATCTAGATTATGATATTGAACTATTATTTATCTCTTGTAATGGTATTTAACTTTTTACATTTTATCTTCTTTCTTCACTGGATTATAAACTCCTCAAGGGTGGGGACTATGTCATACTTGTTTATTTTCTCCCATAGCACAAAGCATTGTGCCTGGGATGTAGAAGACATTCAATCAGCTTTTGTTAAATGGCTGGTAGGTGGGAAAAGGAAGCTATGATATAAAGCTAATTCAGAAATAAAGGTACACTATATGTAAAAAAGTACAATATTCCTTGAAAATATGGCCTTTCAAACAGGAATTTACATGCAATTTATCAATAGCAATGTTGTTTTATTGTTTTGGTGGTTGTTTCCCTGTGAGTATATAGCAAGGCCACAGCCAAAAGTCCAAGTGTAAATGAAGTGATGGAGCACCAAACATCTCCTCAAACAAGTGCCTAATTGAGCCATTACATAATGCCTTGTTTTCATTACCAGTGTGAGGGAAAAAATATGGAACAGAACTCATGATTGTGTTGTCACAATGGGCAGGTCTAAAGAGAGGTATAATTCACCTGGATAAAACCTGATACAAATGAGTATCTCCCAGAGCAGAATGACTTCTAGAAATTCTGGCAGTGGTCCAAATTCTGCACACCCTTGACGAAAGCAAATATAGATGATCCTATTGCCCACCATATTTACAAAGTGGTCATTGAAAACTGTCAGGAAGATTGTTCTCAAACAGCAAGATATCTTAAGCATATAATCATCTGTTTAAACTCAGGTCATTTTAACCATTTTCCAAAATGGAGACTTCTATATCAAATACCAAATTACAGAAAATCTTGAGCAATATTTTTCATTCAGATTACAGTCTTCATGCTGTAATAGAGTCATACGAAATCCACTCTAGGCTTATCACTCAATATTATCTTCACTGCTGTACAACGGAAGATAATTTTGCAATAAAATTTAATTTACAGAGCTTATTTTCCACTAATCTCCTAACAGAGAGAAAATGAAATGTACTAAGATACACACTAAGTTATGACCCTAATGGCATTTTTTATTTCTGGGAATGTAAAACCCGAAATGTATCCATTTTATCAGGCAGAAATTATTGACATATTTTAATTATGTTAAGACTTTGTTTCTAGGAACAGTAAGTAAAATAGGTGATCAGGTACAGAAATGGATATGAGGCTACTCAGTATGAATAAACATAGTTTCTTTGTAAAGACTTTTGTTCTTTAGGAAAGGGAGGAATCACTAAAAATACAAATATTAGTCATGAAAATTCATTTTTATCAATATCACTAATTTTGTATGTCACTATCACCAATCACTGGTAATCACTGATTGCTCAGTTTAGTGATTCTCACTTTAGAAAGACCATGTGTGGATGTCAAACTAATTTGGCAAAATTTAAACTAACGATATAAAGTCAGCTTTGATGGGTCACAGTGCCAATTTTTACATTTACAGAAACTGTTCCTCTCTTGATGAAACAAGAGCAATAATCACTTTCCTATCCAATACAGATTGCATGCCAAATAATTAAAACCATGACTTATAAGATACATCAATAATGAATCTTTATTTTTGTAATATGATATAAAGTAATATATTAAAATATAGTAATATAATGAAAAAAATTTCTCTAAATAATATAAGCTTATCTAAAAGACAGTTATATGTTCTCCCATTAATCCCAAATAAAAAAAAACGAGAAACTATGACAATGCACTTTTAAAAAGCATTTATAAAGTGTTTACTAGGTATCATGTACTTGGTTAAGTATAGAGGATATACACACAAAAGTAAAATAAGTCCTTGCCCTTAAGGAGCTTATCTTCCGATAAAGAGTGACAATCAACCCAGGGGAAGGGTGTACACAGAGTAGGGCCCTTTCATCAGAAAAGATATAGGGATGATGAGTGGGACCATAGGGGAGGAAATAAGCATTTATATATCATCTACTATGTGTCAGACATTGTGCTAAGTACTTTTTAAAAACACCATCTCATGTGATTTGTCAAAACAATTCTGCAAAATAGGTGCTATTATTATCCCTGTTTCATAGTTAGGAAACTGAGGTAAACAGAAGTTAAGTGACTTACTCTGGGTCAAACAGCTAGTAATGAGGCCAGATCTGAACTCAGGTCTTCTGGATTTCACAGCACTCAATCGACTGAGCCACAAATTGCTTCTATAGAGGAATAGACTGACACACTTCTTCCAGGAAGATGGCAGAATTGATTTACTCAGGGTTCAACAAATTGGGGAGGGAGAGAGGAGGAAGATTACATGGACAGTGGCAAAGTGACTGGCAAGGATGTTGTGAAGGTGACCAGGGAATAAAGACTGAAGTGAAGCATATCTGGGACCTGTCTGGAAGTGGGTCAGATGAAACAGTGAGCAATCAGGAACCCTGCCCCCCCACCTTCCCCAAGTTCCAGAGATTAAAAGTTTAAAACTCTCAGGATATGTATGCCCTCTGATGGAGAGTTGGGGGTTGAACAAGATGGTTGACATGGCCATTGAGAAAGATGGTCTAATTTGTAGTTTTTGTCTTGTGTAAAGGACAACACAACCCTTCAGCCAGATTACCTCTTCCTCTTTTTCAAGTTATATCATAACAAGGTCAAAGTAATATTAAATCATTTATGAGGTTTTAAAGTTTAAATATCAAAGTCATATATGTGCAGAAGTATTGTTCTGACATTTGAATTTCAGCAATAGACAATTTTGAGACATTTCAAGTAATACAACACTTGACATTTTCATGTTAATATACAAAACAGTGATGGTGTGAAAAAAGTCACTTCCTCATCAACACTTGGCCTTTCAATGAAAACTTTACAAGTCTATTATTTACTTGAAATCTTTTCTAAATTTTACAAAAAAGAACATATTATGTCATATTCATTATAGATTAGACTTTTATATTTCATTGATAAAACTCGATTAACCGCTTTTCAAGTAGCTTATTTCCATTTATCTTCTTTTATTCCTTAGATGCTTACAAAGAAATGTTCTAGCACAGAAGCTATAAAAGTTTCTGTGAGGCATTTCTCCTATTTTAATAACTATAAGAGGGAAAGCAATATCAGGGAAATTTCATCATCCAGAGCAAAGTATAACATTGTTCCTGGTTTATTTTTCAAAAAAAACTGTAGTAAACATTTACCACAATACTCATATCTCCATAACCTCAGAACAACCAAGGCAGAAATATTTTGACATAAAACATCTCTAGGTGGAAACACTGAAGACATTTTAAAAAAGGAAAATAAGTGGGGTAATAATGAACAAAACGTCTGACATTTGCTAGCTGTCATACTTTGCAAATTAACAAGCAGACATTGGCTTTTCTTTGAGGTCAATAACAGCACTTATTGATCTAAAAAGTTAATACCCACTAACGTCAATATTAAATCTCCAGGATCAACAAATCTGGATACTACCTTGAGCTTCCTATCACAGATAAATATTACTGTGCTAAAATGGGTACAATTTTCTTTGGAGATACCAGGAAATAATCTAAAAGAAAAAAAAAAGCCATGATGTTGTAATGTACAAAGAGAATTCCTTTTATTCCCTTATATCAAGCTCCATCTAGTAAAATATTCAGATAAGTCGACCTTTGTACTCATTTACAGCAAATACTTTTTCTTTTTTTAGAAGGCTAGTATTATACCAATATTTAAAGAAAAATAAAAAATACTTAAAATCTCAATTTTGTACTTTTTTTTGGCTTTTACAAAATCACTGACAGTGAATCAGTAGCAAATAATAAATAATGCTTGACTAATATAAAATTAAGAAAATGCAATGTAAAATAATTTTTAATGAACTGTGCAAATTCTTAATGTCTTTCTTACACTTAGTGAAAATGCTGAACACATTTCTACAAATTCTAACTTGGTAGGCTCAGACAGGGCTATTTTGGGGACTATTGTATATGTATTTAACTCCTATATAATAGAACCAATGTGCTCTGATAACAGGGCCTTGACATGCTTTAGTGATATATAAAGGCTACATTAATTTGGATCTTTGGTAATTTAGAGAGTATAGGGTACCTTTCTGTGGAAAACCCCTTAAAAAGAAAATTCTTAGTATAAACAAAATCAAAAATGCTAATTACAAATAACTTTTGCATACCCACTAAAGTAAGTGACCTATGGATCTTTAATCAACAACATTTGTCATATTATATTGGAAAATAACACAACTAAATTCCCTTTAGAAGACTACAGTTCAGACTTCACTCAGTTCATAGAAATTAGAGTGAGGAGTGCTCCAATTTATCTACTTTAATTTCATTTTAAAGATAAAGGAATCAAGGACCTGGGACTTGTCCAAGGTCAAACAGGCTACCAGGAAGAGCTGGGATTCAAACCCAAGATGTTTGACTCCAAATTCAGCACTCTTATCTACTACGCCAAAAAAAAAAAAATAAATAAAATAAAAATAAAAAAATCAGCAAGCTGTCACTACATTTGTTACTAATTTCTTAGTGGAGCGGCTAAAGTTAGGGACAGGCTAAAAGACAAATCTCAAGTTTGCTTCTACAATCATGCAGTATAAAACACATGGATAGTATGAGTCTTTGGTAAATTAAAATATGCCAAATTTAGTTTTTAAAGCACTGCAAAGTTTATTGGATAAAGTATGTAATCCAGATCCTCAATTCATATTCCTTTGTACTTGTTTTAAAATATTCAATTCAAATATTTACCAACTACCTACTATATATGAGGTGCTATGCCCAATGATGATGTACAATGTTGAAGAATTTACAGTCTTTGTTTTCTGGAATGGAAAATAGAAAACATTTAATTATCAGACTCCTGTATACAACTAGTGGTAGTTCACACTCCCCGCTCCAGCCTAGCACAGTGCCTGGCACATAATAGGCACCTAATAAATGCTTCTTGATTGTCTGGTTTAGAATTATTACTAGCACCAAAAGATGATATCAAAAGTAGCATTATGACAACAGTAATATAGCAAAGGTAGGCAAATATTTTATTATGGGTACTCAGTAAATATTAGTCAAGGAGATTATCATGCCCATTGTTCCAGTATGAATCTTAGAGGTACTGTACACATGCATTTGCTGACTGATACCAACTGTCAATGCTTGGTTGAAAATGGACCACAGAAGTCTCTTATCACATCTATGAAAGATGACTCAACAACAATAACAACAAAAGATAGTGGAAAGTGACACAGGAAAAAAAATATGAAAACATCAACAACTGGGACCTGAATGTGCCCACTACTGGGGAGAGGGGAGGAGCAGGGATGAAGTTTAATTTTCCACCATTTTAGAAGTTTCTATCTGGTAAACCAACCCTGCAGGAAATCCAATTAACACTCTGGCCTTCAACAGCAGTCAAGACAGGAAAGTTAGGAGGTCTAGTTTTGCCATTCCTGAATTCTCTCACTCTCTCTCACTCTCTCTCTCTTTGTCTGTCTCTCTCTCTGTCTGTCTCTCTCTCTCTCTCTCTCTCTCACACACACACACACACACACACACACACACACACACACACCCCTTTATACTACATAGTGGAGCTAAATCTGCATGTTCCTTTTCTCTACCCCCACTTCTGTTCCCTATTTGGCCCTATCACCACAACACACATACATTTATATGGTAGGTACAGGGTCAATATTTTCAAGTGGTTGGTGGCGAAAAGCACTAACTGGTATGAATTTTTTTAGCATTCTCTAGATCAAGATAAATGTTACACAAAAATGCTGAAGAGAAAGATACACTTCAACTTTGTTACCTGCTGATAATCTTACAGTGTTTAATTGGAGCAGAGTCCAGCGACTTAGGAAGGGCACGATAGAACTGTTGCTTCTTGAGGTTTACAGTTAACAAAGGAGAGAATAGAAAGACTTACTTGTTCTTACGATGCTATGAATTTAAAAGATATACAGGAAGTCCAAGTAGGAAGAAAAATGAACCACTGTGCCTTGTACCCAGCAATAAAAATGAAGAAATTCATTTGTAAGAAATATTCACAGCTGGTAGGCAAAGTCACTGAGGCAATAAGAAATTTGGTATATCTTTGTGTTTTGTGCTTACCTTTTAGAGTCACAATATTAAAACACCTGCTTCTTTAAAATTAATAACATCACATCTTGTAAATCTTTTCTAAAATGTTAAGACAGAAGAACCTTAAAATTTATCTAGTCCATCCCCCTCAATCTACACATATGGAAACTGAGGTTCAAACAGTGACTTCCCCAATGTAACACAAGTTAGTAAGTGTGTGGACATGGAGCCAGGATTCCCGATTCCTACTTTTATCCTTTTTCCATAATCACCCTATAACTCAATTATATGAAAATCTAGAATATACCAAATTTAAAAATATCTTTCATGCCAAACCCAACAAAAACAAGTAAGATGAACTGTGAAAACATATTTTGATGATAAAAATTCATAGAAAGCAAGGGCCTAATTGGCCAAATGCCACAATGGTATAAACAGTCAAATGATACAAGCATTGTGGATAGTTCATAAAATATACTAATTGATAATGCTGAAGCACAAAATATTTTTATTTCATTTAAGTAAAATTTAAGTAGCACAATGGCTGGAGAGCCAGCCTTGGAGTCAGGAAGAAATGAACCCATGCCCTCCCTTTGACACATACTGGACATGTGATTCTGATTGTCACTTAACCTATCAATGAATGCCACACACGAATCTCTAAAGCTATAAGTTGTAGAATCAATGCGTATGTACATTTGTAGAGAAAATTTCAGCCAGAATTCCCCAAACCAATGAAGTCACCGGTACAAATGAAAAATAACATTAGGCAAGGAAGGCTGCTTCTTATTACTGAAGGTGGGAGTAAGGGTAGAGAAGTTCCATTTTAGACAATAAGTAATAATTATCTATTTGTCCTTCATTTTTCAAGAATCCATGATTTCATTCACGTGGGTATTCCCTTTACCAATGAAGATCCTAAGCCTTTAATACCTTGGTAGACAGGTTAATGAGTGGTTGTGCAACTCAACTCAAAACTTCATCACCTGGTGATCAGTCCTCTGGAGATGAGCCCTTCTATGTTTAAGTGCCATGGTCTTCAGATAATTAATAAAATACATCATAGCTTCACAGATTGAGAGCTGGAAGAGACTTCAGCAGTCACTGAGTCAAAGCCCCCCACTTTATACAATGAGCCAATCCACATAGCCTTTCCAACAAGGACCCATCATAGCTTATGTTCTGCTGGCCTAGTTTTAAAGAACTTCGGATCACTTCCGTCTCATGAGGTGGCATTAGAAGAGAACTTTCATTGAGGCCTGGGATTAGTATGAGGATAATATATGATATGTGAAAGTTTTTTGTATTGTGCTTTTCATTGCAAGGTATTTTTATTACTGTTATCATTAATTTGCTACATGATACAAAATATAAACAATACTGGGGAAAATGAACTCTTAAAAAAACTTAAAGACATGCAACAAAGCTCCTTAGGCCACTACTAAAACCTCATTCATTTAAAATTAATTCAAAAGGCTAGTCTGAATTGATACAATTGAAGTAGAGGTTATTTAAAATGAAATCTGGTTCAATACTCTTCAAATACATATAGTACACTAAGGGTGCTACGGGGTTGGTAGATTTTTTAAATCTACCAGTGACAACCAATTTTAGATAAGATTTCAGGGGAAAAAAAATTCCATGGGGGAAAAATAGCTTGTGTTTTTTCTCCCATCCCTGGCCTTTCCCAAATCGTTCTTATGGCATTACTTCCTTGGCAAAACTTTTCTTTAAAACACTATATAGGTAAACTTCAGCCCAACCCAAATCCAAAAAAGAGAAACTTTAAATTAACAAACTATGAATCACTGATGTTTGACAGTATTTTAATTCAATTGAGTTTCAGTCAAGTGCAATATTTGTACTAGCAATGTCAAAGATTAAAACCAGGAACTGTATTCATTATACACTTGTTTGTTTTAAAGTTTGTTGGCCTTAAAGAGGAGACAACATTCCTTCACACATGTAAAAAAGAAACATCAGCCTCTGAAATTATACCTTGATTGTTGGTGATTAAACACCTATACAAGTTAAATCCAGTAGGAAAGGCAGCATAGCAAACACAGGATTACAAACCAAATCTGCTTATTCCTCCAACAGGGTGCATTCTTCAAAAGTCTATTTCCTTGTCTGGCTTTAGGGCAGTTTCATCCTTTATCTAAATAAATAGGTATTTGTTTAACTATGTCTTGGAGTTTATGTCTCAAGATGCAAAAGGGCAACACAATACTATACATGAAGGATGACCCACCATGACAACCTCTTTGATACCGACTTTACTTAGAAAAACATATTCTTCAATAAAAAAATTATTTTTTAATGTTAACTTTGTTCTTCAGTGAAAACGAAAGAAAACATTGTTAGCCCAACAGGAAATATAGACTAAAGCTTCAAATGTAGAACACACAAAAAAAAAGCCATCTTAAAGCTTATGCCAGTCAAGTTTTCCACTTGATGTAAGTTGTACACAAAAGTCTTAGACCAATGTGAACACATGCTGTGAAAATTCTGTAGCACCCACCTCAGAAAACTCTATTAAATACATAAACACCTGCTAAAGGGAAAACTTCTTGGCACTAGAAGTCACACTCAAAGGAAAACTAAACCTGATTTTAAAAAAAACTTAAAAAAAAAAACCTAAGGAAAGGTATATAAGTGCAGTGCAGCAAGGTCATAAGCTTAACAGTCCTTCCCTGTAATATCTGAAGGTAAATTGGCATTTTAGCTTTCTTCTCTTTGGTTGTCACACTCTCAAGTTACAAAGATGCAACAGAATAAGAATGGTTTCAGGTGTGTCTTACAAACCAACTGGAAAACTGATAAGGCATTATTGGGTAAAGCATTTAAAAATGAGTATAATACTTTTTTAATGGATTAAAAATGAATTGTATGAATTCACTTGGACCACCCAAGGAGAAGACTTTCCAAACGGGGTTTAAAGGCAGTCCTTTCCTTGCCATTATGACTCTCTCCAATCTCTCATGTAACTTCAGAAAGTGAATTTCAGCACATCTTGAAATACTGTAACAGTTTCACCCCAAATGAGATCCCCCTCTGTTCATCAAGGGTAGTGCAGTTTTCAGATGTGAGAATTTAACAGGGTTGTTGTAATTACAAACTTCAGACACAATAGCCCATAAAAAAGATTACTTTACAATTTGACCATGTATGACCAGATCATGGGGCATAATCATGTAATTCTAATCACCTCCTGAAAATGGCTCACTAGCACAGAGGTATCTTTGTGATTTTCAAAGCACGACCAATTTTTTTAAAGGAAGAAAAAGAAATACACAGTAAAATACATAAAGAAACCTTCTTGCTTTTAAAATTTCTAGTGATTATTCTTACAGGAAAGATTTTTGCCAAAATTTGTATCTTTAGTTCAAGCAGATAAAGTTTATTGCTCTTATTACACCACGAATATACAGTAAATGAGTTCTTAAAATTTATCCAGCACCTTATATATGATGGGGCCCAATAAATACCTGCTGAATGAGTGCACTGTTCAATATGAGAAGCCTCTATACTCAATTTGTTGGCAATGTCAAATCCTATAGTTTGACCAAAAAAAAAAAATGAAGTGCTAGATTACAAATGTAAACATTACTAGAATAGGACTATATGATTGGGGGGGGAAGTGTCTTTCTCCACCCTCACCCAATAATTTAACACAATGTCATATGAATAGCACACACTTAGTAAGTATTTGTTGAAATGAATTAAATAGGAGTATAAAAGTGATGAAGTTTTCCGTGAGTGATTTATCGAAGATTTGGTGAGAAGCAAACCACTCAACTGCTACAGAGCTTGACTGGTTTCATCTCTCCATTGTATCCTTCCTCTGCAATCCTCTCTCAAAAGAAAAGGACAATGGAAGGAAAGAAGTATTATACCCAGTAGATAGATCTAATTCAGCTAATGGCAGCTGAGTTAGTTAATTGTTTCTGCCACACAAAAACCAAGCTGAAGATCATGATCATTTGGGGTTAATATAAAATCAACTACTTAATCTCAATGACTGTTTTTCCTGTAAAGAAAAATTACATTGCCACTCTAACTGTTGCAAACAACAATGTCCTTTTAAACAACATTATTATATAGACCTTAACATAGTGCATTGCACAAGAAGATACTCAAAATACTGAATGATGATGGTGGTGAAGATAAAGATAATGTTTAGAGGGAAGAGAAGGTGACAGGAAAATAGGAGATTCTGATAATGGGAGTCTGAGGAGTACAACTCTCATAGAGAAGGCAAGACAATGAAAAAGTTATGAGTTTGTTGGGAATTTTGTTTTCGTATATCTTTCCAAAATGAGAGTTTTACATGAGATTCTTGATCATATTCATGGAAGGAGTCCAAAAACAGAGCATGATTTACATAGTATTTACAGAGCAAGTTTATACAGTATTATAATCCATATGCTTTTGAAATCTGCAGACTCCATATGGCTCTCTATGAAAAGCCTAGGAAGAATGGATTACAATAGATTCACCAAGACTATATAACAATCAGAGGTAAAAGAAGGAAACTAAAGTCCTGATATATTAAAATGCATATTCACAGATTGTTCAAAATTCTCAAAGCACTAAAATATTTTAACTGATTTTTAAAAATGAAAGCATTAGCGCTATTTCTGATTTATTCTGAATTTGTCCTGCTGTTTTAATATTAATATAAGAATTTTTAAAAGATAGCAAAGATGAATAATGAACAGCTATGCACACAAATCATTGTTTCTCTCTCATCTTAATGAATACCACAGTCTAAGAAATATTCATTTTCAACTAGAAAAAACAACACACTCCATGTGTTACTCTGGATAATGGTAGCAGGACAACTAAATGCAAATCATAATGAGATGACCACAAAAAGCAAAAATAATCTTCTGAAGAGACCAATTCTGGCTGCTCAAATAGAAATGTTTTTAAACGTATGTATTTCCTATTATCTTTAAATTAGACAACTATATAGTCAAATAGAAATTTTGAAATTGAACTGAAATAACTTATTTAAAAAGAGTTACTCTTCATAGAAAAAAAATATGAAATACAAGAAACATTCAGGTACAGAGATGAATACCAAATTTAATTTAGAATGTGAAAGATCCTAATGAAGTTTGAGTAGAAGACATTTTACCATTGCCCAATAGGAAAGATTGGTACATGTTCTTGTTCAGAAATTCAACTGGCAGGTACTACTAAGAATGGACTTTGGTGACGTAATGTATGCTTGTTGTCTGAGGATAAAAATAAAATATGTAGGATTACAAAAGAAAACAATTACATTGAAATACAATTATCAAAATATTAATGAGTTCATGGACCTCAAGTTAAGAATGATTGTTGAGACTATTAAGCAGCCTGAGACTAGACACCATGCTTTATTTCCTCACACCTGGCACAGTGATTGTCACATAATAAGTACTTTATAAAAATTTGTTTTATTTATCCACACCCATACATATGTAAATATACATACCTAGATCAGAATGAATTGCATATATATCATTTTGTTGTGGTTGTTGTTGAGTTGTTTCAGTTGTGTCCAACTCTTTGTGATCCCATTTGGGATTTTCTTGGCAAGGATGTTAGAGGGGTTTGCCATTTCCTTCTCCAGGCCTTTACAGATGAGGAACTGAGGCAAACAGGGTTAAGTGACTTGCCCAAGGTCACATAGCTAGTAAGTGTCTGAGGCTGGATTTGAACTCATGACATTCCAAAGTTCCAAGCCCAGGGCTCGATTATCCATTGTGTCACCTAGCTGCCCGTGTATACCATGCATCAATTCAAATTAATTGAGATGAAATGAATAGAAAAAATTAGGCCAGGAAGGGATCATCAGACTACATATTGATTAGACATTTAAACTAACATTAAATTAACATCATTCCAGGATCTGAATGTAGTTAAGGACATCAATATGTTGAAGTACCTGTGATTTCATTGCTTTGGATACTGCCTCCATCAGTGCACATTGCTACCACCTATGCTTCCTTATCCTATGCAGCTTTGGTCCATGTTTTTTCATAAATCTCACAAAGAACCTACCAGATATGCTACACTATTGGCCATCAATATGTTTTTCTATGTTAGCACTACATGGCTATCTCATCTTGTTTTCTGATCATGCACCAGGATATGAATACAGATGTGGTGTAGTTCTTCTAATTCTATATGAATCTAATCATGATCACAGATTTAAAACCAAAGGGATCTCAGAGGCCATTTAGGCCAGCCCTTCTTTTTACAAATGAGGAAACTGAGGTATAAAGAGGGCAAGTAACTTGTCCAAGGTGACAAAGAAAGTGAGTATCAGAAGCCAGATTTGAACCCTGATCCTCTGACTCCAGAGATGTTGTATGATGATGCCCCTCACTTTGAGATGGCCTATGCAGGGAAAGGCAGTGTGGCCTAGTAGTAGTCTGGGAGTAAAATCAGGAAGCCTTGAGCTCTAGTCCCAACTCCAGCACATAATGATTGTGCAAGTTATTTAGCATCTCAGGATTGTGGGCAACTTTCAAGATGCTAAATTGGAAAGAAGGTGCTGACTTGCATTGGTAGTTTCCTCATCAGGAATTCCCTACACTAATAACATCACAGGTCTAGTCTCTATCCCTAGAGTTAAGCTAATGCTTACAAAGACTAAAAACTGTGTTATTGTTATTACACTCTGATTCTTTTCCATTACTCCTTTACTATCCTTGTGGAAGCAGAACAGGGACACAAAATAAGAGGACCATTTTTATTTTTCTTTGATTGGTAAACTGACACAGACAAAGCATTTATCATCTACTGACCAACCTATTAGAGTTGAGCCTCTCCATTCTTAGTCAAGTCAACAAGTATTGCTTAGCTAGATTAATCCTTAGAGAACAGACTCTTGTTCTAAATCTTGTCCTAAGGACCAAACTGAAAGGCCTTCTAGAATAACAAAACCTGCAAAACAGGTGGTATGATCTTTGAGAACAAAGGGTCAACTCCATGCCATAATAAGGCACCAGAGTAGGTATCTGAAGAGGAAGTTAAGATGGGCTTGGATTTAAAAACAAAAACTTGAACATGTGACCACACGAGACTTCAGGTTGCTACACATCTTTACTGACATGGGTAAATGTGAGGAGGACTGATCACACTTTTCTAGCTGGATGGATTGATTCTATATGCAAGGCTGACAAATCATCCTGAGTCAATGAACATACACCATGTTTTTATATTCTTAAAGAAAGTGATTTAATAGGATTTTCTGTAAATTCAACAGTTTTTAACTGTGTCTGCAACAAATTTTGTGCTTCTTTATTCATCCTTGACTTCCTTAGTGCTTTGCTCATGAAATGTAAAAATATCCAACATCAAATATTCTTAGCCTTGATCTCCATCAATAAAGGATATTTATGTATGGAAAATGAAATTATTTACTATGGGTGTCCTGACTGTACTATGGTTGACTTCACATGTATTATGCATCATTTTGCTAACTCTAGCTATATAACAACTATACACACTGCCAGACAACTAACTACATTAATTAGTTTCATACTGATGGGACAAGTAGGCCTAGAATCACTGCCTCATGCCCATTTACTCTATGGATCATACTGCTCTGACAATATTGATCAAGTATTTATTCTGGATTCTTGACTTGAGTTAAAGTTGTAAATGTGATTACAGTGGAAAGAGAAAATAATCCAGAGTTCTGAGCATGAAATAGTTGACCTCAAATGGCATGAGTATCTATACTGCTCAATGGTCATACCTGTCTACTGAGAGGAAATAGAGAGGAGCAATAGCTGTCTATTCGGAGGCACTGAGACAAGAACATAAGAAATGCCAAACTGCATCAAACCAAAGGTCTATTCATGTGGCATCTTTCACATGGCCTTTTTCATAGCTACATCCAGAAATGTTTTGGAGGAACACGTGGTAGTAGCCCTTTATGATATCAGGCTCAAAGTTGTCCAACTTCCAGTTCTTTAACATAACACTTGCTGATTTCCTTCAGATACTTCTTTTTATAGATGAGAGCCTTGCATACGATAGCTAAAAGACTGACATTTCTTCTTCAAATATAAATAAAATTCTTAAAAACTTATGTAGTCTTCAAAATATTTCTATAAAATGGCACATTGTGATAATCAAAGCATTTTTTCACCCAACTATAACTTTAAAAAGATAGACATGTGCTGCTCTGCTTAATCAGCTGCTCATGAAGGGATAAGAGCTGGTTCATTTCTTGATGAGACACAAATAAAACATCACAACAAAATATCAAAAAAGAGATGTTCCTTCCTTTGAAAACAAGTAACTTATTTTTGTAAATGTCTTATTTTTCATAGATGCCAAGTTGAGTTTCAAAATGTTTGGCTTTTTGATAACTTTTTTGTTAATAATTTCAGAAAACTTGAGCAGAAAAGGGATAATTTTATTTAGAGTACAAATGCACAAACTTTGAAATTCAAATTTCAAATAATAACTGATAGCTCAAAATAGCAAATCTAAAAAATTTAGCCACAAAGACACACTAGAAAGAAACTACTCATAATCACTACATACAATTCTTTCCCAATACAGTGAAAATTAAGTGATTCTCATTAAGTCTTGGTATAAATGCCTTCATTACCAAATTTATGTCAAATGGGAGAAAACAGCTACCATTTAATTCAAAATACTGGTAGCCACAAAATACTGATGACACTCAAAAATGTGGAAGCCCTAATACACCGTATCATTTACGGTCAATGAAGACTTACATAAATAAAGTTATTTGATCTATTGCGATCATTATTCACTGCTTAGGAAAAAGCAAATGGACTTGCATACCAAAATTCTAGATTTTACTTCATTCAGAATTGTCATTTGACTATAAGCATTCATGATTAACACAAGCCAGTAGACTTTAAGGAATCATAAAGGAAAAGTATTCATACTCCAGTTTGAATTATTAGAAGAGAGAATAAAGTTTTCAAACCAAATCTATTAACTTCAAATGTTAAAATAATTTTATGAAATATTTCAGTATCTCTAATTAATGTTATGATGACATCAGGGGTCAAATATAATAATATGCCATCAAATATTTTTTTCAAATGTTATGAAGAGATATAAAGATGACCAACTTTTTGAGAATAGAAGTTTTCTGCATTTCTGCCCTACTGTTACACCATAGGACCTTAAAAGAAAACTAATTATTTCTGCATTCAGAAATTTAAGAAGATAATTTATGTTGCACATTCCATTTCAAAAATTATTTTGTACATATAATCTAACTTTATCTCACAGCTTACAGAAGTGGATGGGAAAGGTCATATCCATTTTGTAAATAAGGAAACATGCACAGAGTACTTAAGTAACTAATCCAAGGTCACACAGCTAGTTAGTGGTACAGCCAAGACTTTTCTTATTTTTCTCAACTTGGACTAGATGACTCCCACTAGATGACATTCCTTCCAAATTCTTACCCAATTTTTCAATTTTCAATTTTCTCATACATCTCACTACCTTTAAAAAGCCCTCAAGAATTTTCTTTGTGAATAATGTTATGTTTATATTGCTTCTTTATAAACATTTGTCATGTATTTACATTACAAACAGTCAAGGCCATGATAACTTGACTATCAACTCCTCAATAGGAATAGTGAAGGAAACAGAAGGAAGCCATGTCAGTATTTTACTGACAGAATTTACCATTCTGACATTACTTCAAATACAAGCAGTGATAAGGTTGTGGGGAGGTAGAATTAGTTCTTACCCTACTCCAAACCTCTGAGGGAGAATACCAATCTGTGATGGCATATAGGGTTCTCTGACAGAAACTGCTGCCAGAGATACAGAGAACATAAGGCCCCCAGAACATACCTAATCTTATCTGAAACAACGCTGGCTTGACTTCTGCTCAAGCAGTAACTATATCTTTGTCTGCCTTCTCCTCCTGTGGGATTCTGCACACAGCCTTCATTTAACCACTCTGCCTGGCCAATACGTGGCTAACTTTTTAACACCTCCCTCTTTCAATTCAAAGTTATGCAATGCAAAAGGACAGGAGGTTGCCCTGTAATTCATCTTTAATGAAACATTCTAGTTGGTGGAGAAAGTTACATGACACTTTTTATGTTGGCAGAATGGTTATGATGATGTGGTTAAATTATTTTAGAACACCTGAAAATGGAGCAACCACCTAATCCAACTCAATATCATCCAGATAGGTGTGTTCAAAGGAATACTTAGTCTTTAAATTCCCTTGTCGATGTTCATGGGTAACATTGACAGTGATATCTTCTCAGAGAACAGCTGAAACAAAATGATCTTTGCTTTCTCTTCCTTTCCTTTTCCCAAATTAAATTTGCAAACTGTATCTCTAATAAAAAAATCAAAATTCTACTCCACGACAAACAGAAAGACAATACCAGAATATTAAAAGATGACTTCTAATTGAATTCAAGTACAAAAATAAAAATAAATGAAACTTCCACTATCCAATGAAGATAGAGAACCATCCCATGAGTAGATTTTAAAACTGAAAATCATATTCATAAAAGATAGCTTTCCTAGGTTACTAGTAGCAGGAAGAGCTGAGAGTTCTTTTTAACAGGTTATCCACCATTGACAAATTGCCAATGTCAATTGTGTTCTTCCCACCCACTTCTGCAGATTTTTATATTTAAAACTAATTAGAGAATTTAATGTCCCTCAAGGACCTAGGTCCCTGTATAAAAAAAAAAAAAAGTAAAATAAGCCAGGTATCAAAAGACATCATGCTTTGGAAAAGTTAAAAATAACAATATAAACAGAAAACTAGGCTGTCATAAAGAGAATCATCTGAATGACAATGTCCTCAGAAAAAGATGTTGAAAATGGTACTGACCTACAGATGTCATAGTATATCTAGAAGGTGTACAACTGTTATACTCTAGCATTCCTTCAAATTCTCAAAGGACAACACTCATAAAGTCTATGCTCCACTAAAACTTAAAAAAAAATTTTTTTTAATCCAATGGAAAGGTGAACAAAGCTGTATTCAGGAGAGACTTGGTGAATGTTAATTAAAGATCATTCATGGATAATTTTTCACTATGTAAAATATAATAATAATTACACAAAACTTTCCATAACTTTGCAGAAGCTTATTTATTTAAGTAGACAAGACTTTGAAGCCTAATTACTTCTGTGTTTTCACATATCACTGATGGGTGTTAATTCAACCCAGAAGTTTGGGCAGTGCTAACCAATGCTAATAAGATCATCATGGACTTTAACACTGCTACTTAATTTAATTCAATTTTTACATATCTGATAGCTTGCTGTATTCATTATTTTTTAAAATTGCAGATTCATTAGGTAAAGCATCCTCAACATCAGGGAAAATGAGCAAGTTGAACCAAGAAACATATTAGTTCTTTGCCTCCAGATCATTTAGATTTATTAAAATGTTAATTTTTACATATGTGAATAAAAGAAAAAGAAGAAAACAAGTGGAGACTGCACTGTGTGCTAGCAATCATTGCGGGTGGGTAAACTGACAACATGTAACTGCATATTAAGACAAATGTAGAATTTAGACAAAGTATTCCATCTCTTTTCTGATGTATACTTTTAAACCTCAGGAACTGTTTTCAGTAGATGTCATGCCTTTTAACTTGAAAAAAGATAAGCGCAAATAAGCTCCCAATTGTCTCCCCAATATGTAAACCACATCTCGGGCTGCTGTCTCTGCTTCTCCTTTGAAGTTTCCCTGAAATGTCATGTGTTGTGAAGACTGCTGTGCATAAGCAAGACAATTTGCTCACTCTCAGAATTCTTACCGGTTTCCACTGCTATTTGGTATCCAGCCTCTAGTCTCCGAGATGACCTTTCCAGCCTCTCTGTGTTATCGAGCAGATGTGCCCTCTGAAAAAGAAAAAGAAAAAGAA
This sequence comes from Vombatus ursinus, assembly GCF_900497805.2. Classification (NCBI taxonomy): domain Eukaryota; kingdom Metazoa; phylum Chordata; class Mammalia; order Diprotodontia; family Vombatidae; genus Vombatus; species Vombatus ursinus. Next base: position 8,824,050 of record NW_020948983.1, read on the forward strand.
AAAAAGAAATCAGATGCCTGTCTACAATGTTCTCCTTTTCCCATCTTTCCTTTTTTAATTATGATTTCATATGCCCAAACATTTAAAAACAACAATAAACTTCTCTAGCTATTTTATCAAATGCCCCATTATCAGAACCAGTAGCATGGAGAGATTAGCAATCAATCAATGATATGTACCAATTTTGAAATACAGAATTATATTTTGTTATGAAGTAGCCATTATGAAGGAGTGTAGATATCTTATTTCTAAACATCAGGAAATACATGAATGTCAACAGAATTTATCTTTCCTGCCTCATCAGAGGGAAAATGTGTTGTTATACTTGGAGATCAATAATCCTTACATTATACTTAAAAAATCCTAACTTCAGAAACCCATTTTTCCTTTTGATTATGGGGGGGGGGGAGGGCAATGATTTTATAATGAGAACTTAATTTTCAAAAGAATGCTTCTCCTACGTGGACTCTCCAGAAAGATGTTGTATAGAACAACATATTCTACTAAGTCAGAATAGTATAGAAGTCCTTGTAACTCATGGTTAAAACATTGAGAAACAAGAGGTACACATCTGCCTCAATGCACACAAACATAGGAAATTATGGATTGTAAAAAGCAGACATTCTGAATGAACTAATGCACTGATCTACATGGACCCAACCTTATAATCACCACCAATTGTTCTGCCTTCCTAAGAAATCAAATGCTGCTCATTTCAAATTTCATCTCACACAAACTCTACTTTCTAATTCTGTCTAGTTTACTTTTTCTTTTTAGACAGCTATCCATTTGGGTTATCAAAAACAAATGTAAACAACATATTCATGCATATACTTATATAAGCATATATCTACATATCCACACTTACATATTTATATACATTTCTACCTAATATTGTATACCTTCAAACCAGTATTTTGTTATCTAGCTCAAAACAAAACAAAACAAAAAACCACTCCTACAACTTTGTGTTGTTGACAGATGTCACTTAAAACCCAAGAAATGCTTTCTAATAATAATAATAAAGGAGGTGCCATACATATTATCTGAGTGGCTGTCTAGTGAAACGATCTACCTTGCTCTAATGAGCCCCTATGGATCTTGGAGATGCAAGCTGTATTGACATGCACACTTAAGCTAATACACCTAGACCGGAGCCTCGGAGCTCTAGCAGCCAGGGATGCTGACAGAATATCTCGCTTCTATCTTCAAAGAAAGGAAGTGATTAGTATGTTATCATTACCATTCAAAACGTGATTTCCCTATTCCCTCCCGGCATAGGTGACACATCTGAGATGCGGCCAGACGTTGGAGGCAGCTAAAGCCACATCAAAGCTTTCCTTGAATTTTTTTTTGGGGGGGAGAAAAGAATCATTAAAACAATGCATTTAGATCAGCATAGATAGGACCTGATGTGAAGGTCAGGAGAGCTGCAATAGCAGTCTATAATAATTAATAGAGTCGTCTAATACACAGTGGATAGGTTAAGAGTAAATTGGGGGGAAAAAGCTTTTTACATTCATGGGAGGCAGAGCATTGGAAGAAAAAGCAAGAGCACTTAAGAGAATTTAGAAACATAAGTTGTATCTCTCTAATTGAAATCACAAAAGCAAAGGGATCTGTACCTAGTTGAGATGCATAGTAAATTTGAATAATTTTAAAACTTTCCTAAATGGACATTATTCAAAGATAACATTCCTATTCCCTGAAACCTGTCTTCATACCCCAACTTCTCTCAATTCTCAGGATTTTAGGGTAAAGCCACCAAAAAGCCCTGTGTATTAACCTTGGCTTTATATAATGCTATTTTCTATCTTAATGAAGGTTAACTCCATTTCAAATTATTTATACTTCTCAGTAAGATATGTAAAATCAAAAGTAAAATGAAATTTTAAACTAGGATAAGAAAACAGATATTTGGGGTTCATCTCAAAAGTGTAAGGAAACCTAAAGTTAAAAGGGAACATGTGAATACTATTGATATCAACTTTGGGGATCAGTATAAAAGATAGTCTATTGTAATTATATGAAAATACTTACTTTAAGAAATGTAACATTTAAATAAAAAGAATTTAATGCCATGACATGCAGGAAACCAGGTTATATGACATACTAATGCTATAATGGAGCAATGTTGTCTAAAATAATAATTCTCTTTCAATGTGTACATTCCTATGAAACAAATCTGGAGGAACTGAACATATTTTGGAACTGTCCAATTTTGTCATAAGAAATTTTCACATGAGAGGAATTAGTTCGACACCCACATTAGAGTTAGCTCTCACTTGATATTTCAGAACCTTTTCAGTTAAATCAGACCAAAATCAAGTTCTTGTATCAGCTCTGCTATTTATATTATTCTCCTAAGTTGTACGTTGCCCTGGCCTCTGAAAATGAAAGGCAACACACTACAGTAGCAGTTGATGCTTTCAATTTGCCCTCCAGTCTCCCACCCAAACTCATTCTCTCGCCCTCTTCTCAGCCCTTTTCAAAGCAGGATAGTGAATGAGTACGAGCTTCAGATAGCGTGTGAGAAAGTTGTGCAACATGGAATGTTGGTGATTCAGCCATTCTCTGAGCAGGATTCAAACTGAGAGCTCAGGAATGCCAAAGCCAGTTTATCTTGATTTATGCCGTCGCACAGCTTCCAAGGACTACCTCATTAACATAGGTGAATTACAAATAAGCATTTTAATTATGAGGAAGTCCATGCTACATTATCCTTCAACATGGCAAATCAGAATTTTTTAAAAAGTGAGTGCGTGCCTCTTTTGGATAACTACTTTTAAGAAGCCTTGATTGCTTTCCTTACATGAGAAATATCAGCATCTTATCTGAATCATGTGTACTCTGAATACACCATAAATGAAGGCAGAGGCAGCAGAGTAATCTAGACTAGAAATAGCCTGCTGCATCCATTGCAAAGTAAGTTAAAAGTATATTTCACAGGATACAACTCCAATAGTTGAATGATCTAATTCTAATTCCAATAACAATTCCATTACAATTTACAGTTTCCAAAAACACGCATTGAAGAACCATTAAACTGGGAAACTTACTGCCGACATAAACAAAAGAAGAATTTTAAGTCGAGATACAGTAAAATAAATATATTTTTTAAAACGCAAATGCAACATATCCAACTTTTTCATCTAATACACATAATGCCACACAATTCATCTTCACAAATACAGGGCTTTTGGAGAAAACACTGACCCTTTAAAGGCTACTTATTTGCAACGTGACACATTTTGGTAAACATATTCCTGACTTAAATTTGGGGGAAATAACTTTGTCTATTTTCCTTATATTGATCAAGGCTTTGAGGTCTAACATTAATTCCAATATCATTTGAAAACTCAAGCTCCAACATAATTTTTAATGTTACCTTCATGTAAATCGAGGCCTACAATGTCCCATAGGAGTATATATACTTACTGAAAAATATTGTCCTATGGGAGAAGTAGGTTCAAATGAATTATCCATTGTTCCTTATAATCTTATTATATGTAAGGACTTGGTTTACACAAATTCACTTAATACAGTCAACTGCTTATGTGTAAGGAATAGAAAAAGGACACAGAAATAAGATAGGAAAATCTGCCTACATTTCTTCTTCACTTTTCCTTCCAGGTACTGTTTATTAATGAAAATGCATCAATAATACACCTTGGTTAGGAAGAGCTGTTGAAAACCACTATATCCATTAGTCCCCAAATCAGCATTAATATAGCCTAGAAAATGCTTAAGTATTCCTAAAACAACACAAAACCGTTATAACAAGAACTTCCTCATCATTGATGTTAAGCTGCACACAAGAATAGTTCTGGCTGCTCTTGTTGCAATATATAATTTAAAATTAATTTTAAAACTATAATATCAGCTATTATTTCAACCCAAAATTGATGGCAGCAATGATCAATCATGCTTCATCAAAATCATAGTAATTGTAATCATATATCATATACCCCTGAGAGAATATAAAATCCCTCACTGCAATGGAGAGGATATAAGAAACAGTGCTATAAATATTTTCTTGGTCTCAAATAAATTCGGAGTGATGGCCAACTGCATTCTAAAACAGACCATCATACTCCAAGAAATAAGGGCACTTTTGATGCTCTTTTCCTATAAAATAGATATTGTATTTAACAATGACTAAAGCTACTTATAAAACTAGGAATCTGGGCACATTGACCAGTAGTGCATTTATAATACAGACATATTTCCCCAAAGAGAATTGGAGATTAGAAGGATCTCATATTACATTTAACAATATCAAGGTAAAGGCAAGGATTTTTCTTTTTTTAAGTAGTAGGAGGCTAATTAGAATATTTTGAAGCTATTTGCCCAATCAACCACTTTCAGAAAAACAACAGATTTTCAGTTTTCACAACTTAGCAAATTATGTATTTCACAAATGACACAGGTACAGCTTTAAGATATACTTTTATCATTCATCCCTTTCCTGCTTTGAATATGCCTACGTTTCCACTGTGCCACCAAACAATATTAATAACTGTGGTAGGTAGATAGTTATTGAGGAAGGGCATAAAGTGGAGGATGGTTTTAAGCAATATAATCAATACTTGTGCTGTGTCAATTTCCCTGTAACACTGAACCAAGAGATCTACTTGAGATTTAGAAACTCAGCTTTATGAGAAAGCCAGACAACAACAACAAAAGCTAGAAAGTACTCACCTCTTCACGTAATTTTATCAACTGCAACATGAACGCACCAAAAAAAAAAAAAGATAAAAAGGAAAGAAATGGCAGGAAAGAAAGATCAGTTGTATGACAGGCTACAGAATTAACATTGACAATTTATCTGTTTACATGTTTAGCATTTAAAAATCACAGACAAACACATTAAAAGAACCTAAACATAGACTACACGCAGAGTTTTTTGAACGAATAAAGATCACTTTCTCACACTGTCACATTAAACAAAGAGAATAGTGTGAAATTCTCTTTTAAAGTACATCTAAGACACCATCATGAAATAAAGGGGAATGACTTCATAGAAGTCTATATTATAAAGAAAAAAAAAACAAGTTTACTGTTCCTCTCTTCTAAGAATGTACCACTGAAGAGGTTTTGTTATATTCAAGTTTTTAGGATGTTTCTCTATTTGAGGTCTTGACAAATGATTTCTATTTTTAACAACAAATGAAACAGACTATTAGTTTATACTATTTCCCAGTTAATAACTGATACATCAAAGATCTACATATTAGCTATCACACATGTGTCCCTATTCTATTGGATGGAACTTAGTTTTCCTTAAGAAATGAACAAATTACGTAACAAAAGACAATGCTTATTTAGGCCATGAGACATTTACTACAAGATATTTGACATTAGAAATAAATGTAATCACTAGCATTGATTTTTTTTTTTAGTGAGGCTACTGCAAATAAACTCAATATTTTGATTTTAAAACATTTTCAGATTTCAATCTGAATAAGTACTTTTGCAAATCTAGCTAATTCCATACTATAAGCATTTTGAATTTATTTATATTTCAGAATCTTTTCAGTGAAGTCAAACTAAAATCAAGTTCTTGTCCTAACTGTGAAATTGGCAAATTTTATGATACTTTAGTCATTTAATTTTTTTTTTTAATTTAAACACCACATACGAAGTTGCTTATTTACTTACAAAGTACGAAAATGGATGTCCAAGCATCTGGCTTATCCATTTTGATATGCTTCTTTAACAGACTCCTAAATCATTGTAAATGTTAGCGAACTGTTGAGCTGATTGCCATTTTTTTTTCCTACCATGAAATAGACACATCATAACAGACTATAAAGGACACAACTGCTACAAGCCTGAAATTTGCATTCTCACTTCTTTCTCCATTTAATTTACGACCTGTAATTTTAAAACACACACCAATCTAACAGACTAGTTATTATGTTTAACTAATTATTAAATCTATTTACTAAACTACAAGTCTTGTATAATCCATCAAATTAGATCATTGTTTCAGGAGCAAAAGTAGAACTAGTTTGCCAAAATTCTCTGAAAAAGAATGTGCACTACTTAAACTTAAACATGGTTATCTCAATACCAACAGCTGATTTTTGACACCAACTCAATGAATCCACAAAATTATTCTGGTTCTTCATTTATTTTATAAGATTAATTTTCAAATAAACAAGGAAGTAATATATAACTGTATGGAATCCTTTCACAAAGCAGAGGAGCAAGAATCTATTATATCAAAAATGCTTAATGGATTTACTTTTTGAGAACATTCACTGTTCTTTCTTCAAAATGGACAAGTGGTTGTAATTACACTCAACTAGCAAGCTCGCTGGCTCAGTAGCCACTCAGCATGTAAGATGAAAGCTTCTAATCATTTCATAAAAAAAAAAAACTACTTTTTACCCAAGAAGTTAAATTTTAAACCCAAGTACCTGGCCTATCATAAATTGGTCTGTCTTTTTCCTTTTTTCCCCACCCTAAAAAAAAAAAGGCAAACATTAATTCGCCTCAGACAGAGCTGATTTGGGAGCAGATCACATAGCTATCTTTTCTTTCTGGGGTCACTATTCTTCAGTTGACTATGATACTTAAAGGGCCAAAGTTTAAAACTGCTCTTCTGCAATAGAGACCATTTGGGGCATACCACCCTGCCATAATCAATGAGTGTTTAAAAATGCTCCCCATTTGTTTTTTCAATAGTTTCCAAACAAAAAATGTTCTATCTTGTTTGTGCTGCATGGCTGGCTTTAAGCTTTGCACAGGATTTGCTGCTAAGCTAGGTAATGGAAAGGTTTTTTTTTTTGTCTTTTTTTTTAAGTTTAGACTGAGAGCTATTCATTCAAATTAACAAAAGATGGTTAAATTTTTTATAATTAATAATTAGACCAGACCCAAACCTAATAAATTTATTTTTGACTGAGTTCATCACTTGCTCAATTGTGAATGTATTTAAAGTGTGTACAGTCACCATTTTAGGTTATGATAATTGACATTTCTTTTTGAAACAAAGATTTTTTTTTCAATGCAGATTTTGATACAAGAGGTAATCTGCTCCTTTGTAGGCCGAAAAAATCTGGTTTACGCTGGTTTGAACCAGTGGAATCTCTTGTGGTTAAGCCTTCTGCTGTGACTAAAATCAAAACTGCGCCTCAGAGCATGTGAGACAGTGTGTGCGCGCACATGCCTCTGTGTGAATGTGTATGTGTGTGAGTGTGTGTGTGTGTGTGTGTATGTGTAAGGTGTATCACGTGACAGAGGAAACTACCGAATTTTTTTAAAGCTGATAACGCGACTGCCGTCTCTGTCCGCATACAGATAACGAATAAATGCTGAACTCTATTAAGCGCCCTTTACACATTATCGTGGGTCGAACACACAATTTTCTGAACTTATGATGACAGTCTATTTATTTTGCTATAAACCCTCAGCACGTAACGAACAGATTTGTGTCTGGTAATGATCTGCTCTGCCAAGGCTATATGAAATGATACCGACCTTCTTTAGATCTTGGGGAATTAAATTGACCGACTTCACCCCCTGGTCTGCAGCTGAAGTTTAGCACACTTTATGCACAGCAAGTCCAAATCAGAACTTAAGAGAACCTTGTAGTTAAGAAATTAAGTAATCATATCTCAGCAAAATACTGGTTTGCCACATATATTTCAGCAAGTATTTGTAAATATGCTACTCTACATTTAATTTTTTTAACACATTTAGGATTGTCTTGGATTCATTATTAGTCAATGTATTTTGCATATGGAAAATAAAAGAAAAATCTAGTTCAAATGGCAAAAGCTGGACTCCAATAACTGTCCCATCATCATACTTTAATACAAAAAGACGTCAACTGAACTCTGTAATTTCTTTTTTGGGTGAAGGAATGGTCCTTACTAAACTGAAATAATTTAGTACATATTAAAATGAAGATACTGTTCTAAGTACAGTATCTGTATATCCAAGAACTCAACTCTTGTAAGGCACTAATAAATATTGCCAGTCAGGATGGCATGTATGATTTGAAAATAATAGACTAATAATGCTTAAGACAACATTCCTGGGAAAGCTGATAATCTAAAAGCAATTCTAACATGCAGAGTAGGTAGTTCTGTTTCTCCTTGGTAAATCAGAAATGAGCTCCATCTGATTGTACTTGCTGGATTTGAGTCAGGAATGAATTAATTTGTACAAAGCAAAGTAATTACTTTATTAAAACAGCATGGAGTCAAATGAAGTAGTGTAATAGTATGAAGTACACCAAAGATATAATTTTTTTAAATTCTTAATTTATGAAATTCTGGCATACTTTAGTAAGGGGAGTAGCTGTAATGTTTACATACCTAAAAGTAAATTAATATATTTACAGTTAATTAGCTGATTATAACCTTATGTATTATTACAAAAGTTTTAGGTACCAAGTCATCTCATTGTAAAGTACTGAAAGAGTAAGAAGGAATGGCCACTGTATTTGCAGTCTTCTAAATTCTCAAAGGAGTCACCCTAAAACATATTACTATAAAGACAATAAATAAGCAGTTGGTCTCTAGCTTATTTTATTTACCATATTTTCTATTTTTAATACTCAATTCTATTACTTTCTTCTCTGAATTTTTTTTTTTTTAGAAAATCTGATTGTTAAGATGCAAACCTTAAGTCAATAGCATGCTGTTAGGTTAACTATCTCACCCTGCTCACCTCTAAGTATTTATCTAAATTAAAGAACTTACTTTAATCTAGGCGTTGGAAATGCTAAAAATCAGATTATCTCTGATAGACTCTGAAAGTAAATTTATTGTAGATAGGAAAACATGTATAGTTAGTTCTAATATGCATCTATTTTCTCAGTCATTGATGTATGAGAATTTATATTCACTGCCAAGTTAAAGCCTTTGCTTTAAAAAAAAAATAGCCCCCCTTTTTAATCTAGAGTCTGACTACAGAATGACACACAAGAAAGTGGTCACACCTGGTTGTGGATGAGATGGGAAGGGAAGTATGACTATCTCCCTCTGGAATAATTATTTCATAAATGCCAAGTTCAATGATTTCCCCCATTACCTGGGGAAAAGTGTGCTTTGACAGCAAAATACCCCCAAAAGTTGAGTGGAGAGGGGTCTATCACACCTAACTCCAATTTCATACTGAAAAGTTCACAAAAGTCACAATCTAACAGCGACATGTACTTATGACTATAATTTATCACACTGTATTTATTGAAATGACAGTTCCTTACAAGTGAACTTCAGGTTTTCCAAGCACTCTCAGAATTTATAAGCCTGCTTTATCTGAGTCCAGGAAAAAAGTCTGCACAATCACTTTAAAGTGACAGGATTATAATTTGAACTATTCTGAAAATATGAATGCACCCTATTTTTGTGGAATATTTTTCTCTAGGCATTAAAAAAAAATCATATGAGGCAAATGTTTGAGGCACATAAAATGTCCATGGAGAGAAGAGAACATGTTAAAAATGGGATCACTGTCACAGTACTACAACATCTCTTACAAAGAAGGATTCTGAACCAGGCAGAAACTCCCCCTACTCTATTTCTTCTACATTAAGCAGTAGTTTCAAATGACAGGATGATCTATAGCTTTTAAAGGAGTTGACATGGGAAATATGCATTCAATCATTTGGGAGGTTTAAAGGCAAGATAATGCTTTTGTTATAGCAAAAATATAAATAAAATCATGATAAATTAAATACTTATGAACAAACTAAACCTTCTTTAATAACACAAAAAGAGAATATTCTCTTCTTATCCTTATACATTATTTAATCTATTATGAGTAAACCTCCTTTATCACAAGTCCCCTTTTATGTCTGATGTACTCACCACTTTTTTTTTTTCCTTAGGTATTCTCACATTTCAGTCAAGGGCCTGAAATCCCAAGTCATATCTTAACATGTTTACATGTCTGAACCCATGCTGATAACATCTAAATATTAAGAGAGTTGAGGGGAATGGAGAAGGAAGAATCTACATACAAAGCAAATATACCTAGCTTGGTGATTCTTCCCTTTGAAAAAAAAAATCTTATTCACACATGCAAAGTCTCTATACTTAATGACGTCTAATATCAATATTGGAATAGATAAATAGATGCTAACATCATGCAGGTGTGTAGCACTCTCTAATGCATCTACCCAGTAGAATGGAATAGAAATATGCAGTTTTTATAGAATAAATTATTTTGAGGCAATATGCAAATTTAGTTTACTCAAGAGGAGTCATGTATATCTTAATTTGGTCAAAGTAAAGATCTTTATGACATTTGCCAAAGTAATGTTAATAAATATGCTCAGTTTCTGTACTGTTTATTTCTTTTATAGTGTCAAAGATAGTAGAACTACTTGAGAAATATTTTGCAGGTAACTTCTGCGTTTAGGTTCCTTAATTTTTTTAAGTCACGCATTTAACCTACACCAACTAAATGCATTTACTTAGTCTAACAGTGGCTACAGTTTTAATTCAGAAAGTAGAAAGCAAGAATTTGATTAGACTGGTACATTTAGGACAACATTTAGGTCCCAATTGGAACTGGTAGTCAAACTATATGACCCAATTAGAAGAAATTGTGATATCTTTTGGACTATGCTGATGCTTTACAGTGACATAATAAATTTCCAGAGCATCATGAAAATGATTTCTATATACATTTCTATGACAATGTCCTGGTTTCTCTCATAGTGTTACATTTAAAATCTGGATTTTGGTAAATTTATTAGTATTTTTTTTAAAGGGGCAAATAATAAGGAGGCTAGTCTTTTCTGCTGAATGCTGAAAGCTTACTCTCATTTCTTTGGCCTGTAAGTGTTGATTTAATTATAATGCCTTATTATCAAAGCTGTATTATGTACTTTTTTATTCCTTCTACTTGTGTTTGAGGTGAAGACCTTGTCTTTGTCTGCAAACAGTGTGTTTCAAGTTATTCTTTAAGTACTAAATAATAAAGAAAAGAGAAGAAAAGATTTTTTTAAAGATAGCAGACAGTGATCACAAGGTAAAGGGTTAAATGTAAGATCTCCAAGAAACATTTTGAAGTTGATTAAGACTCCAGCTTTGCATTAAACAGTATCACTTCCACATGAGTTGTTGCTAATGCGGTTAAGGAGCAGCTTGAGAAGCCCAGTGTGCCACTGACCTCCTTCACCCTCCAGCCACCCACCGGGGTTTCCTGATTAGCATTCTACCTGGTTCTCGGAGGAATTCCCATCATCCCCTAGGAGCTCATTCCGTACTTCGTCACTGTAGGCGATCCGTGACCTTTTCTGTAAAACAAAACAAAACAAAAAGACAGAGAGGAGTGTTAGGAAGTAAAGGCGCCGAAGCATTATTGGTATCAAGGCTGATCATCTTAAACCTCGGGAGCCCCCTAATGGATACCTATTTGCTAAAATCTGCAAGTCAAAGTTATTGAAAGTTCTTGAACTTGAGAGTTTCAGTGAAAATCATCTGGGGAAAAAAACTTGCCAACAATTCAACAATAAGCCCAAAGTACAATGTAATATACTTCACTATCATTAATGGAATTAAAAGACTATCAATTATAAATCATTAAAATAAGGCCATTAAGTTGAAGTAAACATTGGTTATGGGGGCGGGGGGAAGTGTCCTGGTTGTATCAACGCAAACATATGTGGAAGTCTTTAGCAGTCTAGAAGGAGATGGACTATATGATTTATATCTTTTCTATGACTGACTACTATTGTAATACCATATTCTATTCCCTGAAAGTTGTAAAATCAATCAGGACTGTGATGTTATTAAACAGAGGAGGGAATTTTCAAACACTTCCCATCTGAAAACAATGTTTTACAGCATAGTTTAAAACTGAGTTGTGCATGAGTCTTCGGTTTGTGATGGTCTAAGAAGAAAGGATAAAAAAGAAAACAGGTTAAGGGAAGATGTTTTTCATGTATGAGGTTGTTGTTCACATAAAACACAAAACAGGTTAAATTTAATAATCTCAGTAAGTTAAGACAAGACACTTGTAACTATACTCAGTTGACTTTTCAGACCATGAAGGGTACTTTTATATAAGCATGTTCTATTTTTCTCGAATAAAAACACTTTTGAAAATGCTAGGAAATCATGAAGACAAATGGTTAAACTGGAATGACCTATTCATTATTATCTTCAACATCATTATTTCTAGCATGGTTACCTCATTACTGTTTCTGCTTCTGAAATGACTAAGCAAAGACATAAGTAAAGAAAGGACTAGGAAACAGTAGGTCACCTGACTTCTCCAATAGTTACTTCCTTCCCTTTGGAATAATAACTCCTAATTCCCTACCTGCTAAAGTATAGACTGGAAAAAAATCAGTATTTGTTATGACTAAGTATAGGTTGGCTATAGTCTGGGTTACACTAATAGGTAAATTGAAACAAACAAAAATAGACAAAATGATAACTGAAATTAAATTATGACTGAAATTAAACAATGACACTTCTCTTTTTCAGCAGAATGAATTATCAAGATACTTTAAAGAAAGAATCATAGCATGTTAGAGCTGGATGGGATCTGAGAGAACATATACTCCAATTCTCCTCACTTTACATAAGAGGAAACCAGTAGCCTTACAGAGATTAAATAACTTGTCCAAGTTCTGAAAGTCAGGGATAGAACTAGGAATAAACACAGGTCTCTTGACTTCAAATCCAGTGCTCTATCAGGGCTATATACTTAAAAGATACATAGATTCTGCAGATTTTTCATAATGTAGAAAGTGGTGGTGCCTTTAAAGACGTATTTTTAACCTATGATCAATCAATAAATCAAGTAAAATAGATATTACACATTGGCAAATGACAAAAGTTTTAGACAACATGATTAGATCTTTATAAAAGGAGAAACTGAGGCTGAGAATTTAAGCCTTGGGTCAATGAGGAAGCAAACTCAATCATTTAATGTACATTCAGATCGCACCTGATTACCATTACCAAATAGCATGTTTTTCTTGTTCTCATTCACTGAAATATTTCTTGTCTAGCCATGTCTATTGATTTAATACTGAATCATGTTGAAATTAAAGCTGATGTAGAAGGACAGAGCACATCAGGGACCTACTACAATATTTAAATCATGCCAAATCTTTCTTTTGCCCATTTGGAGATCTCAGCCACAGCAGTTTCAAACTAGCTAAGCAAAAAGTATTCTACAGCATTAAAGGAAATGAGAACCTTTAAACAGGCTGTGGTATCAGAGCTGCCGTTTTAATTATTCATTTCATCACTATAGGGGACTAAAACATTCCACAGTATGCAAGAACATCATCTGGAGATTGTTTTTGTTTTTCTCTTTTTTCACCCAAAAGCCAACAAATTGGCATAGATTGTTCAATTACATTACTGTCATATTTTTATTTGATATACTTCAAAAAGGAGAGGAAATTACAAGTGTATAGCAATAACTATCCCATCTTGTTTTGGTTACCACCCATTTCTTCACCTAAAGACCAGCACTTAAGGTGCTTATGCTCAACAGCAGCTTAGTAATCTAGTTTGGGATCATGTTTCCTCAAATTTAGGATACATTTATCAAAAAATCTCATTCTTTTGAAATTTGGAAGGCAAAAAAAAAAGGATTTTGATGACTATGGACAATATAATTTTTTTTTAAAGATGCAGAACCTACAAATGGTCCTCTCATACCACTTTTTGTTTTTAATTTGATTTTAACCTTGTAAAGCACAGATCTTTCAAATATCAGAAAGAGCTCTTTATTGAAATAGTGCAGCACAGATCATAGAAAAGTTAAATATTTAGGCTTAAGAATTTTTTTAGAAATAAAAATGCCCTTATATCATTACTTATAAATACTATCTTTGGGTGCCTCCAATTTCCCCCTCATAATGATTTCCAAAAATTTTAAAATTAAAACATAACCTTTGTAGTTGTTTGATTAGGGGAGAAAAAGGACAAGATTTTAGACTACAGGATTGCAAAATTAATTGAATACAAAAGAGCAAATACTTTTGAATGATACATTGCTTGACTAGGAGTCTTCCTTTCCCCCCATCCCCATAGCAAGTGGTTTGATTTTCTTTAATTTAAAAAAAAAACTAAGAAAACTTTGCCATATACTACAGAGTATGTTAATGTTCATGATTCAAAATTACTGAAAATGAATTATCTACTATAATTAGATAATCCTAACTAAAATATTTTTACTTTTCTATCAACTGTATATAAATTTGTACTTTAGCCAAATGCAAGCATGAGAATTTGAGCTGGAAATGTCACACACTCAGCTCCAGTTTGAAGGAACCCAATTCATAATGCATTTTATAAATAGTTAATGACTTCTATACATAAGCTAACCAGGCAAATCAAGAAATTGTCAACATTTTTAGTCTTAGTTGTCAGTAACCACTGTCTGCTGGCGCTTCATATGTGAGCTTCTGGAGAAGAGAGAAGCTCTATGCAGTTTGTAATCCAGGGAAAATTCTGGACTGTGCCATATGGGTTGAAAAGCTCCAACTGACAATATTTTTCCACAAAGATTTGTTAAATACCACAGCTTCTTCTCACATTCAGTTATGTGTTTGTGTGAAATTGTGTTATCCATTCCATCAGGACACCTACATTGGCACTCGCTGAAAATCTCTAGGTTATATGCAGGCCTAGAAAGATAGAGGACAATTAAAAGTACTGGTTATCTTTTGTAAGAAGTTAGAGGCACAAAGTTTCTCTGGAGACTACAAAAATGAGCCTGTGGTTGCAAGGGGAAATTTCAGATTCAAGGCAGTTCTCACTTGGTATATGAACGAGATTTTTGCATACTGATTGGTTGATTTTCTTAAAGCCAAGTTCAAACAGATACACTTGCTCAGTTCTGTCTGGCAATTTGGCTTGAAACAATCTGTCTACTTGACCCGAGCCTTAACATTTCCCAACTGAACTGAATATGTTCATGGACAGGCACTGCTAAATTAGAAACAAAATGAATTAACTTAGCTTAAACTAATTAAGAACTGTGATCTGCTGTACCACCTCCTGTATGATTCTACATGTGAAGTAGGGTACATGTAACCAGACTGAGAATTCGACAATCTACCACTAATATAAGCATAACAATGAAGTTGGTTTATGACTAAAGCATACGAGAAGTTAATTTCCATGGAGTGCACATGGCAAAGCAATTGCTTAAATTGCCTCACCTGGGAATTTAATACAATGTTATCATCAGACCAGCCACATTGTAAATAGATTTATAATGCTTTCCATGTGCTGTGCTATGTTGCATATGAATTAAGTAATGATCTGGTATTACAATAAAATCAGCTACTTCCCACACCTGGCAGACAGGATATTTTGCTAAATTAATACCTATACAGCTACATCAGAAGGGAAGAGAGGAAAAACCATCTTTGTAGCATACAACTAGCTTTATATGGTAAGACAAATAAGCTATAACTGTAGAAAAAGGTGCCCAATCTATTTCCAAACATTTGGGTCACAGAATTTCAACTCCACTCTCATCCTATTTGGTCTAATTTTCCTTGTTCTCTACTTTAATTATTCATTAATATTTTGCCGCATTCACAAACATTAATGATGTCTTTTATTATGATCTTTGTTATTTGTCATACAAATAGTGGATATAAAATACTGCATGATTTTTATAACCAAAGAAGTTTTCTCAGGTACTAATCAAACTGGCATACAGGAAAAAAAAAGAAGGCTTATGAATTTTTCCATGTCTAAAAGAAATGAGGCAATCAAGCTATACTATTCTAATTGATTTTTGCCATGTCTTTGAACCTACATATATTTAACAATGTGCAAGGATTGTTATGCATTTATATGCAATAAATTTTGCTCTATGTATTATAATTAATACTTTTGGATACCTCTGTCAAGTCCTGTACATCTACAATAATATATGTCACTAACTTATTCACATATTTGTCATTCATTTTCTACCACATTTTCTACCCAGTTTTACCAAAATACTATCAGGCTGCTGAGATGTCATTTTCTCAAATACATTTAATTCCAGATTAAATTCTGACTTTAGTGCACCAGCACCCATTTCTCCCTATTCTCCTAGCCTCAACACCCTTCTCCTCCACCTACAGGATCTTAAGAGGATTATTAAGGCATGAAATGTAACTTTTACATGTTGATACCAAGTAATATGATGGGTTTTTTTAATTAATTTTTATTCTTGTTGTAACACAACAGACATTGAATGATTTTCTAGTCAAACAAATTTAAGGTTAAAGTATATTAACATATACGTGAAGTAAAGAAAGACAGCAAATTACTGAGCAAACGGCATTTTGTTGTTAACACATAAATATTTATCTTCAATTTATCCTATCCAAGATGACAAATAATGTATTAAGATGATATAATTTGAATTTGGATCTCACATATCCCAACTCCAGCATCATAAAAAGAAAAAAGAGAGAAGATGTCAACCAATTTCATTTTATAGATATTTTGTAACTCCTTGTATATTAACTTTTAATTCTTTCTAACCTAAACACATCAGGAAATAATTATGTGTATGCATATGTATGTGTATGTATGTTTATCTATATATGTATATATATACATATATACATATATATAAAAAACAGATTAAAATATATGTTGTATATATCTACATGCATATGAGTGTATATATCTATCACAAATATCAAAAGCAGCAATATATTCTAAAAAAGCAAATGCGGAAAAAAAAGACCAGGAAAATTAAATCACAGACCAAATATTTATGAATTCTTGTTCTGCTTGTATAATAAGCATTAGATAATTAAACCAATCTACAATGAAATACTTAGAAATTTCCAATATGGTCATTTGGTTAAAGTCAATGTCTATACCATTCTAATCAAGTGTGAGTCTTCAAATATAGAAATAACTATTGCCATATAGTATACCAAAAGGTTTTGTATAGCCTTTGTGCCATAATACTAGAAACTCTGGTCGTGTACAACAATAGCACAACCAAATCAAACTTTTAATGATAATACAAAATTAGTGGAGGGAAGTCATCCTGTTGAGTAAGTGCCAATCTGTTTCTCCTAAGCAATCATCCCTCTAAATATGGCTTACTTTTGCTCAAGGGAGAGCTTAGAGTTAAAGGTCAAGCTCATTCCCTTGAAACTATACATACCACATGTTGGTGAACACTACAGCTTAATAAAGAAAAACAACAACCAAGTTCTATGCATGGCCAATGGACCATGTTCATGTCACCTAGATGGCTAATATTAACACACCCTGCTAGCCTACCTTCTAGTATAGTAGGGAAAACAGGTCACCTGTAAGAAAATTGTAACTCATTGTATCTTGGCATGCATTAACAGAAGGAGATCTCTGATTTGAAAGGCCACAGACCTGAATTCATTTGGGGAAAAGGAGGGGGGAAAAAGAAGCCAAGTTTAGGATTTTTTCCTTTTTCTATACATTCCTTTTTATTGCAGTCTAACATATTATTATTATTATATGGGTTTCTAACTTTTTAATGGCACATTTATGTTTTGTAATTATCAACATACAGATACATAAATACATATACATCTTTATTCCTTTTTACTAAATAGAAATTGCATATTTTATAGATAGTTATTTTACATTTGGTAATAGATACATATATACATAAATGCAATACATATGGACTAATAATTATAAAAAATATTTCATAGAGATAGGACTGAATTTTAATTATTTTGAGAACCTAGACTGTCTGGCTGCTACTTCATTTCATGATCTGCAAAATGGGACAGTCAGGAAATCATGACACTGAGTGCCTTCATTCCCCCTTAGTGCTTCTAAGTTTAAATGTGAAATTGCATGTTCATATTTCAAGCAACATAACAAATGAATACTATTGTGCTTCTGACTGAGATATACAGTTGATTCTATTTTAAGTAGAAAGTGAGACTATAGCTGAACTCAAGTTAGCTTGCCAGCAAATTACTGTGTTTGTCAATGAGGAAACCATACAGTTTCTAACATTTTAGTTAATATAGTACACAATGGAAATGAATTAGCCTGTCAAGTGTTTCTTAATTATAAAATAATCAACAATTTTTTGATTGTACTTTAGTAAAAATATCTAAAAGTTTTTAATACTGAATATACTATACTCTGGAAAGCAAAAATTTCCTACATATGTGTATATGCAACTCAGGAGATGTTTTATTCATAACCAAAGGGGACAGCATGAATGAAATGTAAATTAATATAATTATAGAGTAATTCATATAACCTATTAGTAGAAATAAAAGGCTTTATTTGCACGGCTGGAGGTTACAATGAAAGGTATTCCTTCAATTCAATTCAATCAACAAGCATTTATTAAGCGCCTATTTGATTCCTAAATAACATTCTCTAATCTGGTCACAATCTTGATTCTAAGACTTAGAGAAGCATTACTCTAAGAGTCTCCTGGCCTCCTTGAATCATTCCTATTGGAAGATCAAAGACTATTAGAGACAAAGTCTAGTCCAACACCTTCATTTTAGAGACCAGAAGGCTGAGGTCAAGACAGATGAAGTGAACTTGCCCAGGGACAGAGAGCTAAGGTAAGGAGGTAGAAATGATAATGAGGTACAACAAGGACAGCAACTAGATCACACTAAGGCCCAGGTGACATTTTATCATTCCTTTCCTACATCCATAGTACTTCATGCTTTTGTGACATGGTTCACTCTATAATGCATTTAATAAATTCTACAATGTTAACTTCACATAAGAAAGGTGATCATCAAAATGATTATATTGCTGGTGAATTAAATCTAAAAAGCAATATTTACTTATATAAATGTCATAAATGCTTGTTGGGGGTCAGAGTTTTTATTTCTTAAAAGGCCTAATCATACAGGGTAAGTCATAACCAAACCTGTGGGTCTAACTAGTTACTTCTGGAAATTAACCTTTTCAGACTATCTAAAACAATCTAGCTACCTAGTCACCTGAAAGGGTGATTGTACCTATTACTAAGCAGCATCAGGGTATATGTAGCATAGAATCTATAAGATCTAATATACTAGAAAATATCCTGAAAAGAGTATAAAAACTGTTCTTGAAGTATATTCAGTAAAGCCATATTATTGATGAAACAAGGCTTTAAAAATGTGGTTGGAGTATTCAAATCTTAAACCTAGATTACACCAAATTCCATGCAATATGGTATATTGTAGACATACTACTGTCACATGTCATATGTCTTTTAATGATTTAGTCAAAAGTCATAAAACTGCAATATAACAAACTAATTTACTGTTTCTCTTAAGCAATTATCCCTCTAAATATGGCTTACTTTTGCTCAAGGGATGGCTTAGAGTTAAAGCTCAAGCTTATTCCCTTGAAACTGTACATACCACATGTTGGTGAATTTGGGAAAATACATTTGATATTTGAAGATTATATCTAAATATGCCTGACAACAGTCTATATAACATAATAAAGTGAATTCAAATTAGTTGTGCCATACATGATTTCTAGGAATAATGTTCTTCAAAGATGGTTCTTAACTTTCAGCTGACCAAATTAAATCCTGTTGACCTAGTGCTTGGAAATATATTATACAGGTATCTTGCCTTGATATTTGATGAAATCCAACAAGTTTTTCCATTTGGATATTGTGATTTGACTTTATCAATACTAATTTAATAGAGTTTGTAGAAATCTTGATCAAAGCCAAGAAAGTGGATATTATAGAAGAAAGTCATGTTTCAACTAAAGATTGGATATGATGGAATCTTGAGACCCTTCCTACTCCAAGATGCATGATCCTAAATTTTGCCATTATAAAAGAATCAGTGGAGCTTAAGTAAAGCAAGTGTTGGAAAAAATGCATATATTACATAATTTTATATAATATGGGGGTCTGTATTAGTGCTTACAATGATACAGTCACATCTACTATGGTTTTAAATTAAACACAAAATTTTGAAGAAATATTTTTACCATTTCATTCCAAAATACTTCAACAAAACAATAACTTTTTTCATCCAAAATGAATTGTACCATTTTTAAGATATCTGTGCATTATTTGGAATCAAGACAAAATTAAGTATGTTTCAGTGAGGAACAGATTGGTTATAGTAGGTAGCAAAATCATTTCTACATTGCAATTAGAGTCATTTTAGACCTACAGAATAAAAAAATAGTTTTTTATTATGAAATAGCACATTATCATAAAATAATATTCATAGTATGTTATAGTTAAAAAAAACCAGATTGTATATTATCCTTTTATGTCCAGAGAGGTAAAATTAATTTATAAATAATTCACAATCTTTTATCCTGATTTTTCTTAAGTAGAATAATTTAATCTTTCTATTAGAGTTCTCTTTTTGAAACAATCTTAGGCTATTTTTCCAATATCTAAAACCACAGAATAATCCTTAAATAGAATTATAACCTTAGAACTAGTGAGAAGAATTATTATCATATAGTGAATAAAACATGTTAAAGAAAAGAAATGAAAATTTAAAAACTTTAGTGTTTAAAGTCTATCTTCTTTGTTTCTATTGTCAAACATTGTTACTTTAGCTCACTATTACACAAAACTAAAACTTTTTTCTGATAAGATATAACCTATAATTCAACATTTTAAAACCAGAATTTCATAATTAGCATGAACCAATCTCCTGTATTCATACTTAATCTGTTCCTTTGACCCCTTTCAAAATACAACTAAAAACCTAAAAAGAATCTTTCCCCAAAATTTGACCTCATTCTGATACCTCTTCAACCCCATATCTTTGGCACTTGATCGCTTCCATTGTACTTTAAAAAGATGAAGTTAGATATGTTTTGTTATGTTATTATAGATGTCATCTACGTTTTTGTATCATTTTGAATTGATATATACTTCTGCCAATTAGCTTTTAAAATGTTCAAGATTTAGTTCTACATTCATAAATGAATGAAAGAATAGGCTACTATTTGTAGATGATAAAAACAGAGACATTAAAACCTTATGCCATGGAAAAGCTAAACTAAAGCCCTCATATTTCCTAGAAATTGCAATAATGAGTATTCTCAATTTCTTTCCTTATAACCTTCTTCTATCGTGCATTTCAACCAGGTTATTATACACAAATTATATTTATGAGATAACTTGCACGGAAAAGTTTCATCAATACCTTGAGAGATATACAGAGGAGTTTGCAGGGGCAAAATCCTGACTCTTCATCTTAGAGAAAAAAAGTGATCTGCTACCCCCCCCCCCCCCCCCACCCTCAACTCCATCCCAGGCTACTCCAAAAGCCATAGAAAAGGCATTGGCTCAAGCTACAACCTTTTTCAGAATAGCTGTAAATTAGAATGGAAGGAGAATTTCCTTAACAAAAGCCAATATACTCTGAGAAAATTTTTAAGCAACAAACTGCTGTTTGTCTTTATGAGTCAATATGGTATTTTCTTTTAATTTCAAATAGAAGCATCTGTCATATCAGCAATCTTATTGTTCTCATAGGTTAGATATTCCCATTTGTTATAAGAAAGAAGCTACTAGACAATCATCTCAAACAAGGTGGTGTGCATACATATTTCTCCTTTGTTTGATTTGTGGACCTGAGGAATATGGATTACCTCTGTTATCTGCACGAACAAGCTCTGCTCCAGTCCTGGCATTCAGTCAGCTTTGATCTTGGGGACCCAAAATTGTACCGTTAGGCAACAGAGAGCACCTATCTAGATTGAACTGTCATACAAATAGATTTTTGTCAGCCACTCAATTTGTATTGGGGAGCATGCCAACAAAAACAAAACTCAGCAATTTAAAACAACAAAACAGTGCCTGCACTGACAGGAACAAATTACTACATTCCAAATGAATAAGAATTACTGTAGATCACAGATTCTGCATATGAACACTCCACCAAAAAGTAGGGGAAAATAACTCTCTGAAGTAGTTCTACATAGCCACTATGTTTATGGGATAATCTAAAGAAGGCAAATGGAATGCTTACTACAAATAAACATACAAAGAAGATGCAAAATACAACTAAAATGACTTAAAAATTGACAATGGCTATTAGCAGGACATAATAACAGCGAGGCCTTATTAAAGTTCCACTTCAAAATTGTACAACTGGCCAAAGCAGGTCATTGTTAGCTACATTCCTAACTTGAAGAGTGATTCATAAGCCACCAACCCTTTGAAGGTTCAATGTCCTGGAAAGACTGATGCTGATGTCCCTTTGGGGAACAGAAGTCAAACTACTGTCCACAATTTCTGCTTCTATGGCATAGAAGCCCCAGGATGTGGACAAGAGCTCATTTGAGATCTTGTGCTTCCATGCAGAAGATCCATCTTTAAAAACAATTAGATTTTACTGCAATGAGGACACTGCAATGCTACTAATTTCATTCTACATCATATCCCCTTTGGGAAAATCTTTTAAAAGAATTGATCTGTTTTCATTTGGTGACAGTACTAGATGTCAGTATTTAAAAGGTGATTTTTTTTTCTTCTATGTTTGGAAATTCAAATGGAGTAAGGTAATTACACTTAGGAAAGGTGGGGAATCACTTAGCCTGTCATTGTCTAAAATATTTTAAATTTGTTTTCATACTATTTTGGCATGAATGTAATTTCATTCCCTTCAAAGCCACCTAAGACAAATTTACATTCTGAAAGCTATATAGTTATTATTCCTTTACTAAAATAAGATCCTGTATTTCTGAAAGCACAAACAAATGTCCAAGAAGTAACTGGATGTGCAAATTCAGCATTATTGCTTCACTAAAGGATAAAAAGGAAAATAATTAGGTATGAAGGACAAAAACCTCAATAGAGCCCAAGTAATTTTACTAATTAGGAACAGAATCAGTAATTCAAATGCAAATATTTAAGTTTTGGGTATGAGTTATCTACAGCATAGTTGTATAACATAAATTAAATAGCAGCATAGTTGCATAATTTGAATTAAATAGTTTGCATAGTATTTATGACAAAGTCATAGAGAAATTTTAGAAGGATGATTATGATGTAGTAGAAAGAGTATTGGATTTGAAGAAAAAAAACACAAAACAAAAACCTTAGGTTTGAATCCCAAATCCACTATCTCCTTAGAACTAAGAAGACTAAGAAAAAGTCCCACCTCTTATCATGCACATTTTGGCTGCGTGACTGTAGGCAAGTCATCTAACCTCTCACTTCTCTAGATAACTCTAATTCTACAAGATGTAGAGAAGATGCCAACTTACATGAGTCAGCTCTCTCATACAAGAAATCCCTCTATCAATGACATCACAGATACCATCCCTGTCTTCCATTTGTACATATACCTATTCTGCAAATATCTACGTATTTGTACATGTTGTTTCTTTCAAAAGATTGTAAGCTCCTGGAAAATAGAGATTACTCCTACGTTCCATATCTTAAATGGTATTATAAGGCAGCAATCATCAAAACTACTTGGTACTGGCTAAGAAATACAGTGGTGGATCAGTGGAATAGGTTAGGTATGCAAGACACAGTAGTCAATGACTATAGTAATTTACTATTTGATAAACCCAAAGACCCCAGCTTCTGGAATAAGAACTCACTTTTTGACAAAAACTGCTGGGAAAACTGGAAAAGAGTATGGCAGAAACTAGGCATAGACCAAAATCTCATACCATATAGCAAAATAAAGGCAAAACGGGTACATGATTTAGATATATATAAGCAAATTTATTTAGATTTAGATAATATAAGCAAACTGGGAAAGCAAGGAATAGTTTACCTATCAGATTTATGGAGAACAGAAAAATTCATGACCAAACAGGAGATAGAGAACATCACAAAATGCAAAATGGATAATTGTGATTACATTAAATTGAAAAGTTTTTGCACAGACAAAGCCAATGCAACCAAGATTAGAAGGAAAACAGAAATTGGGAAAGAATTTTTACAACCAGTGTCTCTGATAAGGGCCTCATTTCTAAAATATATAGAGAATTAAGTCAAATTTATAAGAATACCAGTCATTCACCAATTGATAAATGGTCAAAGAATATGAACTGGCAGTTTTCAGATGAAGAAATTAAAGCTATCTATATTCATATTGAAAAATGCTCTAAATCACTATTGATTAGAGAAATGCAAATCAAAACAACTCTGAGGTACCACATCACACCTATCAGATTGGCCAACATAATAAAACAGGAAAATGATAAATGTTGCAGAAGATGTGGGAAAATTGGAACACTGATGCATTGTTGGTGGAGTTTGAAATGATCGAACCATTTTGGACAGCAATTTGGAACTATGCCCAAAGGGTTATAAAAATGTGATTACCTTTTGACCCAGTAATAGCATTTCTAGGGATATATCCCAAAGAGATCATACAAATGGGAAAAGGACCCACATGTACAAAAATATTTATAGCACCTCTTTTTGTGGTGGCAAAGAGTTGGAAATCGAGAGGATGCCCATCAACTGGGGAATGGCTGAACAAGTTGTGGTATATGAATGTAATGGAATACTATTGTGCTATAAGAAATAATGAGCAGGTGGACTTGAGAAAAACCTGGAAAGACTTGTATGGACTGATGCTGAGTGAACTGAGCAGAACTAGGAGAATGTCGTACACGGTTAACAGCCAAGTTGTGTGATGACTAATGTTGATAGACTTAGTCTTTCTCAGCAATGCAAGGATTTAAGACATCTCCAAAGATCTCATGATGGAAAATGCTATCCACATCCAAAGAAAGAACTATGGAGTTTGAATGCAGGTTGAAGCATACTATTTGCTATTTTTTTCTTTTGTTTTCTCTTTCTTGTGGTTCCTCCTATTAGTTCTAATGCTTCCTTACAACATGACTAATTTGAAAACATGTTTAATAGGAATGTATATGTATAGCCTATATCAGATTGTGCACTGTCTTGGGGAGGAAGGAGGGGAGGAGGAGAAAAATTTGAAACTCAAAAGTTTATGTAAGTGATTGTTGATAAATCAAAATAAATTAATAAAAAAAAGAAAATAGGGATTACTTAATTTTTTGCCTTTTTTATCTCCAGTGCCTGGCACACAGCAGGTGCATAATGAATGTGTGTTTGATTTCTCAAATTAGTCAAGACTACAGGATTTCTGAGCTATGTTCTTAAATCAACATAGTTCATCATCCTCTTTGGGGAGACAACAATGTATATTCATATCACAAGAACATAAAAATTTTAGTCATTCAATAAATATTTGTTGATTATATACTTAATTACATATTTATACACACAGAGAAACTATTCATATATCCTGATGTGATTTTGTAGTCAATGATCATGTCACCCAACTCTTTCAATTTAGAGATGAAGATCATGGCAATTATGATATATAGCAATGGTAATTATCAAATTTGTTTTAGGCAACCCAGAAGGCATGCTTATAATATATTTTTGACTTATACACTACTTTATTTTTTGTATCTCACACCTTTATCACACTCAAGCATTCTCAAAAGTCAAAGAAGAGAGACAAAGTTATAGAGGCAATGTAAAGAACATTGGAGCAGAAGACAAGATACCTAAGTTCTGGTACTGTTATGCCAATAACTAACTTGTGTGACTTTAGACAAGTCACTTAACTACTTCGTGTTTTAAATTTTTCGTAGTGGGCTGATAGGTAGAGCATTTAAATATACACACGTGTATATGTATACACATACATATGTAATAGATTATATATAGAGCATTTATTGCACTTATTATGTGCCAGGCACTATACTAAGCACTAGGGATACACAAAACAAGAAACCAAGATGGCTCTTACCCCCAAAAAGCTTACATTAGAATGGGGAAAGACAAAATGAAAGGGGAAACTGGAAAAAAAAAAAGGATGGGTGGAAGCAGGGAGGAAGGTAGCCTGGCAAGGCCAAGGTTGCTACTGATGAGGTGAAGTCCAGAAGATGAGTTGACCTGGAGTGAAATCAACATGGCTCAGGCCTCTCAGGAAATGTCAGTCCTGGCAAAGGACTCACCAATCAGGAAAGCAGATGAATTCTAAGGTACCATCAAGCACTACTATCCTGTGATTCTGAAATCAGATTCAATTTGTTTCTTCAAATGTTAACAAATCTAACAGGAGAAAAACTGGAAAATCTTAAATTACATTCCAAAAATCCAAAAATTACATTCATAATTTCTTGAAACTAAGCCTCACCAAATTATAGGGCATTTGTTCTAAACAGTTCCTACTTTTTGTCCTTTTTTCTTTTTCATTTTATGTCACACTCAAAGTTATGGAGGCAAAAATCCTAAATCAGCACTTTACTTAAATTGCAGCAATCATCTGATTTTTATATAAGAAAATAGAGGAATTCAACAGAAAAAGATCCTGGTAGTATTTTAATCCAAAGAACTTTCCAATATACCCTTGGGTTGTTCTTTAATGTTCTTGAACAGAATACACATACTATGATAGTCAGAAATGTGCCAACTAAACTTTGACTTGATTTGGCAACCAAGGTGTTGTAGGTCTGTCTAATTTTGACTATGATAGCACTGGACAGGGACTGGCAATAATTCTATCCTCTGAAAAGAAACTCATACAATTGGGTGCTCAATAAATATGCATTAATAATAAAACCTTAGGGCTAGAAGGGACCTTGAGAGGTCATCTAATCCACCTCCCTGCCTGTAGGCAGTAAGACTTGAACATTACTTCTCACTGATGAGAATCTTTCCATTTTAAAGGCTTCATGATAGCAGTCCCATAACTTCTATTAGCAATGCTTAACAACACTCACTGTCATAGATTTTGTCCTTGTAATTTACCAAAATCCCTGATGCTATAGTTAAATTCATAGTAGAGACTAAAAACAGCTGGTGGCCATTCTCTGTATAAAAGCCCTTCATAGACATGAAGACAGTAAGTACCCCCCTCAGTTTTCTACTCAACAGGGAAAACAATCCCAAGACCATTCTGCATCAGATTGATTTTCCAACCCTTTAATCATCTGTTTTACTCTCCCCTGAATCTCTTCCACATCCTCTTTGGGCAAGGAGCCCTGTACTGGGCCAAGCATCTGATCACAGGGCCTCTCCAAAGTCTAACATATGCTAAAACATACTCTTTCTCAGGATCTAAGTTTGATGAGAAGGCATCTTTACTAAGCTCCATTACCAGGCTGAACAGTACAATACTGGAGAAAAAAAAGATTTTCCGAAAGGCAGCATGAATCTTGAAGTCTTTATTTTTAGAAGGTACTTTAGGACTTACTTGCTGATACCTTGCAAGACAGTTTAAGCAATGGGGAAACAATGAACAAGATTAAGAAAAATTCCTTAACAGTGAGATTTTTTTAGACTGAAGCAGTTTCCCAAGGGAAACAGAGGAATTCCCAGATCTGACCCATCACATAAAGTGGACTGAACAGAAGGCATCAAAGAGAAGGGAGCAATCATACTTTGGCCCCTTTAAGAGGCAATAGATGATCTAATGAATCATCCATTCCTAATTTCTACAAATCTATGATATCAGATTTATATGCCTGGTTGAGATCAGAAATTGTTTTCATTGTGACTAAATCCCCAAGGGATGATAACATTAGTATTCTATGAAGCTCAGATAACAATGCACAGCAAAACTTTTAATACTTAGGAGTTAAATGATAAGATAATTTCTGTCAGATAACTATTATGAGAAATAAATTCATAAATATCATGGTTTTCCATTTTTTTCTACCTCTCTGGATTCCAGAAGCTATTAGAGGGAGAGGGCACTGTGAAAGGGTATTTTAAGAAGCATTTGTTCAATACTTTAATTTTCGTTTTGAGATTTCATTAATTGCAGAATCAGAAACACAGTATATATGAAACCACTACTTCTTTACTAGTACCAATGAAGAAGTAGAAAATTGGATATTTTATTTAATAAGGGAAAAACAAGATTAATTTAAATAAAATGAATAATCCAAATAACCGTGAAAAATCACCTATTTTGTTTCTAGGGGATTGAGTAATAAGGTAACATATAGTGGCCTGAAGTATACTAAATATTTGCAAATGGAATAAGTACAAAGTATGCAAATTAGCAATGTTAAAAGAAGTAGATTTAACTCTAGATTTCATTATTATTATCTTCAAAAATCAAGTCTTAGTTATTTCAGAGTTTGAATTTTATTTGTAGGGAATATCATCTAATCATTACACTAATCTATGAGAAAACTCCCTTAAATGGTTACAATCTGATGTTAATCAGGCCAGTATTATGCTATTGCTTCAAAAGTAGAATACGGCTGAAATTATGGATGAATTAATATAAATCTATCTCCATTACTAGAAAAACAGTTAAAACCTGATGACCCACTATTGATAGTGGGTTCCTTGGGTCAGCACAAATTTTAATCAGATATGCCAGTATTATTGTTATATATACAGTTACATATAAGTGATCATATTGGGTGACCCATTTATCTCCATTAGAATTTAAGTCTGTTTTTTTATAGGGTGATATACATATGAAATCACATTTTACATTAGCAAATAGCTAATATTCTTCATAAAAATAATATGCTAAGTGAGAATGTGGCCTAGTCAACATTTGCTCTTAACACTAAGTCTGTGTAATGTACTGTACAGGTTCCATCACAGATACCTACCAAACATCTCTAGGGAACTCAGAAGCTATGGAATAAAGAAAAATAAAGTGACACCTAATTAGAAATGACAACTTTAAATCCTCACATACATAAAGCAACAGGTTTGGTTTTTAGTAACTATGCTCAGCAACTCCCCAAACTCCTTCATGATGCTCTGTATATAATTATGTGTTCAAATAAATCACGAGGGTGAATCATCTTTAAAAAAATCAAGAGCTTAAAATTTCTAGACAGAAAGAATTTCAGCAAACTATTAGCTAACATCAACAGCTATGATAAGAAATCCCACAATTTTAAATTTTTGAAAAAAAGTCAAAACACTATAATCTCAAATAATCAATCCCCTAAAAACCATTCTCATGCTTCATCAGTGGTGTCTATTATATATACTATTCCTATAGGAAAAAAATGGTAGGAACATTAACACTGTTATCCCAAAATGCTAGGCAGGAACTCAAAGGAATTCACATCTGTTATCCTTCCTTAAGGGTTGGTACCATTTTAGGTTTCCAAATGAACAAGTAACCCAAAACAAGGTGAGAGACCCTTTAATAATAATAATGATATTAGAGAACAATTATATATAGTCATCCCTTGACATTTGTTGGGGTTTAGGGGCCAGGACCCCCATGAATTTTAAAAATCCTGAATAACTCTAGGCCTACCCCAAACCTTTATTTTTTAATAATTCTGATCATATTTATTTAACACACAAAACAAGCAAAACAACACACTGTACCCATAAAAACGTTGTGGTTTCTCTGGGAGATAGATTAGGTATCACACACTATGCAGAGTCTTTCCCACCATTGGTATAGCTGCAGCAACTGCTTCATCTATTTCCTTCTCCTGTGAAAACCTCAAGATACCAGGATAACTATGGGAGAAAATCACTTGACTGACTCTGGTCCGTAGAAAGACAAAGAAGAGGTGTTCCCAAAAAGAGTGCATGGCCCTTAGTTCTTTAGCACACTGAAACTTTTAACAAAATTAACTGTTTGTAATAAATATATATATGTATACTAATTGTAGTAAATGATAAAACAGATTAATAACATACAGTATTTAAGCATTTATGACTTACTAAATTTTTTTTTTAGTTTTCTTAACATATGTGCTGTCATCTGTAATTTTCTGAAATATGCTACAAAACTCTAAAATTTCCCATTTAATTATTGATGGCCAACCCACAAATAACCAAAATCAGGACTGTGAAACCCGTGAATGTCAAGTGATGACTGTAATTCTTTAGGATTTGAAAAGTATTTAAATGTATTATCTCATCTGATCCTTATAACAGTGATATGTTACATGAGGTATGAGAGACAGGTGCTATTATCCCATTTTATTGATGAGTAAATTGAGGCAGAGAGACCTTAAAGGGCTTACCCAAAACTCCAGGTCCAGGCATCTCCACTATGCCACTTGGCTGCCTCTTATCTCATCTATTTATCTCATTACTTCATTTGATATGACATCTGAGACCAGGTAACCATTAAAGGTCAGAAAAACCTAAATAAACATATAATTTAAATCGATGTTTTAACATAGCTAATAAGCATAAGCAAACACTCAAACCACAAAGTATACTTCCTTACAACTTGGGAGTTTACAAGGTATAGTCTAAGGTCTAGGCAGAAGTGCATTATAGTAATTGCAAATTCCTATTTTGGAAGGTTGCGTGCTTTAACTTAAATCAGACATTGGCTTTAACCTGAGCTCTGTTGCCACATGTGAGCAGCTCCATTTATGTAGTTTTAGTGAACATCTGTATTAGTCTTTTGGATCTGCTTTCTTCACTTTAGTTGATATAAAGCTGTATTTTAAAAATAGCAATGCTATGAAGCAAGGTTGGTTACTGTGGAACTTTTGTTAACAAATACATTGAACCAACTAACAATACCTAGGACAAATCTAACTGCTCACATAAAGGAACTTCTAAATATTTCTGGCCATGACTAGAGATAGAGAGGTGTGTTTTATAAATAAAAGTGGCATGAGCTAAACTTATATTTTTCTTTCCCTACCAATACCCTAATTGCAAGAAGTTTCTTCCCTTCCCATAGCATTTCCACAGTGAAGAGACTGAATAAACCTGAATTACCACAGGCTGACTATTTTATTTATTTATTTTAAAGAGAACCTTTGCTGACACCTAGCAGATGAATGATTAATTGCACTCCCCCTCCCATTCCCTTTCTGGGCAAACTCTACAGGGGAACATCTTAGCCCCTGAGGTGAAAATAGGAGAATTCAGGTAGAGAAGCTTTGGGAAACATTTGTAAAACTGACAAGGCACCTGAATGAGAAGCCTAACATGTAAAGCAATACTGTTTCTAGGAAGATTATTTCTCTGAAAACAATAAGATATAGAAGGTCACAAAAGGGGAAAAATTAAGTGAAAAATACCAAAATGTGAAGGGTTCAAATTCAATCTTTATTTGACTTAGGGCCCCACATTTCTAGTTCTTGAAGAGATGAATATATCCCACAATCACCACTTATCCATCTTAATTCAGATTAAAAATACTTGTAAAATGAAATAAAATAAGCTTTTTGAGATGGACAGAGCATATTTTAAATACTTTGCTAACTTAAGAGTAGTTAGAGTGCCGGCCTGGAGCCAAATTTGACCTCAGACATTTACTAGCTGTATGACTCTGGACAAATCACATAATCTTGTTTGCCTCAGTTCCTCATCTGTAAAATGAGCTACAGAAGGAAATGGTAAACTACTCCAGTCTCTTTGCTAAGAAAACCGCACGAGGTCATGAAGAGTCAGACATAAATGTAAGCAATATCACCTTTCCTAACAATATTCTACCAAGATATGCAAGGACTGTTCCAAGAAATTATAATTAACTGCCTTTAGAGTCAAAAGTATTATTTCTTTTAAAGCTATAGAAAGGGAGTGTGGTATAGGGGATGGAAAGCCAGCCCAGAAGCCAGGAAGAGATGGATTCGTGTCCTGCCTCTGACACTGCTGACTGTGACTCTGGGCAATTCAGTTAAGCTCCCAGTGCTCTAGGCAACAAGATTGTAAGTTTCAGAGAAAGTGATGACCTGCAAAATTGGTAGAGAGAATTTCATCAGGCAGGAGTTCTCTACTCAGAGAAATCACAGGACAGTATAAGCCACCCCATCATCCTGACAAGGGTGGAAGGCACAGGGTTTCCAGACCGAAACTACCTTTATAAAACCATATGAACTCCAAATGATTCATCCCTTAAATTCCACAACAGCACCTGCAATTTAAAAATTAGTAATGATATATAGTTAAAATCAGACTATTAGGATGACCCTTTATGAATTTTAGAATCATTTCATTTTAGAACTGGAAGAGATTTTAGAGATCTAGTCTAATTCCCTTACTTTACAGCTGAGAAAACCAAGGCAAAGAGAAGTTGGTCACATAGCTAAATTAGTAGCAGGTTGAGGACTAGAACCCAGGTCTCCAGGCTCCTATCTTTTTTCCAAATACTACCCTGCAAACTGAATCATACGTTAGTCAATGCTCACTTTGTAGACGAGTCATAGCATCCCAGGCTAATTTCCACTTACCCCTTGCAATGTCACTGGAATGTTTCTGACCATTATCAGATGGGATGTGTTCCATTAAGACAAACTAATTTTACCTAAAAAATAATAATAATTAAGAAGGGGTGAGGGGTGTAATTAGTCACACAGTTGGAAAGGACCCTTGTCTTTCCTTTTGAACTCAGATTAAAACTCATGTGAATAATTTTAATCAGCAGCTTGCTTAAAAATTAGCCATCATTTGATTTTTTTTTTAACCAAGATATGAAAAGGAAGAAAAAGTCTTCATTGTATTTTAGTCCAAAAAACTTTCCAGTATGCCATAGTCTAAATCCTTCTTTTTATACAGGAAGAAATTTAGGTTAACAGGGCTAAAGTGATTTACTCAAGACCAACTAGTGACTTGTGATACAGCAAGGACTAGAGCTCGGTCTACTGGTCCCCATTTCAATGCTCTTTCCAATATACCAGGCTACCGACAGTCTAAAAGCAACCAGGTTATTCAAACCACTATTTCCTGACATTAGCCCAGATAATGAATGAAGCTCTTACTCCAAAGAAAAGCCCAATTATTTATTCTAACATTCTGGATTTTAGAGGTTCATCATATTGCTTTCATCCTTTCTTTCTTGTAGAAAGAACATTTCTTTATGAATACTTTTACATGTATACGTGGGAAACAATATGTCGACTAATATAAAAACTAAATTTCAGAGACAGTTCTCGATCTAACGGAAATTGGACAAGTTATACATGTGATATATAATAAGTGATAAGCACAACCTATTTAGGCCTTCTCTTACCTAGATAAGAATTATTTCATTCAGAAAAACAACTTTGGCAAAGCAACATAAAACAACAAATGAATTTTTTTTTAACTAGGATGATCTCTAATGAGGGCTATTCATAATACAACCTAAGAAAAATCTAACATTGTACATATAGTTCTTGATTTACTTAAGTAGTTAAGCAGCCCTCTACTTAAAATGATTTTTACATAAACGAATTTTCCCAGGATTGGGAAAGAGAGGAAGTGAGGTAGCAAGGGCACCCCGAAGAGAGATGGCAGGCAACAAGCAAGGACCAGGGACAAACACACAACATTCAAGTGCAGATGAAAAGAAGATAGATGGGCTAAGTGGAGCAAAAGTCTCCTCTCTAGGCAAGGAGGTCTCAAGTCAAACCCCAGATCGGGCAGCAGAGAACGGCAATCTCTCCATATCTATTCAGTTTTCACTTGAAGGGGTTTTTTCAGTTTTGTTTTGGTTTGGTTTTTTTTTAGGGTTTTTTCCTTTTGATGGGGGGTGGGAGGTCACAGAACACCAAGCTGAGGGGTAGAGTAGAAAGAAAGAGTACAGTACTATAAAGTTAACATAAGTGTTTTTTTGGAATGCAGATTTCTTTCAGAATTCTTTAAAGTGGATTTGTGTAATGTGAATTTACATAAAATGAGAACTGTCAACATTTATTTTCAGTAGAAGCAATACTCATGCCAAAGATTACCTCTAACTCTCAGGAAGTATCAGACCGAACTGTAGAAACCATTTCATTTCTCTGGGCCTCAGTTTCCTCTCTGTGTAAAATGAGAAAGTAGAACTAGGTGATATCCAAGTATAAGACCTTGAGATTCAATGAGACCCATCAGTGAAATGGGGATACAGATACAAAGTCATATAGATTACTGAGCTATGTCTAAAGAGCACAAGGCTACAAAGACTTTTCTACACAGAAAAGAAAAAATTAAAGCCACTTGTGTTTTATACACCTTTAAAAAAAATTACTGGGACCTTGGAGGGAATTCAAATCAGTGAGTAAAGCTTCATAGGCCTATTCTGAGACTTTGTTACATCCCAACTTTCTTGTTCTGGAAAACAAGGCAGCAAATAGTCACAGGTTTAAAAAGAAAGAAGCTGGAGTATAAGGAAATCAACTTTTATCCAAGAAAAATCTGAAATACCATCAAAAAGAAATATTGATTGGCCATGGAAATTGCCTTGATATAGTGCACAGGATTTCTGAGATTAGTAAAAGATTTTTTTCAGGCTAATGTCAAAGGCTCCCCTTATACCCTATATCACACTTTTTATACAGAAAATACATCAAAGTGTCCCTGCTCCTTTAAGTATCCTTTCTCTGTTTATTATAGAAGAAATAAAATCTATCATCCACTTAGTTTAACATACACTGAAGTGACACCATTTTGACTCTGATCTCCAGATCCTACAGTATTACCAAGGGAAAGAGTAGATTCACAGGCCTCCATGGCAAGGAGGGATGCACAGCACAGGAAACAACTGCCTCTCATTATGGATCTTGCTTCTAGGTGAAGAATTGGAGGTTTAAGGACCTTTACCTACATGCCCAACCATCTGCTAGGAATGCCATAAGGAACAGTTCCACATCAGCAATTAGAATCAATCATAGGGAGAATCCTAGAACCTTACATCTGGAAAGAAATATTACAATGCTTTGAAGAAACAGGGGTCTCTGAGGGATGATCTGATCTAGTCAAGGGCCCACAGCTGGGCAGGGAGATTCAGGACTAGAACCCAGGTCTTCTACATCCTGGTCCAAGAGCTCTTTCAGCTACATTGCACTGCCACAATTATAATAATAATAATAATAATAGTTATGATGATAATAATACAACCTTAGTCTGTATGGACCTTTACTATTTACAAGTTATTTTCATACATTGTATAATTTGAACTTTATTATAATTTTGTGAAGTAAGTAGCTTAGGGATTGTTATATCTACTTTACAGATGAGGAAACTAGGATGTGGTCAGGTGAAGTGACAAGATGGTCAAGCTACACTATGTCATGGACAGAGCAGTGGATTTGGAAGAGGATGATGAGTTCAAGTCCTGATACTTCCAGTCATCAGATGTACTATCTTTAGCACAGACTCAATGACTATTCAAGTTGCAGTGTTCCATCACCTTTAAAAAAGCAGATTGTTTAATCTGGTCTGACCTAGAGAGATACTTGCTTTCCTTTCATGTGGTAGATAACAGCAGCCAATCTTGAAATAGCTGGATGGCTGGATGGCTGGATGGATTGGTAGGTGAGTTGGGGGGTGGGGAAGGGAGGGAGGGAGGAAGAGAGAGAGAGAGAGAAAGAGAGAGAGAGGGAGAGAGAGAGAGAGAGTTTTCTCTAAAATCTATAGGCTATACCATGCCTACACACCCACTCCCTGGAGGATGGTGGATACTCCCAATGATCTACCTCCAGTCAAATAAACAGGATAAACAAAGATGATCAGATCTCACATTCTACCTTTAAAACAACAACAACAACAACAACAACAACAGAGAAGGTTATATGTCAAAGGGCACTAGCAGAAATTCCACAAAAATAAACAAGGAAAAGAAAATGGGGGGGGGAGGTAGGGAGAAACACAATGAAAATAATACTTTGTGTTCCTATTTTAAGTGCCTCTCTCAATGCTATATGCATAGCAGCTAGAGGCAAGCTGGAAAGCCGCCAGGTCCTGGCTGCCAGCAAAAATTTTGTCACCTCCTTTGAACATCTGAAGTATGTTTACCCAATAGATTTCATTAAATTACACTTCCATTAGGAAGCATACAATGTTGATACTCATCTCAAAGATCAAAGGGATCGCTAAGAGGCATGTCATCCTGCTCCCCAGCTGATTGCTATTTCTGGGCCAATCAAGGAAAGGAGCCAGAACAATACTTAGTTAAAAAAAAATGCAGCATCTCCCCAAGGACTATATACTAAGAAACTGCAGCCCCATTATCAAAATGAGCATCTCATTAATGGCAATACACATATAGTGAGTTATTTTAACACAACTCCTACACAACAAACAAGCTGGATTTGGGTCATTAGCTGAATTTGTAAAACAGTATTTCCAAGGGTTAGAAAACTCTTCACAAAGAGGAGAAGTTTATAAAAGGGGGAAAGCATTCTTCAGGTGTAATGAAGAAAAAACCAATTTTATTAATTAAATGATACTTTCAAATCAACCAACAGGTTAGCTAAATAGGGGAATACAGATTTATTAGGAGCAGCATAAGTTCTTTTTACTTCGTGTGCCACTGATTCTTCCAAAGGATATTTTTTTGAACGTGCCACAAGCATATTAAAATGACAAAACACTTACATCTTTGAGTGCAGTAGGTTATGATTTTAAAAATTAATTTAAAAAAAAAAGAATTAGCTGCCTGCCAGGCATGAAGGACCACATCTCAAAAACAAACAAATAAATAAATAAATGTGGTCATTAAGTAAAAATTAAAAACAAAAGCAAATATACATTGTGACATGGACTGAGGAAAGAAATCTTTAATGTGGGATGGAACTCAGGGACACAACAAAGCAGGTCATCTCCCCTTCCTTCCTTCTATTCCCTTCCATAGAGAGTGGGTTTTTATTACAGAAGGTAACACTGAACAATGTAACAGAAAACATAAATTTTCAAGCTCAAGAACAACTTCTAGGATATGATCCTGGCCAAAAGTGGGGAGCCTATATTAAAGAAACCAAAGGGTAGACGAATTCAAGCAAGAGTCCTTCCTATCCAACTGTTTGTCAGCAACCTGTGATTATTCAACATAAATCATTTGTCCAGATCCCCACACTGCAGCCCATGTTTCAACTGTTCTGTTTCAACATGTAGACAACCTCTTGGTTGCCCATATTTGACACATCATATGAACTCCAATTATCTATCTTTTGCAATTAATCATCTCACAATTACATTTCCTGCACTTATAAGCATCCAGCTGGGAACTGAGTTTTAATCTAGGAAAGAAAAAAAGAGGATTCAGGTTTCTAACAAATTACTTCTAATTAACCAGAACCTTTTCTAGTCTTCCTAATGTAAAAATGCCTACAGCTAATCAAAGAATTTATTGTTTGCATTCTTAATGATATTTTAAACTTTTATTTGAATTTCCCCAATGAGTAGTTGCCAATAATACATTGTAATAACATTACTTAAGCAAATATTGTTAGGTCATACACAGAAATTGAAAAAAAAAAGAGATAAAGATTTCCGGGGAAAAGTTAACTAACTTTATAACTAGAAAGAGTATCCAATGAAATAGAATGAGGCAGAGATTAAAAAAAAAATCTTCACAGTATAAAGTTTGATATCTTCCACTAAATCTAGGAAATACACAGAATCAAACCATAAAATCACACACCATTAGAACTAGAAAGGACTTGGGGTCTTGTCCATTTCCCTCACCATAAAGCAGAGAAAATGGAGACCTCGATAGGGAGTGAATGACCTGTCCAAGGTCACACAGCAAATGAGTAAAAAAGTTGGTGCTTAAATTCAGGTTTCCTTATTTCTAGTCCAGCTCACCACACCACAATGTAAGGAAGGGAAATTATGCCTCCATGGATTATAAAGAATTTTTCTCCACCATAAGACCTTCCAAAAATAAACCTAATCAAAAATGTCTGGTATAGCAATTATGATTGACAGCACAAGTAACTTTCTACTCTTAATCTTTACCATTTCAGCATAGACAATGTGTTTTAACTAGTCATGAGGAATACTGGCCATTTTCTCTGCCCTAAATTCTGTTATCTCTTAGGGTTGTCTTCACTTACATTATTATTTATTGTGTATATTGTTCTTTTGGTTCTGCTTTCCTCACTGAGCATCAATTCATACAAGTCCTTCCATGTTTCTCTGAGTTCTTCCTATTCATTATTGCTTATGGTGTAGTAATTTTCCATCACATTCATGCACCAGTTTTAGTCAATCCCCCCAAAAAAGCACATAATTTACTTTGAGCTTTTTGCTACAGTAGTGCTACTGTGAATATTTTGATACATATGGGACTTTTCACTGTCATTGACCTCAATGGGGTATAAAACCAGCTATGGGATTATTGGATCAAAGTGTATGAACAATTTAATAACTTTCCTCACATAATTCTAATTTTTCTTTTATGATGGACTGGTGGGGTTGTGCCACCAAAAGTACATTAGTGTACCACAGTTGCTAAAACATTGACACTTTCATTTTTTCCAAATCTGGCCAACTTAATGGATATGACGTGATTATTGCAATTTGCTTTTCTGTTGTGATTTGGAACATTTTTCATAATTGTTTCATAATTTTTTTAATTGTTCATATATTTTGATCAGTTGCTAATGTTAAATATTTTTTCAATTCCTTATGGATTTGGTGTGTCAGATTTTTATTAGACATGTACTAAGCAAAGATTTTTTTCCCAATCCATTACTTTCTTATTTTAATTATTTGATTTTGTTCATGTAAAGACTCCTAATTTCACTATAATCAAAATTGTCTATCTGGGTTTTTATAACCAAAGATCTCTTGCATCTAGTAAAGGGAATGTCTCCCTAAACCATAGATGTAAAAGATACAACTTTCTAATGTTTCATGATGTGACTTTTGTTATTTAGACTGCACTTTTTTAAGGACACCCATCCATATGATGACCATACTTTTAAAATAAAAAATCAAGACGTATGATCTCATAAGGCATGGTTGCCATCCATACCTGATGTAAATGAGCAATTAGGGTAAAGAGAAGATGTTACAAGTAAATAGAAATGGTCAAGGAAGGTGGGAAAGAGAGAAAAGGGCAAAAATGTGGGGATCCTATTCCACAATGACGAGTGACATACAAAGCAAAAGATAATATTAAGAAGGCATCTGAGGAAATAGAGGAGAAAACAGGAATTTTGTGTCTCAAAGTACTGATTACAATTATGGTCCCAGGGGAGTGAGACTGCAAATAGCCCTAGGAGGAAGATGTGACGGTAACTCCTCTTCTAACAAAGCTCCTTACTTTAAACTCAGGACCTGTACAAGCAAAGGTTTTCGGCCAGAGAAAGGACACAGTTGTTTAGAATCGTTTCTTAGCTTTTTTGACCATTCTCTAGTATTTAACACTACTGACCAATTCTTGAAGGCTTCTCCTCTCTTGGCTTCCGTAACAGTGTTTTACCAAATCTTTCCTTGGTTATTTCTTGTTCTCCTTCATGAATCCATCTTTAAACTCCCATTTTCTGAGTATGGGTACCCTGTAAGCCAGGAGAGGGGAACCTTGGCCTGAAGGTCATATGTGACCCTCTAGGTCCCCAGGTGTGGCCCTTTGATTGACTCCAAACTTCACAGAATAAATATTCACAGAACAAGTTTGGATTCAGTCAAAGGGCCACACTTGAGGAGCTAGAGGGTCACATGTGGCCTCCAGGTGGCAGGTTTCTCACCCCTGCTCTAGGCTTTCTCCTTAGTCATCTACAAAAAGACTAGTTCCCTCCATTGGAGAGATCACCTACTTTCATGATAGAATCACTTCAACTCAGATGATTCTCAAATCTACCATACCATCTATTCCTTTATCCAAGCCATTAGCTTCCATTAAAACTCAGTTCAAAGGGGCAGGTAGGTGCCGCAGTGGATCGAGCTCTGGCCTTGGAGTCAGAAGGACCTGAGTTCAAATCCGGCCTCAGACACATGACACTTACTAGCTGTGTGACCCTGGGCAAGTCACTTAACCCCAACTGCCTCACCAAAAGGCAAAAAAAATAAAAATGAAAAATGAAACTCAGTTCAAAAGCTGCCCTCTGTAAGAGGCCTTTTCTAACCTCTTTAGCTGATAGTGCCATCACCTCTAAAATTACCTTCCATCTACTCTGTTCGCATCTAATTATGAACACATTGTCTCCTCTATTAGACTATGAGCTCCTTTAGAGTAAGGACTTTTTTGTTGTTTTTTTTTTTCTGTTTGTTTGTTTTTCTTTGTATCTGGAGGTCTTAGCACAGTACCTGGCACATAGCAAGGGATTAATAAATGCTTGTTGGTTGGCTAAATTGATACAAAGGTTAAATAGCAGTCCACACAGCTGGACTTTGCTTTCTAAATCAGTCTCTGTATCTGTATCTAGAAGCATTTTTGACTCAAGTAGACATTGGAATCATAGGAAAGCGGAAGTTTCTTAGTCAGTGCCTGCTCACTCCAGTAGTTCTTCATAGGTGGAGAATGACAAAAGCTAAACAGATACTTTTGTTACGTGGATCTATCTGCTGTCACATCTTTATTCTCCACAGAACCACAGGGATCCATGGAACACAGAGAGATGCTAGTATAGACTACTATAGCCAGAAAATCTGCTTTGACCACCTAGAAAGTTTTTTACTTTCTAGGTGGTCAAAGCAGATCATTTCTGGGCTTATTATTCCTTAGGTTTTCAGTAGCTCTTTCCTTTTATTATATGGTATTAGTTCTTTGAGAGCTGCTAGGAAGTAAAAAGAATATACAGATCACCATCTTCATTCTTGGTGGAGGAATTCTAGAACTTCTCCAATACACAAAATTCCACAAAATATTGGTCAAGAACTTATTTGTCCCACATAATCTTAAAAATACACAGCAGAATAAGATACTTTATAGCTTTCAATATGCCCTAAGGGGCACTGGCCACATTCTTTTCAGTAAGCAGTGTAATATGTACTGTCATCAATCCTTTACTACACATTCCCTTCCCACAACCTTTGACATCCTCCCCCTCAAGATTTCTCTCTCCCCCCCCTTCCTCCATCCTTTTGAAATAACTATAACTACATTTTGACAGGGGAAAAAGAAAAGCCCACAGGTACACCATTGTGGCCTATAGCTGTACTACTGTAACCCACAAAGTTAAAGTTAAAGGTCACATTAGAGGCCATTTATAGATAAGACCAAGTAGGTTGCAGAGAAACTGGGAGAAGATGGAAGAGAAAGCAGTTTTCCTGACTTTAGAATCTTGTTCAAGTTCTCAAATGTTATAAGCAAGCCAAGGAAAAGTGTTGGGACAGAGTTTGGGTAGGTGAAACAAACACAAAATAACTATTAAAAAGTCAAATCATGGAGTCTTTCTGGGCCTCACTGAATCTATACCCTCATCTATAAAATCATCTTTAAACTTCTATGTGGAACCAAAATTCTATGATTCCATGAATTTCTACAGATGGTTTCCTACCACTAGAAAACAATATCTGATTGGTATTAAAAATTTCTTGAATTTAAGAAGCAAAAAAAAAAAAAAGACCCATTATAATTGTGGACAATCATGGTGCTCAAAAAAATATGATAGGGGTAGGTCAAAGAAGTAATGGTTGAGCTATCATTTCATTTCCTTTTTGAAGAGTACCATATTTGCTATCTGTCTACTTCTCTTAAACCTATAATCAATCAGGTATACAATATCACTTAATAACAAATTTTAAGTTTCATCCATTTTAGAAAACAACCTGCATAATTATAATTCTGTTGCCTAAGACTTTCAAGTCTAGTTTTAGCTGATAAGGCACATTTCTTGAATCTTAAACGAAAAACACAGAACATGTCAAAACTAAAGGAGTCTAGAAAATAATGCCTGTCTAACTTTTCTAGAGTGAGATTCAGCCTCCACTAAAATGCTATGATACATCTGATATGTCACATTAGCTTAAAAGTAATCTTGGTTTGGAAAAAGCCGTGCTATGTTGGGAGAATAAGGAACATTACAGAAGGGGCTGGACCTTTGCATGAGGAGGAGAGTTGGCAATACAGATAACTGAGGGTCAGCAGAGATACTCATTTCTCACTTCGCTTCTTTTTCATCAGCCAGCAAAAAAATGTCCATTGTAGGGGAGATGATAGAACAAACATATATAAATACGACAGTGATGACAAAGTCAAGATCTAAAAAGCTCTTGAGAAGCTAGAAAATTGGGATGAATATGAAAAGATGAAAATTAATAGGTATTAACATAAGTCTTATACTTGGGCACAAAAAAATCAACTTCATAAACATATGATGGGGGCATGATTAGACAGCAGCTGTTTTGAAAAAGATCTTGCGGTTCTGGTAGACTGCAAGCTTAATATGAACCAGAGAAGCATGATGAACAAATGAAAAAAAAAAGCTAATGCAATAGTGAGAGGTATACCATCTAGGAATTTGAAGGTAATAGTCCCAATGTATTCAGTCATTGTCATACCTCATCTGAAATACTGTTTTCAATTCTGGACACTACAGTTAAAGGATATTGAGAAACTTGAAAATGTCCAGAAAAAGATAAGCAGGGAGAATCCTGAAGTCTTGAGCACATGTCATATGAGGCTGAATGACCACTTGTCATACATATGTTATAGTAAAGATTCCTTTCATCAGTGCTTAGCATAGTGCCTGGAACATAGTAGGTACTTTAAAAATGTTTATTGGCTGACTATTAGTTGAACTAAATGATCATTAATACCACTCCAACTTCTGAATACTGTGATTTTGTGATTCTGCCACGAGGGTGTAAGCTCTGTAGGTCCTACCAAGATGTACAGGTTCCTAATAGGGGCTCAAAGATAGACTATCTTCCAAAATACAGCCCAGCTAAGTTCACAGAAGCTCATAACCAAAAGGATGGCTACGGGGCAGCTAGGTGGTGCAGTGGATAAGCT
Source organism: Vombatus ursinus (assembly GCF_900497805.2). Lineage (NCBI taxonomy): Eukaryota > Metazoa > Chordata > Mammalia > Diprotodontia > Vombatidae > Vombatus > Vombatus ursinus. Next base: position 8,866,573 of record NW_020948983.1, read on the forward strand.
CTGGCTTTGGAGTCAGGAAGATCTGAGTTCAAATCCGGCCTCACACAATTGACACTTACCAGCTGTGTGACCCTGGGCAAGTCACATAACCCCATTGCCTAACCAAAAAAAAAAAAAAAAAAAAAAAAAGCATGGCTACTGGATTGCGGAATCCCAGCAATTCATGAATTCCTCTAAGACCAAAAAAAAAGTGTTAAAATCTATGTAGGGGGCAGAGGAGGTGGGGTTGTATAGCAGTACTAACATCCACCCAAAAATATAATGATTGACTGTTGACTCTAGGATTAAATATAAATTCCTTAAGCTACCACTGAATTCCTGCACAATCTGTCTCAATCTACCTTTCTGATTTTATTTCATATTACCCCCTTTTTTCTATCTTTTGAGAAAACTGGATGCCTAGCTGTTCCCAAACTCAACACAACCTCTTCTACTTCTGAACATTTTTAAGGACTGTCTCCCATATTTGGAATGAATTCCCTTGTCATCTCCACCTCTCAAAATTATATCCTTCCTTCAAAAGGGCTCTTTTATTTTTGTTTTCCTATCCCCACTGCCTAGCACAGTACCTTCAACTTGATGACTGTGACTGTTCTAAATAAAATGAAAAAAAAATCACACTTGAGTATATTTTTTCATTTATCCAACAAACATTTATTAAGCACTTAACTATGTGTATAGCATTATGCTAAGGTAACACAATCAAATACTACATTTGTCTTTTCCATACAAGTGTTCACCAACTAGTTTGTGCAACAAAACTAAAGCATAATAAAATTTAAAGAGAAGGTAGTAAATTTTAAGGTCCCATTCTGCAAATTATTTCCCTTCTGTGGATCCATCTTCTTATGGTTTTCACATTTTAAAATTCTATGTGTCAAGTGAATGGTAATGATGAGTGCTACGTGATTTTGAAGGAGGAAGAAATCATTTTGGGCCAGCATGGTTATGGAAGGCTTAATGAAGAAATGGAATATCCCCTTGATACTACAGAGCCCAAAGAAGGTGACCAAGAAAGAGGGTAGCTATTCTTGCCCTTTCCACACTGCCCATTCCATGATCCTCAAGGCAAAAGTTAGAACCGTTCATTCCTATAGAGATTTTTACATAAACTTGTATGTGGATTTTAAATTATTTTTTAAAATTTTGGGGAAAAAACTGTCATTTTTTTTCTTTCAGGTATGTAAAATACTAAAAGGATACTAAATAAAGGAATGAATGCTTAATGTGGTCAGTCCTGAAAGACTGATTTGAAAGGTTGATTTTGGGAGCTACAAACTGAAGACTTACGAATGGAGAGGAAGGAGAAAGACATGTTATACAAAAAGAACAAGAACAACACCAAAGTTTCACGACTGGACAGAATGATTGGTGCAAAGTATCTGTGAAGTTAAGTCATAAGAAAATGGGTTGTTGGAATGGTGGGAGGGAATCTGGAGGAGGAGGAAGAGGGTAGCATTTATGTAACTCTTACTATATGCCAGGAATTGTGCTAAGCACTTCACATGTGTTACCTCATTTGATCCTCACCACAACCTTGGGAGGTGGGCTATTACTATCCCCTTTTTACAGTTAAGGAAATTGAGGCAAACAGAGGTTAAGTGACTTGCCCAGAGTCACACAACTAGCAAGCGTTTGAGGCTGGATCTGAACTCAGGTAATCCTGACTTGTTAAACAATGGGAAACCACTGCAGGTTCTTTAACAGTGATCATGAAAATATTTGAGGAAGCTTGCTTAAGTGACTGTTAACATATTGAATCAAAGCAAAAAGAGAAAGAAACAAGGAATAATAAGTTGTCTGTTGCTTCCAGGGTGCTAGCATGGATATGGCCTACCTTAGAGTGGTGGATGGGGAAACAATCTAGAGGAATAAACTAGTTTCCAACTCATAATTTTGGATGGGTCCATGCAGAGACAATAAACATTTTTCTTCTCTGACATTTTCCCCAAATTATTATTTATTTATTTTTAGCTTTTTAAAAAATGTTGAATGCTAAATTCTTTCTTTTATTAGGTGGCCCTCTTAAGCCTTAGGATCTTGGGAAATATTGGATAAGTTTGGTTTGTAAATATTACATAGGCAAATGACAGAGTTTTAGAGGACAGGAACCTGTCTACAAGCAAAAACAAGTGGAAGATAAAACATAGAGCAAACTTAAGATTATGGGCACCATCTAAAGAGTCATCAAATCACCCATAAAAAAAGAGCTGCTTGGCACTCTGCGCAGCTCCATCCTGGCACAAATGTAACTGCAGTGTGTTAATACAGGAATGGCTCTGACACAAAGCATAGGGGAAATCTTGTAATCGTGCCCTTGGACGCCCTTACAAGCCCCATATAGTTTGTATAGTTAAACAGAAGGGAAATGCTACAGAATGATTCAAGAGATACAAAAAGAAAATGGAAAATAAAAAGAATTAGGAAACAATCTACATGCAGCTGTAGTAATTTAAATCGGATCACTACAGAGAAAGGCTCTTAAGTGCAAATCTTTCTTATTGCAGCAGTTTCTTTCAGTGGCACATAAAACAGCAATGATAACAGGCTCAGGGAAAAAAAAAACTTTGAAATAAAGTTAAAAGATACATGTAACTTAAAACTAACATCTCTTCCTACACAGAGAGGTTAAATTGTGGGGTTGACATTTGCATTTGTTACATTGTCAACGCTTCCTGCCTATCAGCCTACGTACAAACAATATCTAAAGATGTCATCTACATATTTATACCAAAGGAGCTTATGAACAGGACCTGTCAGTATATTTTAACACCCTTTGGAAACGTCAGCTTTCATCAGGTGTAAACACAACATGTTTAATTTATTAGTTTGGTTTTAATATAAAAAGTTGACAATCACATGTCACTAGAACTATTGATAAGGTAAATAAGGACTACAGGAAAATGTCAAAAAGTTATTGAAATATTTGCCGGCATTCTACATCAAATTGTGTTCATTGGCTCATCCCTGCCAATGAATATGTCATGTTTCCCTTTACATGGCTATTTCTGAAAGGATGTACCCAATGGTGCATTTCAGAAATCTCATTCCTGAAGCATCTTAATTCTCAGGTTTAAGAAACGTAAAAGTAGTCAGGATAGAGTAAATACATATTTAAATGCAAGCATGTACCATTGTTTCATTAAACTAAGTTAAACAGAAATTCTCTTGAACTCAAAGTACAGTTCACAATAGATACAACTTTTCAATTAGGAAACATATTTCTCATGTTTCACACTGCATAGCAGTGTTCTATTTAAGCAAGGCAGTATTTCAAACTTTGAACTCATGGTCTCATGATTCAAACGAATTCAGCAAACAGATATTGAGCAACTGATATATCCAGAAATTACCAGTACAATGGTGAACATAAAGATAGAAGATTCAATCCCTTTGACGAGTTTATGATATAAGCGTGTTATCAAAACACAAATACGTAAAGCAACTAAAGGACCGTTCTAAACATGATATATAAACAAGTGGGAAAGTAAGAAATGCAGACAGTATATAGGAAACTCAAAGAAGGAAATAATTGTAGCCTAGGTCAGGTAGGAAAGACTTTCAGGAGGTGAATATTGAGGTGCAATAGGAGGGCATTCATATATTGCTTTAAATTTTACAAAGCATTTTTGTCACAACAACCCAAGTGCAAAGGTTGTTGTTTTTGTTGTTCAGTCATTTTTCAATCATATCTGACTCTCCATGACCCTATTTGGGGTTTTCTTGGCAGAGATACTGGAGTGGTTGGTCATTTCCTTCTCAAGTTCATTTTACAAATGAGGAAACTGAAGCAAACCAGGTTAAGTGACTTTCCCAGGATCACACGGCTAGTAAGAGTCTGAGGCCAGATTTAAACTCAAGAAGATGAGTTTTTCTGACTCCAGGCCCATGAGTCACCTACCTGCCCCAAGTGGGATGATAGTATAAGTCTTATTATGGCCTTTTTACAGATGTGTCCAGCATATTACATGGGTAAGTGTTAGAGATTTGAATGAAAGTCACTTGACCTCAAAAGTCCTACGTTCATTCTACTACATTACTACTGCGTGTCTACATTGATGATATATTTGTAGTAGAAAACTATATTAATCTAAACTCAAAGCTCTGCTGTGTGGATGCTTTGATATAAAATAGGAACTTTTCCAAATTTCTAATTGGCAAAAACAAAACAAAACAAAAACCTTCTACTCTTGTTTTATATACAGTGGAAGTTAAGTGGAAGTTAAGGTTGATTTTTACCACATCAGGGAGTTTTCTTTCACTTAGACACATCAGATGACTCAGTGAATGACAATTCTCTATATCCCTCTTGCTGATTTGTATGCATATCGTCTTTTAGTGGAGTAGTCATTTTAATTGCAAATAGTATAGTAATTACAAAGTTAGCAAATTTCAAGCAATTACCTTTTTAAACATTCTCCAATACATATATATGAAAACACAAATAGGTTAGAGACCTTGTTTTATTTTCTCAACGCTCATGTTATTTACATATATTTTAAAATACCCATCATTCTCTCTTAGGGTCTTTAATTAGATTTGCCATTCATGTCCTGATGATCAATTATCTTCAACTTAAATAATAGTCACCATAGATCAAAATAAAAATACCTTCCATATACCACTACCTCTATCTGAATATCATAGCGCAAGTATCCTACCTAAAAGGTAAAAGGGCAGCATATTCAACATCCCAATAACTAAAACACATCCTGAATTAGGCAAAGAAAAGATCCCTAATTTAGCAGTACTTTTTGCAGAAACATAATCACGCTCACAGGCTTTGTGATACCCATCTACCTGTCTAAATATAAATAACAGCACCCACTATAGGTGAATACATTTTTAATAGGCATATGGGAAGACCTTGGTGAAATTCCTTATGCAAATTCAATTTTAATATCAGCCTCATGCTATTTTAAAAATATTTTCTAAGTACTATGTACTAAGTACTAAGTACTACAAAACAACAACAGCAAATACCACAAAGGACAGGAAGATATTTCCTAAAAACTACTTAGACATATTAATGATAGGCAAACATGGCATGGTTAGTGTTAAGCTACCCCTGCCCAACATATGCATATCTCTCTTCCTTCTCCTTGCCTGTCCTTTTTTGTCTCTCTCTTTTACTTTTGCTTTATCTCCCCTTTTATCCCTTGCCCCTCCTTTACCCATGTACCAGGCCTAATGGGGACCTTTATGAGATAGTTTAATAGTAGCAAAGTCAGAAAAGTTGATGGTTCATGATTTAAAAGCAAGTTTTCAAAATGATGGATTCTAGGAGACAAAGCAGTTCAAAACAAGTATCACAAAAATGTTGTTTGTGCTTTCCATACTTTGAAAACAGTGATTTCTAAGAGGCATCTTAAAATTGACCCAAGTGTGAAAAATATGGAGCTATGTTATAGCTTTAGGAAATGTAGCCATTTATAAAATATATTCATATAACTAGTCATAGCAGAATAAAAATTCTTCAGAATATAAAAAATAAACCTCTGGTATAAAAGGGTTATTTTGAAAATATATTTGGTCTTAGAATTTTCTCTCATGCAAATTCCATGTGCTATAGAATTCATAACCTACCTGAAGCCTTTACAATACTCCAGCTGCTCTTCAAAAACCCAAGGCATGATGGTGCCACAGAATGATTATGTGAAGGAAGGCTCTATGATAAGTAACATTTTCAATGACTACTTGAGCTACATTGTGGTGGCTAGGTGGCACAGTAGATAGACCACTGGGCTTCCAGTCAGGAATACCTGGATTCAAATCCAATCTCAGACCCTTACCTGTAACCTCCATCTGCCTTAGTTTCTTCAACTGTAAAGCAGACATAATAATAGTATGTACTTCACAGGGTTGTTGTGAAGATCAAATGACATAATATTTGTAAATTACTTGGCACAGTACCTGGTACATGGTAGGTGCTAAATAAATGCTTATTCCATCCATCCATCTGTGGCCCCTCCTCTGCCATAACAATAATTTGTCACCAGCAGTATCTAATTAAAACATCTTCTCAGCCAGTAAGTCAATGAAGACTTATTAAGTGCCTACTATGTGCCAGGAACTGTGCTAAGCACTAAAGATAAAAAGAAAGGTAAAATGACAGTCCCTGCTACCAAGGAGCTCACAGTCTAAAGGGGGAGAAAACACGCAAACAAATGCGTACAAATGTGCTATAAACAGGATAAACTGGAAATAATCTATAAAGAGAAGGCTCTAGAATTAAGGAAGCTTGGGAAAAGATTCCTGTAGAAAGTGACATTTTAGCTGGAACTTGGAGGAAGCCAGGAAGTAGAGATGAGGATGGAAAGCATTCTAGGCATGAGGGACAGCTTGTGAAGCTCAGAGTTGGGAGATGGAGTTGGAGAGATTCTTCTGGGAACAATAAGACCAGTATCATCATATTTCAGAATATGTGTGTATTGAGAGTCTGCGGTGGTGAATGGGAAATGGAATGTAAGGTGTAAGAGGACTGAAAAGGAAAATTCAATATCCTCATCCCTGACCAAATGAGATACTATTCATAAAGTGCTTAGCACAATGCCTGGCACATAGTAGGCCTTGACAAATGTCTGTTCCCTTCCCACCCCACTGCTCCCTCATTGACAAAAACCTGTGTAAGTCTATATGCCCATATCATGCTAGAAGAACTTTCTATTTTCTCAGGATTTAGAGGACTTGTGATGAAAATGTTTTGAAATTAACAAAATATCTAATTCTGGAGGAAAGTGTACAAAATATTAATGAATCAAAAATCTCAATGAAGTACATAAAGAAATTCTAGAAAAAAGACTCAGTTATCTTGCCTTGAATGTGACACAGTTTTAAAATAGTAGTGTTTGGCACATACCATAGCATTCTTTTTCCAGTGTCTTTTTTTTATTTCTATAGACCAATAATTCAGAAAGTTACTTTATGATTTCAGTAGATTTCTAGTATATCACCAGCAAATTGACCTAAGACTTAAGTTATATCAAGTTAGAAATTGCCCAATTTGGCCACAAAAGAAACTTCAATTCTACACCCCTGCCCCCACCTTCTTAAAAAAAGAAATCCTCTAGTAATTCTACTATCAAGTTGTAAAATTTTTTTCCCCACTAATGCACAGCTATCATCATTTGGAACCAAGCAGATTTTCTCTCTTTCTCTCTGCTCCAAATTCACTAGGCTTACTGCCAAGAGAAAGTACTGACACAAGGGAGGCAAAGAGCAATTTCTGTGGAGATCAATGAAGATGTTGACCATAACAGAATCCTATTTATCTATCACATCCAGTGCTTTTTCCTTTCTGATTAGAGATTACTGGAGATTTCTGGACAATCTGTGTGCAAGAAAAAGCAAGAAATTACTAACAGCTTTGTCATAGCAGAAGGAGAAAAAAAATAAACCTCTTCCCAATTGAACACACAGACAACTTTTGTTAACTTTCATTAAGAGAATTGGAGTGTCTGCTTTTAAGGCAGCCAAAAACTGCATATTTGGATATGGAAAATTACATAAAGAAGGTCCATTGGCACTGGTTTAAGGTAAGAGACCAAAAGCACAATCTAGCTAGTTTTTGGCTAACAATAAGAAGTTGAGACTTTCTGTTTTTTTGTTTTTAGATTTTTGGTTCTGATTCTGATACAACGAGCAAACCAAAAGTGTCAGTAGTTCCATCTGCATAAAGAGAATTATTATTTTTATCAGGAGTGTAGTTCTATTTTTAAAAAACCATCAAAGGGTATTTATCAGTAACTTAATTTTAGATCATCAGCAAATTAATATTTAAAATACTTTGATATATGATAACAAGCATACAGATAAATGTCACATAATATACTGAATTTTGCCAGCATTTCTCACATGTTGACTTTTTTTATGGGCACGATGATTTGAAGGAAAAATTTTTTTACAAACCATATGGAAGTCAATACTTCCACTGATTAAAAAATGTCAATTTCCAGTATCTAAACCACACCAAGCCTCCCAAAGTAATGCTCATATCACTGAAGGAAAAAGAACCTCACCACCTGTTTCATTCTTCTTTTCTTCCAAATGTTATTCCACATCAACAGTCAAACACCCTCTTTATTTGTTTTTGAAGTAGAAATTCATTTGAAGTAGATAGGTATTTATTTTATCAGTAATGGTTTGACTGAAATTGTTTTAACTTTGGCCATATTAATTCCAGTTCTTTAGTATATCCTTATGTTTAGAATATATGCATGCTTTTGTTTATCAGAAATAACAGTCTAAGACAGTATAATAAAAATTTTAGTTACAGATTTGAAAAAAGTAACATAACCAATTCCTAGGGGACATTAATCATAACTTTTAGGTATTAATAGTATATAGACTAACATTACGCAAGTTTTGGAAATGACCACTCTCTTACTAACCCAGGGGATTAATTTATTCTTAATAAGCAGAAAAGAATTCTAATTTCCTTCATTTTACTTCTAGTATCACTTCAAAGGGGGAGTGTTGATTGATTTAATAGATAAGCACAAATACATGTATGATTAAGACTATATCAGAGATTTATGATTATATTTTACTTATGATACTATCTCAGATTTAGGCATTAAGGCTTCTATTTACTTAGTTAATATTGGGTAATGAAAACCCATTACAATGGGCAAGCTTGAAATTATCTTCGTAGAGTGATCAATTAATCGACCATATTACTTACTAACCTAAGGGAAAGATTCTATTTTCTGGAGAAACATTTGGATTTATCAGCTGGAATAGCTTTTAATAGGAAGGTGGGGAAAACAGTAAGACTAGAAGAGAAGAAAAAAGGAAATAAGTCAGTTAATATCTTTCTGTTAAGACCAATTATTCCAAGTACTCATTCCCAAAGTATTCTCTACCTTAGGATGAGGGAAATTGTGGGGTGGGGAAGGGGGAATCAGAGCAAAGATTACAAACCAGAACAGTTCCATGTATATTGGCAGATCTAGAGGAAAGACATTTTCATTCCATTTCTCCAACCTCAGGCTGAGAAGACAGCCCCAAAAGATGAGCATTTGATAGATGTATTTAAAGTTCTAAATGACTTGGACTCTAAAGTCTAGTAGGTCACCTTGAATATCTGCAAACATGTGCATCTCTCCAAAAATATTGCCTTTTTCTGTAGGCACACCTTTCTAAACCATTCAAAACACTGAGACGCAAGAAGCCCAAGAAGATATGTTTCTAGTCAATTTTAACTGACTACACATAACAATTCCCTGTCCTGAGAAGGGGTAAAATATCTTATAACCAAGACAAAGATTAGGAAAAGCCACTCTGTTGTCACCTTGGAAATGAGCCGTAGAAGAGCTCTCTTACAAAACAGAGTAAGTCAATACTTCATGGATGTGTGCATCACAACCAATCAATGAATGCCTTCTCACTCTATGCAGTTCTTGTCCTTGTTCTCCCACAGATATCCCACAGAGGATACCCCACAAAATCCTGAAGGTGTTTTTCTAGGTCTTTTTACTTTTTCATGAGAACCAGCACAACACTCAGATTGTTCATCTCAGATTGGGAAAGAAGGTGGGCCCATTGTGTGTAGAAAACAAAGGAACAAGACATAAAATAAAATTCAATAGAAAATAAAATAACTAAACAGTAGGTTAGAATTGAGAATGGGATTTGACGCCTTATATTTTAGTTTCTGGATACACTGCTAGGCATTTCCATCACAAGATCCACCTTACAGATAGAAATTCCTCTGTGACTAAAAACACAACCTCCCTCTCCCAACCCCCACCATGTGTACCTCTTAACGTTTCTCAAAGCATTTGTATATCTATTATCTTATTTAGGTAACGTCCCATTACAGATGTCAAAATGCAGACAGTTTAAGACATTTAGACATATCAACAAAGAAAATTACTGTTTTAAACAGTAGAAAAGTTTTAAAGAAAAGTTATTATAGCGCTATAGTTAGTCATTTCAGGGCAATGCCAATGTAATGAAATATAAGTTTTTAAAAAATTAAATCTAAGGTTCTCCCTTCACAGCCCTAATTAAATTCCAGGTCAACTTTGGCCATGACAAAAGTATTAAAATATTTCCAAGTCTCTTCTGATGGACCACTTACTTCAAAATATGTTTGCTACATGGAAATTTCAGAATAATAAAATTTGGATGCCCTCTTAAAAATTGCTCTAATGGGATATGACCTATAACAGCTTCTGCCACACTGGAGCTGTAAGAATTTATAAAATGAATTGGTTTTACAGTCACTTGCCTCCTGACAATCTACATCAAAACACTTATGCATTACAGGGTCATTCTAAGCAAAGGCTTTTAAACCGTGACCTGATGGACTTCTTGAAAAGAAAGCCAAAAAAGCAATTTGAGTAAAATGTTTGTTACTGTGTGGGGTTTTTTTAAGGGCTGCTTTTTTTTCCATTTATGGTAGTAAAAGAATAAAAAGTCAAACTGTGTAATGCTGAGGAATAAATGAGATTATACATATTTACTTTCCTAGCAGGCCTACAAAAACTTGGGTCCTAAAGATCATCAAAAAAGTCCTTCTGACTAAAACTTTCCTGTTCCCAGTCTGACTTTTTATGTAGGAAGGTCTGGAAATATATGATGATGCAAAAATCTTCAACTATAGTGACACAAGTTAAAAAAAACCTTCACCTTCTCTAAGTATAATTCACCATCATCTGAACCTGCTGAATCCTCCTTAAAAGTCACAAGCCATTGAATAACTCCCTCATTTGTTCTGTTTTGTTTTGTTCTATACTTTGTGTGGTTCCCAATCAATAACAGTTAAAAGGCATTAAAAAAAAAAAGCTTGAAAAAACTCACTAAAAAGAAAGGGGAGCAACAATTCCAGGTCATTAAGGCTCATTTCCACTTCTGCTAATCACACTACTAATCATGGCTCCCCACAAAAGAGGTATGCCAGTCATTAAGATGAAACCCAAGGGATTTCAAAGAAAAGAGTTTAAAAGTATATTGTTTTGTTTCACATGATTCTTGATAGAGACACAGGATTTAGAATTGGAAGGGCCTTAGATATAATATAATCCAACTCTCTCATTACTTATAGAGAACTGAGGCCTAGGGAGGGGAAGGGACTTATCCAAGGTGATACAAATAGTAGCAAAGCCAGGGTTCAAACACAGGTCCTCTGAGGCCACTTTTCTACCACACTACCTTTCATGTGGTAATGTGATCAGTAAAATATAATCTCCAAGAAGTAGGGAGCACACAGTATACTTATTCTGTAAGGAGTCAAGTAACCTCTAGGTAGTACAAAAATGTCACATAATATCACCATAAAAGTCCTATTTTGAGTCTTCACAATGGTGTGTTAATCCCAGGATCTTGGAGATTATGCTAGGCCACTCCAAGATCTGGAAAGTTCTACCAAGTTGAAAAAGCTTGAGTGGCAGTTGGTTGTATGTCTATTGTAAGTCTAGCCTAGGTAAGTCTGGAGAAACACAACACCAGAAATCTGGTTAACAGGAGATGAAACTTTTCAACCTCAGAAACTTGAGCAACCTTGTCTATTAGGGGGCATGGGGATTTCAATTTGCATCAGAAGGAGAAACAGAACCTACATGTGGTGAAATCCCAGATGAAATCATGGATCCATGAAGTATGTGTTACCCACACTGTATGAATTAACAATTACATTTTACCTTTATATTTCAACATTCCGTGAGCAAATCATTTACTCAGAGTAAAGGAGATATCATTTTTCAATCAATTAAATTATTTCATTCCCAATAAGTACTATTTCACACACAGGAAATAAGCAGGGTTGAAATGCATATGTGAATAAATTACTTTTCTTATAAATGGTATCTTTATTCAATATGGCACGGAGTTGACGCTGGGTTCTTGAAGGAAATCAAAGTTCTTAAGTTCTGACAGGTCCTCCACCAAGCAAGCAAGGTTTCTAGCACCAGTCAGGCCATAGACATTATCCTTTGAGTTCTGGCCTAGCTAAGTCCAGGGATATTCATCACTGGAAAGTTGGTCACCAAGTAAAAGAATTTTTTGGACATAACAAATGAATAGAACTGCCTACCAAAGCATCAGAACCAAAGAGTTGAGGAATGGCAATCTGCACTGTAAAAGAAATACCCACACTGTTGTAACCACGGATCTTTTGAACTATTCAAGTACTGAAGCAAATAAGACAGAAGGAGCAGGATGGAATACTAGACAATGCGTTATTCTTAGTGTCAACAAAAATTTATTTAGGGGCTTGCTATGTGTCAGGCATTGTGCTAAGTTCTGGGGATATAAAGTAAGGCAAAAACAGACTCTTCAAAGAGATCACATTCTAATGGGGAGAGACAACAAGCAAACAACTATGAACATACGAGACATATATAGTTTAAATAGGAGATAATCTCAGAGGAAAACCATCAGCACTAAGGAAGACCAAGAAAGTCTTCTTGTAAATGGTGTGACTTTTGCTGAGATTTAAAGGAAGCTAGAGAAACCAGAAGAGGGACATGAGGAGGGGAAACATTCACGGCATGGGGAAAAACCAGCAAAAATACAGAGAGTCAGGAGATGGAATGTCTTGTACAAAGAACAGTTAGAAGGCCAGTATTAGAAACACCTGAATTTAAATCCAGTCTCTGATACTTACTAGCTATCTGACCATGGGCAGGTCACTTGGTCTATCTAAAACTCATTCTCCTCATCTTAAGATGGGAATAATAATACCCTTACCTCACAGGGTTATATAAGACTCAAATGAGATAATGTATGTCAACTGCTTCATGAATTTAACTACCATATACTATATATGTGTATAAATACACACACACACACACACACACACACACACACACACACACACATTCTTCTTACTACTACCACCACCACCACTCCAAACTACTACTATTAGTAAAATTAAACAGGAGTCTGACCAATCCAATGAAGGGATATGTTTTTCCAGAATATCACACTCTATTTTCAAATAAGGGGAAGTTTATAAATAACCAGCAAAAAGTTCACCATTTGTGAGCAAACAACTTAACCTTAAAAACAGGCTATTTTTGACTACAGCAATTAGTCTCTTCATGTTCCAAACACCAAATAACATTTTCCCATTAATTTTTAAACCAATGTGGCTTTAACTTAAAATAAACTGTACATCAAAAGAATGGAAAATAAACAGCCAAGGAACACAATTTGACGAATTGGATTTATTTAGTTTATTTATCTAAACAGGGTCCATTGGATCTCTTTAATAGGCTGACAGTTGCACTGGGCTGGTTAATAAAACATTCAACACAGTATCTTCAGCCAATATAGAAATGCAAATCCCACTAGAAATATTTTATTCATGAGGCAGTAATTTCAGTGACTACCAAAGTTAAAAAGAGAGACAGAGAAAAAAGAAAAGAAAAAGAAGGGGGGGGAAAGTTGCTATGCAAACAAACACTGCCATCTAGTGACAAACACTAATCTCAAATCTGTACCAGGTGCATAAATAGCCCATCAAAATCTCATCTCCTCCTATCTTTGCCTTTACGCCCTCAGTTTCTTCCCAAGTAAGAACGGAGTGGCTGCAAAAAAGACAGAGAAAGAAGGCCATCAAGGTATTAAGTCATTTTTGAGAAATTCAACAGTCAAGTCTGACCATCTTCAAGGCCAAAAATAGTGTTCTCCTTTGGCACATCAGTATGATCTCTAAGTTCCTCTGCTTCTAAGAGAGCACAAAAATCAACCGAGCCACTAATTCCTGCTGTTTGAAAAATATTCTCCTAACTTCTGTTTCATAAGACAAATTCTAGTGAGGACAGAAGAGGGAGCCAAAAAAAGCCAAGTGACACTGTCAGGTCCCACCTGATTTTAACTATATCTAGAACTAGATACAAGATGTTTCACAAGTCTTAGCGTAGTTTTAAGACATGAAAGCATATATAGTAAGGGCCTAATAAATGCTTGTTGATTGACTATCTAAACATGTACTGTTATTATTATATCCATTTACTACACAGAGCATCCCAAAATACTTAGTGTAGTTTTAAGCTTTAGTAGATTTAGTAGCTTAAAGATGTACTAAGACTTTTGGAATATCCTATATAGCAAATAACCATAATAATGGCATATATTTAGATAGTCAATCAAAAGGCATATATTAAACCTTTACTATATGTTCTGTACTGTTATCTCACTGCATCTTCGTAATAACCTTGTGAGGCATATAGTGCAAGTAATGTTATGTCCATTTTACAAATGAAGAAACAGGCTGGAGTAGGGAGGGATTTTGCCTGAGATCACAGTGCTAATAAAATGAGACTTAAAAATCTAGGTCTTCAGACTCCAAATTAAGGGCTTTTTCAACTATAACCCTGCTGCTTCTGATGCAAATTTAGATGTGTACATTTTTGTTGATGTTAGCATACTTACATATAGTCATTTGTATAGACATACATATGAATGTACACACCTACATTCATTTTTGCCTGTGTAAAAATACATATGTATACATATATATATACACAATCTATAGCAATATTTATAAAATAACTTGTACTGCTTCAACTCCATCAACTGAATAAGGATGACGTGGAAGTTATTTGAGCAGACCCCACAGTTGTGCAGAAGGTAATGCTTAGAACCCAAAGCAGCCATTATAAAAATAGTTGTACTGACAAAAAAAAAAGTCACAGATCCAAAGTGAAGAAAATCTATTAAGGCCAAGCTCAAGTGCAGCACATATGGCCAACAATAAAATATTTAACACAAATTCCTGTTAAGTATACATGGGAGGGAAAAGGTTCAGGAGCACAGCACCTTTACAGAATCCTGGATCAAGAGACCAGAGTGACAGAAATAAACACAGATCAGCACCCTGAAGGCATTTACTACAACTTGGTGGATAGATTTTTGGCTTCCTCACCACCCAGAAGATTCCTTCTGTGTATTGGCCTTTGAAGTTAATGGGAGTTCTGTGAGGAGACCCAGTACCTGAGGTGAGGTCTGGAATGAGAATCTAACCAAAGAATGACAAATGCACACTGAATTCCTAATAATTTTAACCAGGCAAAACTTCCCCTCAAATAAAGTGCTTCAGTTCAGCCTGGGAAACTAGAGGCAATGTCAAGGTCCAGTCTACCCAAGCAAGTAAAGACGAAGACTTTCATCTGTCAATTAAGAAATGCTTATCAAGAATTTATGTGAAATATGTTCCTAGTCTTAGACCAGCTATTAGGAGACAAGCATCAAACACATCCCAATAGCCTTAAGACTTTCCAAAGGAAACACTACAGGAAATGTTTCAAATAAGAAGTTTAAACAGTAATTATCTGGAGAGTCTCTTAGTCCTGAAAATACACTTTTCAGGATCACATAGTGGAGGAGAGTAAACTGGATGAGTAAGATAAACATTACAAATGAAGTACTATAAGAGACCAAGAAGAGTGTGGTATTGAACAAACTGAGGAACTGCTTTCAGGAAAAAACTCTAGTTTGGCTCTGAATTCCATTTCTAGCGTGGCTATTGGGGTAGACCCAAGGTGAGAGCACTACATTGGTAGTAAAGAGAATTTGTGGTGACAGCCTTGGGATGATAATATCAGATTTTTAACTGAGAGTATCTCTCTGCCAAGAAATCCAAATCACACTCAAATATAGGAAAAATATTAGACGAGAAAGCACGTAAACAAATGTACCAATTCTTGTCTTTTCAATTTAACCTAAAAATCAGAGGACTCAGCTTTCATATTTGTACTTCTTTATACTCCCTCAGGCTTGTGAAAGGTACCAGAATGTCAGGCCTCGCTTCTCCTGAAGTCTGATACTTAAGTTGTCTATTCACCTACCTAAAGAGAGAGCACAGGTAGTGTCAGTGAAAGCTTCAAGCTGTTCCCCAACATCCCCTGAACCCTGACCTAAGGGACCAACTCTAATAGTCTGAAGAGAGTTGGGTTTCCAGGACTACTCAGCCTCACTGCTGAGACTGTCAATAGAAGTGCCATTCTCTGATGTAGACAGCTATCCACTAGGAGCTGGTCTAACAATCAGATCACATAGACTGCTTGCTAAACAGGAAAATGATAGCATTTAGTCACCACTGACCTGGGATAGAAGTGAAATATAGACTCAAGGTTAAAAAAAAACACCTCTATTTCTAACATCTAGCATGATCTAATCTGCTATATGAAACCACTGCTTTTTAAAAAAGGAATTTTCACTTTTAGCTGTTAGGGAAGAAAAAAGAAATTATGCAACTATATTATCAGCCACAAGATGGTGCCATGGCCACAGTACTGATGACCATTTCATTCAACACAAAACTATATTCCTATTATTTTTAAGCAAGGGAAGACAGTGCCTAATAAGGACACTTTCTCCATCTTCCTCCTATTTACTTACTGAGACCCTACTTGGTTAGAAGAGCCTGTAGAATCTTTAGGTTTTTTTTTTAAAGAAATAGATAAATAATGCTTATCTTTTGAAAAAAAAAATGAATCACTACAATGGAGATTCAGACTACTTATTTGATTTATAAATGCTTCATATTTATTGGCTACATTTTAGCTCACCAGGTAAACAACCAGGAGGCCTAAGGCTCAGCTAGAGTGCAACATTCAACACAAGCCCTATACTAATCCCCCTCACCCAGGTTCTAGTGCCCAATTCTGGGATATAACTTTGGTTTTGCTTTGTATGTGCTTATTTGTGTTCATGCCCAACCTCATAACCCCCAAAAGAACGCAAGCTATCCAAGGACACAGACTGTTCCATTTTTGTTGTCGAATGCCTAGCACTAGGACAGTGTCTAGAAGAGATTACATGCATAATAAGTGCTTGTCGAATTAACTGATTATGATAACAACTTTTAAAATAATTTGTCTAAATCATACTGTTCATTCCAAGATAAGGCAGATATTTTAATTAAAATCCTCTGCTCTGTCTATAAAGTGTTAGCTATCATAATTTTCTTTTTAAGACAACATTCTCAGAGGCATTTATCTAATAAGAATTATATGCTAATCAGATCTGAACAGTTGAGAAAATGAAAAGCAATAACTAAAGAAACCAATCAATAACAAACATATAATTACCAAAATTAGCCAATAGTTATACAATAGTGTATAGCTAAATAGTTCTACAATCCCACTTCTCCTTAAATCACAAAAACCTTCAATTCTGTTCTCTTAAAGAAGCACTAAGCCAATGGCTGAAACCAAGTGGCATAAGAAATACATTGAGAAACAAGAGGCCTTCACCAAGCCATTTAACTTTTTTCCAATCATGAAATGAAGGTAATCACTTCTGGATCTGTTTTCTTTCACGTTGATAGGGTGTTGGACTAAATGATTTTTTCTGTTCCTTCCAGGTTCTAATACTATGCAACTTTACATTAATTGCTTTTCCTTACACACAGCTACTACTACTACTACTACTACTACTACTACTTATTACTTACTACTACTACTTCTACTGCTAATACTGTCAACAGCCATCATACAGCTTAAAAGCTCAGAATCTCAGCAGGCCCAAGTGACCAATCTAAAAATTATAGAATGGAAGTTTCAGTGGTATCTTTCTCCCTACTGATGCAAATTTAAATTAATTCAACAAAGGATATTTATAGAATATTACTAAAGACATCTAAAGTTCCCCATACACTAAATTTTATAGAGTATTTACTTCTTTTTTTAAACTAAAGTCTTTAAAGTTGTAGGATGCTGAAGATCAGATTTTACTGAGTGTTAATTATTCATATGGCTGCGGTCAGCTAGAGAAAAGAAAGTACATCTTCCTTTTTCTCTTTATTTGGTATAAATATCAAGAATTACAATAAGGGTGGAAAAATTCTGATTTTACATTTAACAGTACATTAATAGGGGGAGGGGCACTGTCTGACATTTCGTTTAGTACTCAAAATTTCTAGCAATGCTACAGTATTCCAATACATTTCAACAATCATTTATTAAGCATCTAATACAAATAAGGCATTGTGCTAGAGGCTGGGTATATAAAGACAAAACCAAATAGTCACTGTCTCTAAGAACAAGGGGAAAATAACATGTATACAAATAAGAAAACACTAAATGCATACAAAATAAATACAAAATAAGGTGGAGAGTATTGGCAGTAGTGGAGGGGTGGGAATTAGGAAAATCCTTGTATAAAAAGTGGCACCTGAGCTGAGTCTGGGAAAGAGAAATTCCAAAAGGTAGCGATGAGAAAAGAGGACAGCTCATACAAAGGCAAAGAGATGGAAGCAAGGATACATCATTTACCAATAATAGAAATGCCTAGCACATAATACATTCTTCACAAATGCTTGTTGGTTGACTAATTGGAAGATTGGGTGGAACACAAGAGTATGCAGGGGTTGGGGCTGGAAGAATATGAAATTGATCAATTGGAAATAGATTATGAGGGCTTTAACTGCCCCCTAGAGGAGTTTTTATCTTAGCCTAGAGGTATTAGGATATGAGCACAGTAGTGACATGATCATAACTGTGATTTAGGAATATTAGTTTTGCAGCTGTATGGAGGCTGGACTGAGAAAAGGAGAGATAAGAACCAGGGAGCCCAATTATTAGTCTATTACATTTGTGCAGGTGAGGGGTGCTGAGGGGCCTGAACTAACATGGAGGCCACGGGAGTAGAAATGAGGGAATAAATGTGTGTATGTGTGTGTGTGTGTGGGAGAGAGAGAGAGAGAGGGAGAGAGAGGGAAAGAGAGAGAGAAAAAGAGAGAGAGAGAGAGAATCAAATTGATAACCCTTGGCAAATAAGTAAATATGGGGGGGGAGGGTGAAGAAAAGTAAAGAGGGGAAGGTAACTGCTAGGTTTCAAACTCTAGTGGCTTCCTATTACCTCCAGGATCAAATACAAAATTTAGTTTGGCGTTTAAAGCCCTACAGAATTTGGCTACTTCCTACCTTTCCACTTTTCCTACACTTTACTCTCCTCCATATGTTCCATGATCTAGCAATAATGGCCTCCTTGCTATTCCTCATCCACTACAATTCACCACCTGACTCCATACTTTATCACTAGCTATTCCCCGTGCATGGAATGCTCTCCCTTCTCCCTTCTGTCTCCTGCCTTCCCTGGCCTCCTTCAAGACTCAGATCAAATTTAACCTTCTTTAAGAGGGCTTTCCCTGTCGCTTCCTTCCCCTAAACTTTGCTAGGGCATTCTCTCTTGAGATTATTTCCCATTTATTCTGTATATACCTTGTATGTACATAATTATATGCATGTTATCTCCTCCATCAGAATATGAGGTCACTGAAGGAAGGGACTGTATTTTGCCTTTTTTAAAAATTTCTTAGCACTTCACCTACCCAGCAAAACTGAGTATAAACCTACAGGGGAAAAAAATGGTCATTCAGTGAAACAGAGGACTTTCAAGCATTCTTGATGAAAAGACCAGAAATGAATAGAAAATTTGATTTTCAAATACAAGACTCAAGTGGAACATGAAGAGGTAAACAGGAAAGAGAAAATCATAAGAGACTTACTATGGTTGAACTGTTTACATTCCTGCAGGGAAAGATGATATTTGTAACTCATGAGACCTTCGTCAATATCAGGGTAGTTGGAGGGGAAAAAATTATATGTACATATGTATAGATATAGATAGATAGATAGAGGGCACAGGGTGAGTTGAAAATGAAGGGGTGATATCTGGAGAATAAAATTAAGGGGTGAGAGGATTATACTAGGAGAAGGAGAAAGGGTGAGGTAGAATGGGGTAAATTATCTCACAAAAAAAAACAGAAAAGAAAAGGCTCTTACAGTGGAGAGGAAACGGGGGAAGGTGAGAGGCAATGAGTGAATCTTATTCTCATAGAATTTGACTTAAGGAGGGAATAACATACACACTCAATTGGGTATGGAAATCTGTGTTACCCTACAAGAAAATGGGGGGAGGCGAGGGGACAAGGGACTAGGGGGGATGATAGAGAGGAGGGCAGATTGGGAAAGGGGGTAATCAGAAGCAAGTACTTCTGAGGAGGGTCAGGGTCAAAAGAAAGAATAGAATAAATGGGAGGGTGGGATAGGATTAAGGGAAATAGAGTTAGTTTTTCACAGCACGTCTACTATGGAAGTGTTTTGCATAACTGCACATATATAACCTATAGTTAGTTGCTTGCCTCATCAGTGAGGGTGGGCGGGGACAGAGAAAGGGAGAAAATTTGGAACCCAAAGTTTTAAAAACCTAATGTTTAAAAAAAATGTTTTCATATGCAACTGGGAAATAAGAAATACAGGAAATGGGGTACAGAAATCCGTCCTGCCCTACAGGAAAATTGAAGGGGAAGGGGATAGGAGAAGGGGGGTGGAGAGATAGAAGGGAAGGCAGACTAGGGGAAGGGGTATCCAGAATGCATGCCATCTTGGGGTGGGGGAGGGGCAAGATGGGGTGAAAATTTGGAACTCAAAATCTTGTGGAAGTAAATGTAGAAAACAAAAAAAAATAAATAAAAATTACCATAAAAAAAGAAGAAAAAAAATTTCTTAGCACTTAGCACAAACTCTGGAACACAGTAAGTACTTAATAAAGGCTTATTGACTAAATGACTAAATGAGTTGCCTATGCATCACCTAAGAGAAAGTGTCCATCTAGTGATGTGGAATGGGAGCTCAGAAGAGTGATATTGTTATGTGCTCAGGTTGGGACAACTCAAATGAAAACCTGTACTTTGGGGTGGGAAGGAAGAGGTGGCTAGTATTGTGCTATCCCTGGAATCTCTCTGCCTTGGCTTAAGAATTTATACTACCTTCTTTGGAGAGGTATCCAACCTTTATTACATTTGTTTGTATTTTAATGTATTCTGTGGCATGACACTATTCAAAGATGGTTTTTTTCCCCAATGTTTTCTCAATAGGCCATCCTCATATTAGCCCTTCAACAAATGTATCAAGTGTCTGAAATGGACGGAACACTGTGCTAAGGCATTAGGGCAGATAGGCCCAGACCTCAAAATGGGCAATCTATCAAAAGCTATAATACAAAATGAGGCACAATAACATTATTGGAGAGGAGCAAAACAAGATTTTCTGTAAGGTTCTGGGGGGAAAACAAATTTCAGACTGGGAAAGACTTCTTGGAGAAGGTATTGAGTTGGGCTTTAAAGAATAAGCTGGAATTCAATAGGCCAAGGGGATAGAAGAGAAGTGGAAAGGTGTATTCCAGGCATAAAGGAAATAGCAAAAAAGACACACAAACAGAAAAGGATGGGGAATATATAGAGGGCAGTGAGTAATCCAATAGTATCACTTTGTTACTGTTTCTTTTGTTCTTCTTCCTTTTATAGGTATTCAATGTTAATGAATTTCAATTCCAGACTTCTGGATCAAAGCTGGGAGATTAGAGTTGAATACCTTCTTCTCTAGCACTGACTAGCTAAAAGGTATTAGAAGATATAGTCCAACTCTTCTCGCCCCCGCCCTCAAAAAAAAATTAGAGGCCTCTGGACTTACAATTCAGTTTCCCTATTTGTACAATGTGAATGATCTGGATGGTTGATTTTACACCCTAACTAAAAGTAATACCTGATTCCACTCTGTGGGACAATTTTGTCCAAAGAAAGAAGTGAATACATAAATACTTTTCTTCTACTTTTCACCTCCTACCTACACTTGATAGGTTATGTTAATTCTAATGATCTTTGGTCCCTGAGTGGAGCTACCATCTGATAGAACAATTCTAAGCTACACTGCAGGCCAATGGATAATATCATAATGCCCTTGATTGTATGATCATATTCATACAAATAACATCACATCTAAGGAATGCTTTGAGATATTCAAAAGAAAAAGTAATTTCACCTCACCCCCAATCACTGAGAAATACTCGTGTGATCTTCAAAAGAACTTTGAGAGGAAAAAAAGGTTATGATCCTTATTTTTGCTGAAGAAATTGCTGGTAACTGAAATTTACGTGATTTCCCTAAAGAATAGTTCATATGTGGTACAGCCTTCACTGGAACCCAGGGTTTTGTTTTGTTTTGTTTTAACACCTAAACTGAGATAGTACTTTTGTCATTATGCTATGTTGTCTCCAAGAGATTGGACAGTACTCTGGTTCCAGAAGTTAGTACCAATGCTGACTCTTGAGAGTTATCACCTTCTTTTCCTTTCTCTAAAATGAGATCGAGGTAGGCTGAGGAAAGCAAAGACCTTTGCTAGAATCATAGTCACATCATCATATTAAGGCTGGGGGCAGAGCTAGGACTTTTCTTTCCCAGTTTCAGAGTCTATATGTTTTCAGAAAGCTAAGTGATTCAGTTTCTTTCATGAATTTGTGCCTAATATAAAGGATTACTTTCCATTAAAAATTAATAGGACAGTGCTGGTTTTACTCTTTGAATAACTAAAAATAAATCACAGCAAATAACATATATGCTTAAATTTAAAGAGCTTAAATCCAGAATTAGAAAAAGAGAAAAATCAATGTTGTCATACAATAACAAGAAATTTAAAAAATATAATTAACAGGAAAAAAAATTTTTTAAAATTAACAGGAAAAACATCTTAATCTTCTTTTTCTCCCAAATGAAAGAGGTTTATCTGAGGCAAGAGGGCAAACTGAAATGCTTGAGGTCAGGGACTATGATTTATAAATTATTTTATAAATTTAGTACTTCACAATGTTCAATACATATATTAATTGGGAATAATGGAACACATGATTTGGACCCATATTGGAATTACTGATCTGGCATGTTTGAAATTCCATTACTGGCAAATGATAGCACTAGATTTCCTAAACAAAATTTTGAATAAGCAACTGAGTTCTATCCACATAAAACTGGTTAAAGGAAATAATGAAAAAATCAGAGGTGAGGAATTCAGGGCAAAGTCCCAGAAATATGACTATGAGTGGAATTTGACTCACAAAATCTGTTTCAAGTTTTCCCATTTCTTGCTTGTAGCTCCTCATTCTGCTGGTATACATTCCTCTGCTCTGTGAAGGGATCTCTCGGACTTCTAGATCCATCTGTTCAAGCTAATAATGGAAGGAGAAAAAAAGTGATTTGAAGACTATAATAGAATCACAGATTAAAGGGACTCTAATTTCATGCCTTGATTTTAAAATATAAGAAAACAGACACAGAACTGTTAAGTGATTTGCCCAAAACGACATAGCTACTTCATGGCAAGGATGAGATTAATTTTTCACTACAATTACATAATAATTTTTCTCCAAAACGTACTTATTCAAGAAGTAATACAAAACATAAAAGTTTCTTCTGTTTTACCTTGCAAAAAATCTTTCCATGACAAAACAAAAGACTTTTTAATGCTATAAAAGCAAATGTTACTTTAAATGTCTTTGAAGGAATAATCCAGTAGCTAGGTTCCTGGTTCCCATTCTTGACTTACCTTGGCAAAAGCAGCATAAAACAGGATCCATTACTTAAACTAGTTTCTCCCTTAGGTTCCTCCCCTTCCTTCTGACAGTTGTCAGAAGCTACTTCTGAAAATTACTATTGATGCCACAGTAGAGGAGGTTCTGGGCTTCAACCTTGCAAGAGTTCAGGATCCTTTTGGATCATTTGGGAATAAAGAGGGGAAATAATAGATGCAAATAGATTTTCAGAACTGGCAGGTAAATTTCTATGAAAATTAGATCCTTTAGATAGAGAAGTCTAATTTACTTGTAGTGTTATTTTAAAGCCTTTGGCAATAGAAAGTAGGATAGAGATACTACTTATCTGTATCACAATATTACAATGTTATTACTTTCCAGTTTCAATATTTCAAAGTAGTTTTTTTTTTCAGTTTGAGACTACACAGTATCTAGTCATTCTGACAATAGTATCAAACTTTCTGAAACCTGATTGTATTTCTAACCAACATAATCAATGGATTACATGTTCAAAGTGCTTTGCAAACCTTAACATGCTTTATGAATGCTGGCTATTACAATGAGGATGATTACTATGATTATCATTGGTGTTGATCTCTTATTACTATTGAATAGTAAGAAATTGGTGCCAAGTGGCACAGATGTGCATGATTTGTGTGCCCTCTACTAAAGTTCTACTCGTCTAAGAAGAAATATGGTGTAGTATGAAGAACATTGGCCTTCCCAGACTCAAAACCTACCTCTAACACTTACTAGGTGTGTGACTACAGAGAAGTCATTAAACCTCTCTGAAACTCTGTTTCCTCATCTATTAAAATGAGAAAATAATACCCTTAGCACCTACCTTTCAAGGTTGTTGTAAGGCTCTAATGAGATAACATATGTATAGCTCTTTGCAAAACTTGAAGTGCAATAAAAATGTTATCTACTGTGATTATTCATTGTGGCATGGCCTTGTTGGATTACTAAATTGCAAGCCGTGGCAGTTCCTACACCTAGGTTTCAAGTATGGGCCCAAGGATGGACCATATATAACTATTAACCAAGAACCAACCTAGATCAGAAAGACTTATCATCAGGTTTCTCATGTGGAGATGAGTTTTTCGTCTAAACAGGTTTTAAGACCATCTATTATGATGGAATAGTAAAAGGAAAGAGCACCACAGAGATCCTTGAAGTTTACCAGTCCTAATTCATTTTCTAAAAAAAAATTTTAAAAATAAGAGCTTCTTACAAACATTCAAATTTTCTTAATTAGATAGCTTTATCTCAGAAGAGAAACATTCTGTCGTGGGAAGTATTTATTAACCCAAATAACTACAGGCAAAACTACAGGCAAAGCAGTATGTATATGAGGTAGCAAGAAAAGGTCTGGATCAAAGCCAAAAAACTGGAACAAGGCTTGCTTCTGATAGCAACCACATGACAAAGAGCAAATCACCTCAGCCCTCCAAACCTTGGTTTTCTTATCTGCAAATGGGAATAATAATCATTACATACCTGCCCCACAGGGGGAGAAAGCAGTTTTAGGGCAAAGCACTTTTCAAGCCCTAAAGTACTATCTATAGGTAAAACCATTTTTCTTTATAAAATTGAACCAAAAGAACAAATTATTTGTAATATTTTAAAAACTAAATCATCCTGGGCAAATTTTCTGCAAAAATCTCTAAAAACAAAGAGATTATAAGCTACCTGAGGCCAGAAATTCTATTTCTTCATACAAAAACATTTTGCATTTTTTTTTTTAAAAGTGTGAGATAGAGACTAGAATTCTAGCATCCTGAAGTCTCTGGAACAACTCCAAAACCATAGTAATGACTCCCTACCACAAAACACACAATGTTGTTGATGGGGGAAAAAAGCCACTCCTAAGATCTTAGCAACAATAAAAACAGCTGAGAAGAGATGCCAATCTGACAGTTATGCCTGATGCACAGCAGTCTGGGTCAGTTTGCCAACCACAAGGAATGGAGCATTCTGATTAGCAGATGATGGTTAGAAAGGGGAGCAGCCTTTTTGCTAGAAAGCCAAGAAGCAGGGGAGAGCCACAGGAGACAGAAAGAAAAGGAAAGAGAGCAGCAGACAGCTGAATCAGTAGAGATTAAAAGCAGCAGTGGCTGGCAAAGATTAAAAGCAGGGAAGAATCTGACAGCAGAGAAGAGATTCAGCAAAGGAAAGCCAAAAGATGGAACAGCTTTGCACCTCAATAGCAGAGCACTTGATGTAAGACATCAGGAATCTTGAACTTCAAGAAGGGGTAGGTTAGGTCAAAACAGCCAACCTACCTCAATGGCCCCTGAGGCCATCAATGTATCATGTTAAAGGCACACAAACCAGTAAGTTTCAATGATCTATAGTAGTAAAGTGTCAGACTAAGTCACTCAAGCCCCATGTCTTATCTCATTAATACATGCATTTGTATTTACAGCACGTGATTATGTTAAAAGAAAGTGTTAAGTTATGGTCCACATGCTCCGTTTAATAAAGGATATAAATAATGTATGTTAGAAAAATTCCCATTAAAAAATAAAATAAAAGGGTTCAGTAGGTAAAGGGTCAAATCCTTGGCTCTAAGGGAAATTCTCTTATCCAAAAATTTGGGGTCTACTCTATACAACTACTGTCTTACTATGGAAAACATAGATTTTTTTTTAAACATAGGTATTTCTGTAGATAACAAAGATCTTACAATTCCTCCGCATCACCTAACAAGGTATTAATTGCAGGCAATGGGTAAATATTTTGTAAATGATAACAAGGTTTTAAACCCAAGGTTTTAAACTTTTCCAAGTTGATGAACTATTTTATATTAAAAGACTAATCAACAGTTTTTCCTTCTGCCTCAAGAACTAAAAAACAGACAGGAGAAAAATTCCTAAGAAGACATTTCATCCATTATTGACAACCACTGTGTTCTAATTCAATAGCCAAATTCTACTTACCAGTTCTTTTGCTTCTTCTAGCTGTTTCTCCACATTAGCGACCATCTGCTTCTTCTCATCTGAAAACAACAACCAGTAAATATTAATGACTCAAATAAACTTAATATTTGTTAATTCCATTTTAATCATTATTTTCAATCAATACTTTCTCTTTTATGATCAGTCAGATCAAGATAATTCTTTAATATAAATGGCCAGACCATTAGGAATTTCTGAATATAATGATTTCCAGCTTGTTGGATAAGAATACCAGGCACCTCCCAAGAATCATAAGATTATTAACTTGGAGCAGGAAAGGGCTGTGGAGGATACTTTCTAATAAGTATATGTCACATGGCACTTTTGGTTAACTGGAGGAAAAATAACAAAATAAAAGCCAACAACATTAGGTTATTATTACAGTGTTAAATAGGCTGTCAATTGTTGATTCAGGAAAACACTAAAAAGAAAACCATACTACATAAATATGATACTTAAGAGTGCTAAAATTCTACTACAAAAACATGTCTCCTTTTAATTTTACTTATATATATTTTCTATCCTTTCTAAAACTGCAAAATGTGGTGTGTATATATATATATATATATACATATATGTATATGTATATACACATATCCTTAAAAGACATGTACTGATGGGGGTGGAGCCAAGATGGTAGAGTAAAAGGCAGGAACTCACCTGAGCTCTCCCTCCAAACTCCTTCAAATACCTTTAAAAAATGACTCTAAACAAATTCTAGAACAGTAGAACCCACAGAAAGATAGAGTGAAACAAATTTCCAACCCAAGACAACCTGGACGGTC
This sequence comes from Vombatus ursinus, assembly GCF_900497805.2. Lineage (NCBI taxonomy): Eukaryota > Metazoa > Chordata > Mammalia > Diprotodontia > Vombatidae > Vombatus > Vombatus ursinus. Next base: position 8,893,637 of record NW_020948983.1, read on the forward strand.
GACAGGAAAGGTCTATTGCACCAGGCTGATAGAGCAGCACAGTACAGCACAGGCCACACCAGCACAAACCTGGAGCAGGCCTCAGGGGACTGAATCACTAGCAACAGTGGTGGTTTCCAGACTTCTCAGCCCCAGACACCAAAGACAACTTAGAAGGTCAGCAGGAGAGGTCTGTCAGACCTGAGTGAGGGAGGAGCACAGTACAACACAGGCAACACCAGCACAACCACAGCCCCAGCAAACCAGGAGCAAGTCTTGGGAGTGACAGAATTGGAAGTGGCAGCAGCTGCTCCTGGAGCTCTCAGCCCACAGACAGTAAGAGGATTGAACAACTGGTCAGAAGGAGATAACAGGGGTCTCTTTGCTAGCACTGAAGCAAGACTCTGTTGCTTTGCCCATACTTGGATCTGGGTGGCAGTCCTGGTGTGAAGAGAAGCACTGGCATAGCAGAGCTTGTGGCAGCAGTGGAGAGGGGACCTTCCTCACAGTTAAAGGGCAGAAAAGAGTGCTTGCGATCCCTCACAGACCAAAGCACAGGCCAGGAGAAAAGTAAACACCTCTCCATAGATTATACCGCCTTGGAAGAACTGAAAACTTACAGGTCCCTAGAAGTATCTCTGAAAACAGCTGCACAAAACCCCCGAAGCATGGGACAGTTTGTCCTCCACACTGGAAGCAAAACTTTACCTTAACAAAGAGTTAAAAAGTCAAATAATAGGCTGGGAAAATGAGCAAACAATGGAAAAAACTCTGACTATAGAATCGTACTTTGGTGACAAGGAAGATCAAAGTATACAATCAGAAGAAGACAACAAAGTCAAAGCTCCTATATCCAAAGCCTCCAAGAAAAATATGAAATGGTCTCAGGCCACAGAAAAGCTCAAAAAGGATTCTGAAAATCAAGTAAGAGAAGTAGAGGAAAAACTGGGAAGAGAAATGAGAGTGATGCAAGAAAATCATGAAAAATGAATCAATAGCTTGGTAAAGGAGGCCCAAAAAAATAATGAAGAAAATAACACCTTAAAAAATGGACTAGACCAAATGGCAGAAGAGGTCCAAAAAGCCAATGAGGAGAAGAATGCCTTAAAAAGCAGAATTGGCCAAATGGAAAAGGAGATCCAAAAGCTCACTGAAGAAAATAATTCCTTAAAAATTAGAATGGAGCAAATAGAAGTTAATGACGCTACAAGAAATGAAGAAATTATAAAACAAAACCAAAAGAATGAAAAAATAGAAGACAATGTGAAAAATCTCATTGGAAAAACAACTGACCAGGAAAATAGATCCAGGAGAGATAATTTTAAAAATTATTGGACTACCTGAAAGCCACGATCAAAAAAACAAGCCTATACATTATCTTTCATGAAATTACCAGGGGGCAGAGCCAAGATGGCAGAGTAAAAGCAGTGACTTGCATAAGCTCTCCCCCAAACCCCTTCAAATACCTGTAAAAAATGGCTCTAAACAAATTCTAGGGCAGCAGAACCCACAAAAAGACAAGAGTGAAACAAATTTCCAGCCCAAGACAACCTGGATGGTTGATTAAAAAGGTCTATCGCTCCAGGCTGGGAGAGAAAACGCAGTTCAGTGTGAATGCACAGGGAAACCAGGCCTCAGCGAACCTGGAGCAGGCCTCAGGAGACTGAATTACGGGCAGCTGTGGTTGAGAATAATGTCAGGAAAAGCTTCCTAACAATTAGCACTGTCCAAAGGGGGCATGGAGCTGTCTCAGGAGGTGATGGGTCCCTTTTCATTGGAGGTGTTCATATAGAGGCTAGGTATCTTAGAGTGGGGATTCCTTCCAGGTATATATTTGGACAAGATACTTCAGGGGTCCTTTTCGATTCTAAGTTCTATGATTCAATGAAGCAGTATCACAAACAAAACTTCTGAAAATTAAATTCAGGAATTTTTCTGGAATTAGGAACCAGGGTTATTATTTCTCCAATTTGAGTTTGTAATTTCACTTGCTTTCCATGACATGAGCCAAGAACTCCTGAAGGGAATATTAAATCATCAAATAGATTCACTTTTTTCCTTTAAATAATTTCAAAATGATTCTTTTCATACTGTACCACTAAGCAGCTAATCACAGAATCACATAATTTGTGAACTGGAAGGGACTTCAGTGACCATCGAATCCAACCCAAGCATGAAAGTAATTGCCATTAGAACATCCCCTACAAAAAGTCATCCAGCACCTGCTTGAAGATCTCCAAGGAGGGAGAGTTTACTCCCTCCTGAGGCAGCTGACCCCACTTTTGGACAGCTCCAGTCATTAGGAAGTTACTCTTGATACTGAGCCTACGCTTGCTTCCATGTCACTCTTATCCACTGCTCCCTCTCAGGCCAGAGAATGAGTCTAATCCCTCTTCTATACTACTAGAAGACAGCTCTCATGTTCCCCTGGCATCTCCTCTTCTCTGGACTAAATATGCCCAGTTCCTTTTCTGGATCTTCATATGAAATGGATTCCAGGACCTGGTTACCCTCTGGATGTTCTGGCTTATGAATGTCTTGTACCGAGAACTTAGCACAATACTTCAGAGGGTGTCTAATGAGGGCAGAGTACAGAGAGAAGATCATTTACCTATTCCTAGAAACTAGGCTCCTCTTAATGCAACCCCAGAGAGCACAACTTTTTTTTTCGTATTTGTGTCCCAAGGGCCTACTATAATGCCTACGAGACAGAAGGCCCTTGATAAAAATGCTTATTCATCAACTGATGCAGCTGCATTTCACACTGCTGACTTCTAGTGTTTGTTATATAATAAAATCTACCAGTCTTTTTCAGAACTTTTATCTAGCCATGCTCTCTTATATTTATGAAGTTTATTTTTTGGTACCCAAGAGGCAGTCAGGTGGCTTGGTGGACAGAGTGCTGGGCCTGGAGTCAGGAAGAACTAAGTTCAAATCCTACTAGCTATGTGACTGTGGGCAAGACATTTAACCTTTGTCTGCCTTAATCCACTGGAGAAGGAAATGGCAAACCACACTAGTATATTTGCCAGGAAAACCTCACAGACATTATTGGTACACTATAGTCCATGGGGTCATGAAGAATTGGACACAACTGAACAACAATAACAACATATGACTTTATATTTATCCCTAATGAACTTCATCTTATTAGATTCAGTCCAATGCTGTAGTCTGTCTAGATCTTTTTGGATATATTTCTGCTTTTGGCTGCCATTTCTATAAAAATGAAAGCCTAAGAAGATTTTGTTTTTGGAAACTATTGGCAGAGGGGAAGTAAAAGAACAGCAATTCAGTTAGTCCCAAGAAACCACATAACATTGCCTTTTTCTCATCTTTATCTTTTCCTTCCATTGCTCTTCCTCCATTACATCTTCTGATTCCCAAAAAGCTGGTTTTTTTTAAATTTACCTCTTTTCCTGTAATAGCACAATTCTTTAGCTACCATATAGTAACTAAAAATATATATTACTGAAAATCCAGTTATTTTTATTGCATTATTTCTTCTATGAAAGTCCCCAGTGAGCAGCCACTCCACAATATTTTCCTACCAAGAAACTCTTCATTTTAAAGGGATATGGAGATGAGGAACAAGAAAATGGCAAAAGGGTACAATCTATCATTGAACTGAAATTTGGTTCATGTGGAATTTCTGTAGGTAGACTACCACCTCTAAGGCTGCCAGGGCCTTACTAACTATCTTCCCTAGTGAGATACCCTAAACAAATACAAATACTCACATAGCCTGTTAAAATTGGAAGGTACTTTAGAGACTATCTAGTCCAATCTCTTTTATAGATGAAGAAACTGAAGAACTGAAGACCCAGAGAAGAAAAATTACTTACTTTCCTCAGGTTACATAGCAGAGGTAGAATCAGAACCCAGGCCTCCAGCTCCAAGCTCAATGTTCCCTCTACTGCATCACACTGCCTAACTAAACAGTAATTAGAGATAACATGTAGTACCTAGAATGCCACAAACAGACTATAAAGTATTCTCATGTTTCCAAATAACAATATTATTAGCATGGAAGTAATAACTCACATTCAAGCTTTCAAATGCCTTAAGGTTCACAAAGCACTCTTTTAACAAAACCTGGTAAGGTACATAGTGCCTACAGTCATCTTGACTTTTGTCTTACCACTGGACTTTGATTAATCTGGAAGAGAGAGTGAGTCTGATGACTTTGTACAACTCTGCCTCACTTAAATCCAATTCATGCACAAGTCAAGATATCCCTCTGTGATGTCACTGGTCTTCTTTGAAAATGAAGGACAAATAATATCCCCATTTTACAGATATGGAAAATGAGGCTCTCAGAGATTGAATGACTAGTATCTAAGGTAAGAATTCAAACCTGATGTCTCACCCAATGTTCTCTCCAATAAGCTAAAGGGGGTACACAGGTGATATGACAAATGTTCAAATCCCCTGAGGACCAGACTTGAAAAGCCATAAGTTAGAAATTAGCATATCAATCACTATATTACTCTGTTCCCTGTGCATAATGAGCATATAATTATTTACTTGACAGATCCTACAAAAAGAACATTAGAACTAAGTGGGAAATGCTTAGTGGAAACTTTGTTTAAACCAGAAATCTGTGAATATATGATTATAAAAGGGAAAAAAAACCCACCAAGCTTGCTCCTTGGTGGCTTTATGTTTCTTAATAAGCTATACTGGAATGGTTTCATGAAAGAGAAAGTCACTAAGATAAGGCTGTAGGAAATCTAAGAAGCAGTTCTGCAACTGCTGATGACCATTCTGTATTTTAAAAAAGGAGATGATGATTGCACATTTCCAAAAGTCTCTTCTCATTAGAACTGAGAAGTTGTTTAAATGACCTCAACTTGAAGGTCATCTGTCTATGAACAAACTCATTTGGGCTCCTCTTTTTGCTTATTTTAATACTCTTAACTTCTTGACATATGTACATTGGAATATCCCTACTTTAACAGCATTCACTAGAGTGTAGCACTCACTACAAAATGGATATATATTGCACTCCATTCAAAGGGTTTTAACTACTTAAGTTTCAAAAGGACTGTTTGACTTTCTTATATACTATTGTGGTCTTATTTATAAAGGAAACTCATAGTCTGAACCCTAAAGACCACTTTTTACCAAGGCTACATATAGTATGTCTGTTTCTCCAAAGAGGCTATACTTTTAATCATCGTCACCTCCTTGCTTCCAATCTTTCCCTGTTCTGATCTTCTTAAAGCACTAATTTGATTAGGTCATTTCTCTATTACTATGACACAAGATAGTATTCGGTATCTCCACTGCTTAATTAGAAGCACCTCAGAACAAGTTTCAGTCATATTCACATCTGTATCCCCTTTAGCACCTAGCAAGGTAGTGAATGTTCAGCCAATGCTTGTTGAATGGTCATTCAGAAAAATCCTTATTCTTAAAAATAAGGCAGGAGGAAGAAATAAAAAACTGTGATAAGTCAGATGACTTTCCACTAAACTGAAAAATGGAAGTGTTGGTAAGTTTGGATTATGATTTAAATAAGACCTTATTTAAAATATGGGACTCTGTTAGATGCTGGCGATACAAAGGCAGCAGTGAAATTGCCATATGAGGGGCAGCTAGGTGGCTCAGTGGATAGAGCACTAGCCCTGGAGTCAGGAGGACCTGAGTTCAAATCCAACCTCAGACACATAACACTCACTAGCTGTGTGACCCTGGGCAAGTCACTTAACCCCATTGCCTAGCCCTGACCCAAAAAAGAAAGAAAGAAATTGCCCTATGAACATATATAGTTCTCAAAAAATAATTTCAAACAAATAACATTCATATGAAGGAGAGCTCCAAATCACAAAAAATAAGAGATATTCATATAAAAACAATCTCATGCCTAGCAAATTGACTAAGATAAAAAATGGAAATAGTCAATGTTAGAGAAGCTAAGGGAAGGCAGGTATATAGTAGTATACTTTTGAAGTTATAAATTGGTCTAATCATTCTGGAAAGTAATTTGTAATTTTGCTAAAGAAAAAATAACTAAAATGTCCCTGACCTTTGTCCGAGAGCTACTCATGTACCTCAGGGAGTTCGAAACAGAAAGGTCCTGTATACACGTATGCCAAACCAAACCAAACAAAACCCTATGTTTCAAGCCACAAGACACATAGTAGTTAAATTGAACTATTGCAGTGACAATCTACAAATTCTGCAGTTGACCTGGAGGAAGGCATTCAAATAAAAAGGAAAGGAAATTTGAATAACACAAAATGATTTGGCACCCACAAAAAAATGAACGGAATAGAATCATATATTCAAAAGAGCAAAGAAACTCGAGGTGCGAAGGTGACAAACCCTACAAACTTGCACTTCACAATGAAAAAAGATGGAGGTTCAATGAAAGAAATCCCTTTGAAAAATTCTTTTTAAAAAATCGAGCAAATTAGTTTTTTCTTCAAGCACTCCAGATGATACAAAAAAAAAAAAAAACAAAACCCAAGAAAAGAATATAAATACAGGAATCCAGTAAAGTACAAGTAACCAAGTAAAATACTCCAGAGGGAAAAAAAAAAGAAGAAAAAAAGAGAAAGAAAAAGACAACTACAGGGCTAAAAAATAACAATAACAACAGAAGAACCATTAAGAGATATCTTTCTAAAAGCACACAGGGAGATAAAGATAAAAATAGAACTTAAATAGAAGTGATGGTTATATTATTATTTAGGAATAGGTCTGAAACAACAAGAACTAAACCTCACAACACTCTAACTACACACCTGTGAATTGCTTTTTTTATGGGACTAACCTACAGAACGGGAAAATATATAAAAAGAAAGCGGAGATAAAATATAGAGCAGAATGTATGATGTTCCCTAATCAAATCAATAGTAAATAACTAAGGGGAAAAAACTCTTGTAGTCTCTAAGGAAGAAGACAGGCTGTGGGAAAATGAGTGTGCTGGTAAAAGGAGGAATTGACGAATGGGGGTGGGGGAAGGGAAAATCTGGATTCTTTGATGAAAGGGGATGCCACAGAAGAACACTCCCATGGAAGGAGAGAGATATTCCATAATGGAAGAGAGTGACATTTGATTGAATATCATCAGAAGGTATTTGGTTCTTGGAAAGAACACTACTTTAAGAGACTGTTGTGTCTCCATAGATGGCAGTTTGTCTCAGGATAGGGGACAGAGCTCCTGGGGACAATCAACAATGAAACTGAAAGCTAGGTAATTAAAATGACTAAGGGTCCAGAAGAGGGTTGAAAAAATGCATCTCCTTCCCTTCATTGCCAAGTTGGAGGGGACTATGAAATCATAATATTACATAACCTATCAGATGTGATTAATGTTCTGGTCAGTTATGCTTAGTTCTTTTTTTTTTCTTTTTATATCTTTGTTACTAGGGATGACTCACTGGGTAAAGAAGAGAGGAGGGATATAATCTGAAATGAATGTGATGTGGCTAATATGGAAATATGTTTTGCAAGAGTTCACATGGATAACTAATATTATATTGCTTACCTTCTCAATAAAGTGGGCAAGGGGCTAGAGGGAAGGAGAGAATTTGGAACTTAACATTTTAAAAAATGAATGTCAAAAAGAAAAAAAAATTGGAAGCAAACAGAGTTAAATGACTTGCCCCGGGTCACACAGCTAGTAAGTATCTGAGGCTGGATTTGAACTCAGATCCTCCTGACTCCAGGGCCAGTACTCTATCCAAAAAAATTTTTTTTAAATAAACGAATGAAGGGCCAGCTAGGTGGCGCAGTGGATAAGCTCTGGCCTTGGAGTCAGGAGTACCTGAGTTAAAATCCGACCTCAGACGCATGACACTTAGTAGCTGTGTGACCCTGGGCAAGTCACTTAACCCCGATTGCCTCACCAAAAAGGCAAAAAAAAAAATGTGACAGGAAAACAAAAAGCATCAATAAAAAGTAAATCATTTGGCTATAACCCATTTTTCTCAACCCTAAACATACTAGCTTGAATGACTTTGGTGAGTGAAACCTTAACCTTTGAGTATGCCATAAAGAACAACCACCATGTTTTAATGATAGCACCAAAGGATGCTATGTGAGACAAAATTCTGAATTAGAATGATCTTTGGCTTGACCCTTCATATCTTAATAGCCATCTAAACCACTCCTGGGGATATAGCTAGGCTCTCAATGGCTTGAAGTAGCCCACCAGGTTTATTCATTCATTCAGGCATCTTTTACAAAGTACTAATTCTATACAAAACACTTTACAATGGAATGAGACAATTAAAAAAAGGTCTCCACACTTACGGATCTTCTAGCGCAGGGAATACAACTCATAGACAATGATGAAAAATTATACAATGTATAATAACTGTAGTGCAAAATAAGTGCAAAAGAGAGAAACATAGGATTAGTAACATCTAAAAAAGAAAAGATAATTTCTGACTGATAAGGATCAATGAAGGCTTCACAAAGGACATAGCATCTGTGCAAAGTCTTAAAAGAATGGACAGAATTTCAAAAAGTAAAGATGGCAGGTAGGGGAGGGAGAAGGATTGTAAAGAAAGGCAAAAGTAGGGATGTTGTAGAAATGTAGAAGCAGCAAGTTTTGCTGGAGCAAAACACATATCCATGAAGATAATTAAACAAGATGGGCAGCTACCTGGAGTACAGAAAGAGATACTTTTTAAAATATTACTTTCTGTGAATGTACATTTTTTTAATACCAGAAAATTCCATTCTCCGTGGCATACCAATATTCATCATACTGAATCAAGTTGGATGAGTTTACAGTAAAGACTCAAATCCTCTCATGGAAATTAAGACACAAGTGGAATGAGTTTCTGACTTTACCTTGAGTTCACAAATATTTTGTTCTCACTAAGAGATAAGACTGGAAATATATGGAGAGATAAACTGTCAGGCTAAGGAATTTGGACTATTTGGTAGGAAACAGGCAGCCATGAAAGCTTTTGAGTAGACAAGTGCTATAGATTAGATTTGTGCAAAAGATGGATCTGGCAATGGTATGACATATGAAGCAGAAAGAAACTAGTTAGGAAGCCATCGCAATAATCCAAAAACTTGGTAATAAGAGCCACATTAGGGAATGATGGTGAGAATAAAGATGAGGTAATGAATACAAGACCTATTTCAGATTCAAAACATCTTGTTAACTCATTGAATGCAGGAGGTTAACATTCAAATAAGCATTTATTGAGTACATACTACGCCAGGCATGTAGGTGGCACAAGGCATAAAGATCTGAACTCATATCACATCCTAAGCAAGTCACTTAACTTCTTGAAGCCCCAGTTCCCACATCTGTCAAATGGAGATAGTAATAACACAGATCTGCCTAGGTGTTGTGAATATAAAATGGGATAATATTTGTAGAGCACTTTGCAAACCTTAAATCATTATATAATTACATATTATTAGCTATTATTATCATGCCAGGCATTGTATTAGTTGTTGGGAATATAAAGACAAAAAAGTGAAACAATCCCAACCTTCAAGGAGTTTACATTCTAATGTGGATAGACGACATGCACATATATAGGGATATACAAAACAAATGTAAAACAGAAACAAGATAACATCGGAAGTTAAAGACCCAAGTAGCTGGGGGTTCTAGGAAGGGCTTCAAGTAGAAGGTACTGTTTGAACTGAGTCTTGAAGAAAACCAAAGACCCTAAGAGGCAAAGGTAAGAAGAGAGGGCATGCCATGCATGGTTGGGAAAACAGTGCAAAAGCACAGAGATGAAAGGGAAGTTGAGTGTCAGGCCTAAGGAATGTTAAGAAAACTAATCTGGTTGGACTATAAAACTCATAGAGGAGATTAATATGAAATAAGGCTGAAAAGGAAGGCTGGAGCTAGATGATGAAAAGTCTTGATTGGCAAACAAAGGAGTTTATGTTTGATCCTAGAGATGATAGGAAGTCACTGGACTTTATTGAGTAAGGGAGTGATGTGGTCAAACCTGTACTTTGGTGTCTGTGTGGAGATAGGACTGAGGTAAGGAAAGACTTGAGGCAGGAAGGCCAGTTAGAAGTCTATTGCAACAGTACTGGTTGATGAGAGTTGATGAAAGCTTGAAAAATAGTGGTAGCTGTGTGGGTAGAGAAAAGTGGGCATATATTAAAGATGTTGTGAAGATAAGAATACCATTTGGCAACTGATTAGATATGTGGAGTAAGAGAGGAAAGAGTCTGTATTGATGCTAATTTTTTCTCTTTATTTTTTCTCTTTCTCTTTATATTTCTTCTCTTCTCTCTCTTCTCTTTTTAAAAGGCAAAGACACCATGCATATTTCGAACAGGGGTGATTAGGTGAATGGAAAATCAAAAAGAATCATAGAATTTAAGGGAAATATAGTTTCTATTTTTGATGTATTTTGAGTGTGAAGTGCCACAAGGACATTCAAGTGAAAATATCTACAAGGCAGTTAGAAATGTGGATCCAGAGTTCAGAAGTTTTGGAAGTCAGCTCAATAAAAATAGTCATTGAAGCCATGGAGAGGATTGTCTAAGGAGAAAATCGGAAAGAGAAGAGGAACAAAGTCAAAACCTTGGGCATCAATTCCTTTAAGAGGTAAGGAAGAAAAACCAGTAAAGGAGAAAGAAAAGAAATAGTCAGAGAGGTAAGAGGAGACATGTTGACATGTACTTGTTGAATGTGGTACTTCTGAAACCAAGGAAACATATTAAGAAGAGATAGTAAACAGAATAAAATTCTACAGAGGTCAAAGAGGATAACTTGTGAGAAAAAAAATAAACATTAGATTTCATCTGAATATCTTCCTACTCTTGGGAATGTAGTTACCATATGCTACCCTATAATTCCAACCCTTCCCCAACATAATTTAGTGGGATATCAGTTCAGTTCCAGTACAGTCTAAGAGTCAATGATCACCCTTCTTCTCTCTTGAACTGTTGGTACTCAACACTAGGGAATTCAACCAGCTTTATTCACAAAAAAGGAAATGCAGGGATAGGGTTCCAGGGCTTCTGCAAAAGATGAGCTGGTATCACAAAGACTGAGGAAATCAATTCTAGCTAACCCCATGCAGTACATAGCAGCAATTAATCTTTAATATGCTTTAGACTCTAGTCACAGCACAATGGGGTTTCATATTAAGTCGTTTATTTCCTTAAGACAGTGGATAATACAGGCAAATCCAACTCAGCACACACATAAGACTCATCTTCATCATATCATGTGTGGCAGACTTCATTAGAATCCTTTGTTTGATATTCTTTAGAAGCCCTTACCAAAAAGCAAAGAAACTTTCCCATGACCACAATAGACTCAAATAGGTAGGAGGGAAAAAACGAACAAAACAAAACACCTTTATACAGCACTTACTATGTGCTAGGCACTTTTCAATTATTATCTCATTTGATCTTCACAACAATCCTGGGACAGAGTTGATATTATTATCCCTATTTTACAGATGAGAGACTTGCTCAGGGTTATAGAGCTAGTAAGTATCTGAGGCTGAATTTGAACTCAGGTCTTCCTAATTCCAGGCCTAGTGCTCTATCCACTGTGCCACCTTGCTCACTTAGTAAAAAAATGAACATCAACTGATGAGACTTCAACTGTTAACTAAATCTCTACCAACCAGCTCAGGATACATGTGAAAGATCTCTAAATTGTTTCCATTGCCACCACCAATGGATTTTTTTTTTCCTCCAAAGGAAAATTATTTCCAAATAAGTATTTAGCAAAAAAGGGTCCAACCTTCCAAATTAGTTTGACTATTGAACCCACTTCCAATTCGTAACACAAAGAGACTTCCGTTTATGGAAAAAAAATTGTTTATTATGATTGTCCCCATTACTAAGGCTTATGCAATATGGTAATCGAATCATTGCTTCTTTAAAATGAAGTTTTAAAGTAAAGATTATTTTCTCATTTGGATACTTGGATACAAGGTATAATATTCACAAAGAATGGATACTGTTGTTAATTTTACTAATCCAGTCTGTAAGAATGAGTTGCTTTGGTTGAAGGATTTATTCATCAACTTCAGATCTCCTATATCATAACATCTAGAACATTCACTAAGGTTGATATTGTTTACAACACATTTTCTTAGCTAATTTCATCTCACTACCCCTTAAATGATAAGGATAAAGACTAACACACTGTTGTTCCCCACAACTGTATTCACTAACTACAAATGGTCTTCAGATGACTTTTTAGAAATAGTATTTTTCTTCCTGGCTTCTCCCACCTATTCCCAGTAAGTATTTTTATTTATCTTTACTGATGAAAAGACAAGGGGGCAGTACATACAACACTACAGAATGAACCTTTAAAGAAAAGATCATACAATGACACTGTCTAGTTCATTATGTATTATTGAATATCATATGTGCTTAATATTATAAAGTCTAATATACATTCTCCTTTTAACAACTCATATTAAGGTGAGTTTATAAAGTGTGTTAAAGTGCTTTTCTAACAACAACCCTCATTATCTTCACCGTGTGTGGTGGAGGAGGGGAAGGATGGGTGGTCAGAAGAAGAGAAGAGAGGCAGGAAGAAGAGTGTCTAGATCTGTGATTTCACCTTTGTAGGAAATTTCCAGGATGGAAACTCTCTCCAATGATGAATATCACCAAGTCATGGGTAATTTACATTCTTAGAGAGTAGTCTGGGACATTGAGAGATTAATTGACTTTTCCCATAGTCACATAGCTAATATGTATCTGAAGTAATACTTAATTGAACCCAGGTCTTCCTTACTCCAAGGCTGGCCCTCTGTCCACATTATACCATACTGCCTCTCATTCCCAATTTACAGATGAGGAAACTGTAAATCTAAGAAATTAAGTGACTTGCTCATGTTCAAATACTTACTGGTGCTTCAGGCTGTATTCAAATCAAGATCTCCTATCTGCACTTCCAGCACTCTTTCTACCATGCCATGGTATTACTCATGTTATATACCTGCTATGTTTGGGTCACAGATATAAAAACGCATAGCTTCTCCTGCAAAGGCTTTCTTCTGTTGTTTGTAGGAACCATTCTAAAATGTTAACACAAAATTACAAAGGGAAAAATATTGCCACTGATAAAGTATTTGTTTCTTGAAAAAAAATTGCCTTCACAATTCCTGTAGTTCAGCAATGTTTTTGCTACTTTGTCACTTCAGAATATTTTATATAGTCTTCCAATATCGTTCCATTTAGTTTATACATTAGTCATTAATAAAATAATGAATCTTCTAGCACTCAAATTCTTATAGTTAAACAAAATCTAAATGAAACAATAAATCCTGTTATTCCCAGACTCTGGGAATCAATTCAAAATAATCTCCACCACTACCACAGTGAGGGATTAGGAAAGAGAAGAAGGAAGCCCACAGGAATTAGGATGTTCATGAGCATTGAAGAAAGCAGAACTGGTAAGAAGAATTGAATGATGCATCATGAAATGCTCAGGCCATCAGCTACTCCCTCCATAAAGTTCATGCAACAGAAGAACTGGGTGAAATATACTACCTTGCTTTGGCCCTCTTGTTACCTTACTTGGAATCATATTTCTATCTGAGATACCAGCCATTTCCACAAGAACTAAATGGGCCTGCAGGAGAGGAGTGAGGTGAAAGGTCAGAGATCCTGGTTTCAAGCAAATATCCCTATTAATAGAAAACGGGTGGTAAGGAGAAAGAAGGATAAAGAAGGAAAAGAATTACTCAAACTTTTTTTCAGACTTAGGAGGCATTTTTGGGTTGCAAGGAAAAAGATAGGAATAGAGATTGGATTTGCCACTAGGAAAATTAATACTCAGGCATTTAGGTGGCACAGTGGATAGAGCACTGGGTTTGGAATCAGGAAGACTCATCTTTACCAGTTCAAATCCAAGACACTTCCTACTTGTGTAACCCTGGACAAGTTATTTAACCCTGTTGGCCTTAGTTTCCTCATCTGTAAAATGAGCTGGAGAAGGAAATGGCAAATCACTTCAGTGTCTTACCCAAGAAAATCTCAAATGGGGTCATGAAGAGTTGGACACAACTGAAACAACAACAAAAAATTGATATTTAACACCACACATACAAACATACAAAAAACAAACAAACCACACGGTCCTTACCTTCAAGGATTTTACAGCTTTAATAAGGGAAATAAAATTATATTGTGGTCATTATTATGAAATCAGAATTTAACTGTATAGGAAGAGTTGAGTGTTATATTATTAAAAGAATGAGGGATCACATTTTGGCGCTTTTTTGGGGGGGGAGCAGGAGAGGAGAAAACTAGTAAGAATCTTAATTAGAATCACAGACATAAAGAGATGGCTGGTATCTCAGGGACCATGTAGTTCAACCCCCTCATTTTCCAGATGAGGAAAACTAGGGCTGAGAGAGATTAAGTGACTTGCCCAAGGTCACACAGGCATTAAGAAGCAAAGAAAGCATTTGAACTTATGTCCTGTGACCATGTATCCAGCATACATTCATCTTCATAAAGGAGTCCTTTTTGAACTATGCCTTTAAGACGTCAGGTAAGGATGGGAAGGCTAAGAGTATTCCAAAAACAAAAGCAAAGAGGTGGAAAATCTTGGGAAGTGTTCACTTTGGCTGGAGTCTGGAGCACTGAGAGGGAGCAGTGCAAGGTCAGGATGGCAAAAGAGTTCGTAGTCAGGTCACAGCGGTCCCTAAAGTGCCAGGATGTCCTAGAAGTTTGAACTTTTGTCACCTATGCCACGTAGAGTCGCTGAAGCTTTGCCGGCAGGGCAGTGAAGGAGATCAGAGCCGTGCTTTGCAGATATTCACCTGGCAGCCATGGGGGGGTGGATCGTGCAGCCAATGACTGGGGTCAAGACAGATACAAGACGGCAGCAGAAGCGAAGCGGACACAAATTCCCTGCTCAAGCTGCCCATGCAGCCCTTCCCGGGTGAGGGATGGACTGTAGCTTCCCTCCTTAGCTTCAGTCCCCACCCCTGGGATCCTCTGGGTCTCTGTCTCCGGCGTTCCGCACGCCCAGCCCTTCCTCCCGTCCCTCCTTCCCTGCCCGCCCGGCTAAGGCTCCCCGCCGGGCTCCAGTGCTCACCTGGAGAGAGTTTGGGGACCCTCCCAATCTTGCTGGTTATCTCTGAGGTCAGCACCGCGAAGTCCTGCTCGTAGCCTTCGAAGTCTGACGACATGGCGGCTGTGAGGGTCGGGGGCTCGGCCTGGAGCTGGTAGGGGGCAGCGGCTTCGAAACGCCGAAACTCCGGCGGCGGCGGCGAGAACCCAGGACAGCTCCCAGACCGGCCGCTTCCGGGTTGTGCTACTTGTGCGACTGGACCCTCCGGAAACTCAGACTGCTCGTACTAAGTTCCCATAATTGATCCCTCCTTCGATCCCGTGAGACCGCAGAATCTGGGAGAGCAAATTGCCGCACGTCTGTGAAAAATCATCCTTTCTCAAGACACTCTAGAATTCTCTTTCCTTCGGCTCTCCGGGGGCCTGCTCCCCGAGCAACAAGTGACAGGAAGTGGTTTCCGGAGGGAACCACTTCAAAGAGGGACCTTCGGGAAGTGGCGATGACCCAGGCTAGCCACAGCGCCCGAGGGGGCTCCGAGGAAGCGGAGGCTCCGTAGGAAGGACTGTGGTGACCTAGAGGCGCTCGCTACCCGCCTGCGGCCTCTAACCTAACTCGCTTGTCACCCGGGAAGGGCGGAGGAACCGACGACGAAAGGATCCCGGGAAGGAGGAGGAACGTATTCCGGGTGAGGCCAGCCTTGCCGCCCCGGAAGTGCCCGAGGACGGCGATGGCTGAGGAGTGGGCGCAGGGGGTAGCGCGGGAGGGGAGCTCCAGAATAAGGCCGGGGCTCCCGAGCAGGTCGAGTCCCTTGGTGCATCGCGGCCCCCTTTACGGCACCCTGCCATCCTGCCCAGGGGGTGGGAAAGGCGGGGGACGGGGGTCGAAGGTGGGAAGGGGCGAGAATCTGTGACTGTCTGGGCCGTTGATGCTGGAGGGGAAACCGAGGCATGAGGCAGAGTTCCTGAGGAACTGCACGTGTTCCATCCACCTAGCATTTTACACCCCCGGACACGCGCGGGCTGTGGATCGCATGAGGCGTAGCCTCGGCTCCAAAGCTTCCCCGCCGCCTCTCTCCATCCCCCAACCTTCCCTCTTTTGGTAGCTTCTATCCCTGCCCGTTGAGCCTCCCGCCCCCATGGGTGCTGATGTTGGAAGGGGAGTGGGACGTCGCTGGGGGATGTTGCTAGAAGTTAGTGTATAAGCAGTCCCAGGATAGCATGACCGAAAATGAAATTCATACAACTCACGAGCTGGAAGAGAAGTTAAAGCCCATCCAGGCCAGTCCTCTCATTCTTCAAATGAGTAAACTGAGGACTGGAGAGAAGTGTCTTGTCCAGGATCACACAGTGGCAGAGCCCAAGTTTGCCGGTCAAATGTGCATTCGGCTACTTCTCTGCTGCTGTTTTTGCTGTCTTTGCCCCAGGCCCTTGTTTATTGAATGCCTAATACAAACTGGTTATTGCCTGTGACTTTGGAAGCTGTTTTGAGTTGCCACGGTGAACTTTGCTGGGAAACCAAAAAGGTCTTGACAAAGTTTTCCAAAAAACCTCCCAGAAAATCAGGGACCTGTGTGGTTAACCATTCTGATTTAGAGGCTGGGACTATAGTTGTTACTACTTTAATTATTATTCTTTCTGGTCATTTACTAAAATTTTATGTCTTTCCAACCTTTGACATACTGGTCACTCAATAGATGTTCATTTAATTTAGTTACCTTGCTATATTCTTAATCACTTTTTGTGCTGTTTTTGTATTATTGTTTAATTGTCCATGTCGCACTATATAACATTTTCACAGATTAGTAGAATGTTAAAAGCAAAGAAAGACCAAAGAGTTTGAGTTAAGTACCATCATTTTACATTTGATGAAATTGAGTTAAGGCAAGCTGGCAATTGGCAGTCTAAACCAGAACCCAGATTTTTAAATTCCCAATTCTCAGTTTATTGCATTTTAAAGTTTCAGTGATCATGTTGAATTTGAGACCCATTATTGCTTAATCAGGTGATAGTTATTCATATTATAAAGAGAAATAATCTGCAGATCTAAAATTAGTCACTGGCCATTAGATATAGCATTCCAATTTTTAATTGCTTTCATTGGTATAGGAAACTGTCCTAGGGGAAACTCCTTCTACCCATGTAAATCCAGCACCTGTTCAGTAATTTATGAGCCTGAATAATTGCCTGGGGCACTCAGAGGTTGAGGGATTTGATGCACAGCCAATCAGAGGTGACATCTGAACTCAGGGTCTTCCTGACTGGGGCTATGCTGCCTTTCATTCCTGTCATAACCTTTGTTATGATGATGATGATAGATACTTAAAATAAAAATCTCTGTTCAAATACAAAGTAGCTTTCTGGTATCTGCTTTCTCCTCTCCCCTGGAGTATTGGCATGGAAACCAAGGCCTGCAATAGACTTTCTAGCTTTGCCTCCTGCAACCATTCTAGAAAACATTAGGTATTTTTCCAGTCATTCCACTCATTACCAAGATTCCTCCCTGGGTTGGTTGGGGAGAGTTCATTTCTGTACCCAGCTTAGCGAATGAGTAACTGTAACCTTGAGTAAGTCACTTCACCTCTCCGCCTGCCTCAGTTTTCCCATCTGTAAAATTATGTCATTAGATTATCACTGGGGCCCCTTTCTACTCCGAAATTATCTAAGTGATATTAAAGAAACTATAGGAGAGTGTGTTATGAATATAGTTTCTCCCAGACTGAGATCTCATAGCATTACAGGAAAATTCTGAATTTACAGGCTTTATGTTTTGAACTAGTTACCTTAATATATTCTGTATTTTTCTTCTAAACATTTATATTTTGTTTTATTTAGGTTGGTTTTAAAACCATGAAATTCACTTGTTCTGGTCAAGACAAAGAGCTCTGAACAAGATACAGTTAAAATGGCTTATTCAGATTTAGCATCCCACAATTTGAAGGCATGAGTATTAATGAAGACCCACGGACTTATGACACATGGAAATGTGTATACAAAAAAGGAACTTTACAAGGCTTTTAAAATAGAAAATAACTCTCATCATTATGGGTGTACTGTGCTCAGTTATTAGATTTGAAAATCTCCATGAGTTAAAAAGACTGTGCCACTGGGGTCCTGTTATAGCTCTTGGCGTTATAGCAATATGTTCTACAATGGCCATGATTGACTCAGTTTTGTGGTATTGGCCTTTACATACAACTGGAGGAAGTGTGAATTTCATCATGTTGATAAATTGGACTGTGATGATTCTTTACAATTACTTCAATGCCATGTTTGTGGGCCCTGGCTATGTGCCTCTGAGATGGAAACCGGTAAGAAAAAAGACATTTTTTGAAAGAGGAAATCTGATGTCAATATTTTTTTTTATCTTTATTAAAAGTGACATCACAAAAACAAAAATTAAGCACAATTTCCTTTTTGCTAATTGGTAAAGACCAAAAGCTCTAAATACTTCTTAATGATGAAAATCCATTTATTTTCTTTAAACTATTTACCTAAATTATTATATTATTTAAATATTGTATTTAAACTATGTTTAAATAGTATAAATCTTTATAAAATATGGTATAAAATCAGTTTTGATTTTCTTTAAAATAATACAAATTTTCATATGTCAAATCACCATATGTGTAGTAAGCACCTATTTCATTTAAGATGCTGTATATAGGACTGCTAGGTGGTGCAGTGGATAGAGCTCCGGCCTTGGAGTCAGGGGAACCTGAGTTCAAATCTGGCCTCAGGACGCCTGGCACTTACTAACTGTGTGACCCAGGGCAACTCACTTAACTATGACTGCTTCGCCAAAAAAAAAATCAAAAAACAAAAACAAACAATAAAATGATACTGTACATAAGAAGTTTTAAGATTCTTTGGTGAAGGGCATTGAACTTAACAGTGTTTTATAACAATTATTATCTTCCTGAGTAGTTATTAAGTAGTGGAATAAACAATCACTTGGAAAAGAAGCTATGGAAACACAGATGAGGAAGTTGGAAAAACAGAGAAATAAGCAAACAGTCAAGAAATTATAGGAAGAATTTTTTCAGGAGAGAGAAATTGGAAGACAGCTAAAATTATATCTTAAATATTGAGGCTCGGGAAGATTTCAGTCTAATTAAAAGTAATAATTATATTGGTCATAGAGATAAATTCAGAAATAACTACTCAGATTTGAAATAATGAAAACTAATGGTCCATTTGCCCCGGTAAATATTTGACTGAAAACATGGTATAGCTCAGGTGCTACCTTCTGCCAGAGGCCTTTTGAGATCTCACTTGGTGCTATCCTTCCCCTTAAAATTATTTTGTATTTGGTCCAGACTTGTGATTGCCTTGGTGTGGTCACTCTAAGTGAGGGAACTCCCTTTACCTATGCAGATCTGTGGTCTGGAAGTGAGAGGCTCACCTGAGGCATGGGAAGGACACGTAGCCTGTAAGTTTCAGAGGCCTGAGTCCAACCCAGGTCTCTGTATCGACTGTGCCATTTTACCCCTCGCTTTGTATTTATTCTGTATTTATTTTCTTATTTCCCTTAAGCAAAACATAAACTCCTTTAGTGCAGCAACTGTTTCATTGTTGTCTTTACGTTCCCAGCACCCGGCACACTACTTGGCATACAGTAGGTGCTTATTGAATGCTTATCTGGCTGATCGGGTGGTGAGTTTCGAGAGCCAGGCCTGCTTCTCTCCTCCGTAAAACGAGGGCATTGGATTAGGTGGCCTTCAAGGCCCCCTCCAGCTCTAGTTCCTATGAGCCTATAAGGAAGGTGTTCAGCTCTCGGTCCCAGGTACCAACATGTGATGTTTCTTTTCCTTATTTTCCCAACCAAGGAAAGAGCTCAGGACAGCGTGTATCTCCAGTTTTGTAAGGCGTGCCAGGCATATAAGGCACCTCGCTCCCATCACTGCCGAAAGTGTGACAGGTACCAGTTCTTCATTATTTTTCATTACAGATTGATTCCCTTGATTCTTGGTCGAATGTTTGCTTGGAGTCTCGGTGTTTACCAAAACGGCAGTGCTGCCAGGGGCCCTCCCCTAGAGGCAGAACAACTGTGGTCAGTTACTAGCTCGGCCACTTCCTCGTGGTGTGACTTTCATCATGAGCCTTACTTTTTTCATTTTAAAATGGACAGGACCTTTGAGGTCATCCAGTCCAGCCCTTCCGTTTGACACAGAATGGAACCAAAGCCCAGAGCAGTAGGAGGACTTGCCTGAGGTCACATGCCCCATACTCGGCAGAGCTGGGCTTTCAGCCTGAGTTGTCAGACCGCACGGTCAAGGCTGTTTCCATTGTACCACTGCCTATTTGCCAGGGTTGGAAGGGAAGCATTTTGAAAATAAAGAACTATATAAATTCGAGCTAGCGTTTCTAGAAATGATGTCAGAAGTACTTTTGAGTCATAATAAGATGTATTCATTTGGCTTTTATGCCACCTATCTCCTTTGTGCAGTCTTTGAAGCATATTTCCTGTCCATTGAGTAGTCTTGAGTGTTAAAGTTTTTACTTGTTTTAGAATTTTGGTCAATTTACATTTATGGATTAAAATGAAGTAAGTTCTCAAAACAGAAAAGAAAAACAAAGCACTGTGAACAAGTTTTGAAATATTCACCTAGGATGTTTTTTTAAAGGACAGCTAAACTTATTGTTAAGAAACCTGTGATAAGAAAGTGGTAGTACTGAGAAACCACAGGAGGCAGCTACTGCTTCCTTCAGACATTTGATTTGGCTTTCGAAAAGTTTATTCTAACAATCGTAGAGCTAAAGGAAAGGAAGGACATGAGTCCTTTGGTCATTATACAATATCTTACACACAGTGATAGGTTAGCCTACAGGAGATTCCAACATCTAACAGTATACATAAAGGAAGGAAGTCAGAAGCATCTGGTTGGACCTGTTGTTGCTTTCAATCCCAGGTGGAGATTTATGAAGGGTTTTTTTAATGTTTTCATTGTATTCTACTTCAGTCACTACTTTTCAGAACTAGAGAGGAGACTGAAACTTTAGAACTATGCTCATTTCTGTATGCTTCATGTCTCAATGGACTTCCTGACTACTCAAAACAGATTCACATATAGGAGGTACCACCGTGTCTTCAGGCTCTGTATTGTGCTGTTTTGACTTTCAGAGTGTTCATCATTTATGTTTCTATGTGAATACTTGAGGGAAATTTTTTCCTGTTCCATAATGTGTAACTTCTCCATGACTTACAAGTGTGATAGATTCCCTATTTAGTAGATTTCTTTTGAAGACAAATTTTATTGAATACAGACTTAGGGTTTTCAGCCTCTGTCTTATGTACCTTTTGTTTTTCATTAGATGTGTTATGAAGATGGACCATCATTGCCCTTGGATCAACAATTGTTGTGGTTACCAAAATCATGCATCATTTACATTGTTCCTCCTCTTAGCACCCCTGGGCTGTATTCATGCTGCTTTCATCTTTGTCATGACCATGTATACACAGCTTTATAATAGGGTAAGAGATTTGTTTATTGGTCATCCAGTTGTCAGGTCAAGTGTTAATAGTGATGATTACTTAGAATCTGATGGTAACTCTTCTCCCCAAAATTAAAAGAATAAAATTAAAATCATAGAACTTTCCTTTATAAAAACATTTCTGGCCTTTTTTCAAAACAATATTAAAATTTGTAAAAGTTTATTTAACTCTAGGAACTGAAATGTAGGTATTTAATACCTGTTTGTTGTTGAATTGAAGTGAATAAAAGGAAATGATGTGGAGGCATTTAGGCGGGATAGGCCATGAAGCAGAGAATACAAAGTCCTGGAGGTCACTGCTACTAAAGACATCCTTTAAACACTTGATTCATAACAAAGGGGAAAAATTGAAGTTAACTTGGTCTAGTGTTTTATGCACATTTTAATATGTACCTTTGTCTTACTCTTACCCCAAAGTTGTTAAATTTAAGTAGAGGAGACTTGCCTGGCAGTGCTGAAAAATGCCCAGTTAGGAACAATTATGAATTGATTTTTGCAAACAGATGTGCATTGGTGCCATTGTACCAAATCAGATTCATAAAAACAGGACTTACCTTAATTACCTTAATGAAAGTTCTGAATTGACATTTTAGAAGGCAGTTTGTGGTTTGGAATATTACATGTTGAGTTTCATCATTGTCCACTACCAGATAATTCCAGTTTTTCCATTATAGATCTCCTTTGGTTGGAATACAGTAAAGATTGATATGAGTGCAGCTAAGAGAGATCCCCTTCCTATTGTACCCTTTGGATTATCTGCATTTGCTGCCTCGTTATTTGCCTTGGGATTGGCTGTAGGAACAACGATAGCAGTTGGTATGTTGTTTTTTATCCAGGTAAGTTTGACAGTTACCAGTAGCTAAAAGGTTCAAGGTTGTTGGGGTTCAGGAGACTAAGGTTGAACTTATATTTGTGAAATGGAGAATTGTTTTTTGGTTTGTTTTGACCCCATCTAGGCCACAAATTAACTTTGTCTGAAATGGAATTATCTAGATAATTGATTCAGTCCTTCACTTTATTTTTCATGTGTAGATACAGACAGCTACAGTGTAGAAAAGGCAAAACATTTTCAGAATTAAAATGCTTAGTCAAAAATTAACATTGCTTTGGAAAAGTGGTTAGAGCAGAATGATAAAATTAGTTTTACGTTGTACTTCATACTTACTCTTGACTTAGAATTAATGTCTTTGAACTTCAGTATCCCTGTGAGCAGAGGTGAATCATATCAGTAATAAATTTGACATTTTTTGATTGGAAGGCCTACATAGGTACAAAGTGATTAGTTATACGTAAGAAACAATGGTCTACTGAAATAAAATGAATTAAATAAGGAAAAACTATTGTTTCTTGCTTAACTGTACATAAATTCACTACAATGGTTTATTATCTGGATTTATATGAGTATATTTTAAGCTGTAGAATAAAGAAAAGGTGATATAAGAATTTAGTAGCAAAGTGTATGTATATACATATATATATATATATATAAACAAGTAGGATGTAGCAGTTATTTCCTTTATACCATGAAAACCTTTGCAAAGTATCACTGTGAAATGTTTATCTGCATTAGAAATTTACTTAATTACTGAAAAGAATGAGATATTTTGCTAGTGTTCTTTGAACCCAGTTGATTTCCCTATTGATGTGATTTTTGTGTGCCTAAATTTCATGTAAATGGGTCCCAGTCACTTTAAATAATTCTTCAACTGTGTCATTTAATTTTCAGATGAAAGTAATTCTTAGAAATAAAACTTCTATTGAATCATGGATTGAAGAGAAGGTAAATTTTAATGCAGCATCTTTTTAATATATTAAAATAACAGTTTGAGTATGTTAGCTAAAAATTATTTGCTCTCTTTAGTGGTTTGCAAATTCCATTTAAAATAGAAATAGAATACATTTTGATCAATCACTCATTTAAATGTACCAAACAACCAAAATATGTTTCTAAAAGATTATTAAAGGGCCCTGAGTCAATTAACAAACATTTATTAAACACCCATGATGTGCCAGGCATACCTGTTGACCATCAGCTGTTTTACTTCAGCTTGGAGAAGAACTCCAACAGTACTATCATGAAATCTTTCTTGGATCTCCTGTTTCATCTCTAATTAAGAACTAATCCTGAAATCAAATAAGCCTCATAGAGCTTATGTTCTTCGTGAATGAAAATTGCTAGCAGTCACTCAGTTCCTTTTTACTAAGGACACATACTGTATATGTCACTGTGCTACAGAAGACCCATTGCATTAACACAATACATTATCACCCTGGGAAAGGTAGGGCTTCTCTCTGTGTGCTAATTATGATCCTAGAGGCATGGACCTCTCTTTTCTAAGACCTCTTCTGTTTGGAAGACTACAGAGCTTTTTAATTTAAATGGAAAAATCAAGATATATTTGTATGGTGGCCACGGTTATACTGTGTTAGAGAATCTTGTGTCTTTTATGATTTTTGATAATTTTTTATGGTTATAAGGTCATAGATTTAAAGTTGGAAAGAATGTTAGAGATCTTCTAGTTCAAATCCTCCACCCCCCGTTTTACAAATAAGAACACAAAGTACAAAATGCAGCTTGTCTAAGGCACACAGCTATAGAGTCCAGATTTGAGCCCAGGCTCTCTGATTCCAAATCCAGTAGTTTTTTCACTGTACTATGCTCTTTCCCAATTCACATCACCATGTAAGTAAATACCACAAACTTTCTAGCATAAAACGTTTTTTTAAACCAAATCACCATCCTTCAGGGAGGTTAGGTTCCCAAGTAGCAAATTATAATAATGATGGCAATGATGGTCATGATGATTGTGATCATGACATCATCATCATCATCTGATATTCTTAAGTAATATAAAATATTTGTGGCAGACAATCTGAATAAATTGACTTAATGATAAAGAAAGTACTTTATAAAACTTATCAAATTTATGGAACTTTTTAGAAGCATAGAATCCAGGTACCTGCAAAAGTCTTGCTATAGTCAAGGCCCCTCACTTAAAAAATATTCCAAAAAAAAAAAAAATCAAAGGGAGTAGGGTGAGCTGTCTGAACTTACATAGCCAGATATGGCAGGCTGAAGACTGGAACCCATATCTTCCAGGTTCAGGCCTGATTCTACTGTAGTACTGTCTTAGAGACAGAGACATTTTAAATGGTCACTTTTTTAAAGCAGGCATATTTTACTCAATTCTGAATCACTAGCTTCAGATGTAGACAGCACATTTTTAACCAGTTTTGCAACATTCAGCAGGAGTATTCCTTTTCCAGACCACTAGATGTCAGTGGTATTCAAGAAATGGACAACGGCTTATTATTTTCACTAGGCTAAACAAAGCCACTTAGAATTTAAGGGTGGAAGGAACTTTATACATAATGTAGTCCAATCCCTCTCCCCGTTCTAATAGAAAGACCATCGCTAACAGTCCCTTCTATACCAGTGGAGGGGAGCCCTAACCAGCGATTGCTTCATGCTGCTACTCTTGACGCAACATATTGTTCGTGAAAAAACTCCACCTCTTGAACCTATTTATGATCCGTTCTCTCCCTTCCCTTGTACCCAGATACTTCTGTACTGTGGCAGTAGCAGCTTCCAGTTGCTGTGTATAAATTTTCATAAAGGAATTGCTAGGAATTTTCTAAGTGGTCTAGAGCCATTTTTATTTTCTGCTTTAGTTCCCTCCTATATTATTAAGATGAATAAAGTTATATGTTTAGATAGTTTAGTTTGGAAAATTGCTTGAGAAGGCAAAGTTCTGATAAAGTTTAAATGTTAATCTTTATGTAGAAAACTAGCATAGAAAAAAATACATCTTAACATGGGTTCTAGTCTCAGCTCTACTGCTAATTTACAGTCTGACTTTAGGTGAATCATTTAACCTCTTGAGTCTTTGCTTCCTCAAATGTAAAATCAGAAGGTTGGATTAGATGAGTTTTAAGATTTTAAAGTTGTATTAGTCTATAATTCATATCCTAAGAAACATAGCCAGCGTACAAGTTAGAGTAACATTTTATGAAAGAATTTATGAAAATTGTTTTTCTGGATTAGTGTTATATATTATTCTGGATATAGTGTTATACTGTTTGTTTAAATCTACAGGCCAAAGATAGAATTCAATATTACCAGACAGCTGAAACCTTTATTTTCCCCTATGACATGGGAAGCAGATGGCAGAACTTTAAACAAGTGTTTACATGGTCTGGAGTTCCTGAAGGAGATGGACTAGAATGGCCAATAAGAGAAGGATGTCATCCTTACAGCTTGACAGTAAGTATTTTAGTCAATGCTGACTTTCCCTTACATGAATCCTTCTGTTTAAACTACAGCGTGACAAAACTTCTTTTGTATTAAAATTTGCCGATTTGCAGAATTTCTCAAGGTTCTAAATTCATCTTTGTTTAAGTTCTGTCTTCCTTACTCAAAAAATTTTAATGGCTTCCCAGTATTCATGAGATTGTCTAAATTTAACCTGATGTTCGGAGCCCTTCACCTATTTTTCCAGCCTTCTTCCACAACTCTCTTGTATGGACCCTCTGTTCCAGTCAAACCAACTTTCCTCACCATCCTCAGAATATACCATACACATTCCCATCTTTGCTTATATTTTCCTGCTGTGCCCCACCTATGCCCTCTAACAGCCTGTCCAAATCCTGTAGAATAATCAAAGTCTACTTCTGTGAAGCTTTCTCAAGCTTTCCCTCTTCTGAACTGACACTTACTGCCTTATGGCAGGTTTTTTTTTTTTTTGTTATTGTGTCTTTTTATTTAACTCTTGTACTTTTATTTAACTGTTAGTTTAATGTTTGAGGGTCTATCTTGTGTCTCCAGAGAGTGGAACCATGTATAATTCAATCCAACAAACATTGATTGTCTTCTGGGTGTAAGACTCAGACCACAAAAATGAAGACGATGCTGTTGCTGCCCTCAAAGAACATACTGTATAATAGGAGAACTAAAGATAGGAACACAAATAAAATACAAATTAGAGTTCACAGATGAGAAACAATGTGCTATGAGAAATCCAGAGAGAGAGAGAGAGAGAGAGAGATCTCTGGCCAGAGGGAATTAGGGAAAGTTAGGGAGGAAGTGAACCTTGAAGACTGGAATGAATTTCCATAGATACAACTAAGGGAATATTCCTCTTAACTTCTTCACAAAAACTGGTGGGTATGTGAGGGGTGAGAGAAGGAGGTGGGACAAGCAAAAGCACAGAATTTGGACATTAGGAGATAGTGTTTATGTTCCAAACAGCACATAGGGTACTTTAGCAGGTTCTTAATTATTATTCAGTCAAATAAGATCTCAGTACCATGGAGTTTAATGATTGTAAGAGACCTCAAGGCCATCAATTTTAACCAATCCCTAACCAGAAATTACCAACAAATGCTCACTCAGCCTCTGCTTAAAGATCTTTACTGAGGGGAGGTAATACATTCCACTTATGTATGGCTCTTAATTGTTAGGAAGTTTTTACTTAGATCAAGCCTAAATCTGCTTTTTCTGCAATTTGAATCCATTGTTCCTTAGTTCTGGCTTCTGGGGCCAAGCAAAACAAAACCCTTTTCCCTTCAAATTCTTGAAAACGTCTGTCATTTTCCCTGTCTTCTTTTATTCAATCTAAAAATACCTAGTTTCTTTAGCCAGTTTTCATGTTGCATGTTCTTAGTATCCTCATTGTCTTTTTCTGACTGCTTTTCAGCTTGTCTTTCCTAAACTGTGATGCCCCAAATGGAACTCATTCTATCTATGACCTGACTAGGACAAGGTAGAGCAGAGCCATAACATCCTTTGTTCTGGACACTACATCTCTCCGTGCGGCCAAGGATCACATTAACTTGTGTGGCTGCTGTCGCAGACTGTTGACTCATATTGAGATTAGTGTTCATTAAAACGCTCAGATCTTTTTCATAAGAACTATTGTCTGTTTATGCCTTCCGTACCTTGCACTAATAACATTAATTTTTTTTAACCTAAGTATAACTTAGGATAGTGGGTAGGGCAGTGGACTTGTGAGCAAGAAGACCTGTGTATAAAACCTGTCCTATACACTTACGTGAATCCTACACACTGTGTGACGTTGTCCAGCTTCCTTAATCTTTCTGTACCTGTTTCCTCATCTGTAAAATAAGGTGATGAGGATTTGATGGGCCACAAAGGTCTCTTCCAGCTCCAAATATTTGATACTATGAGTTTTATAAACCTTATTAAAAATTTCATTTTATTTGGTTCAACCCATTGTTCTAGCCTTAGTATTTTTGAATCCTATTTCTTTTTCATCTAACATATTAGCTATTCCTCCCAGCTTCATGTTGTCTGCTAATTTGATAAAAAAAAAAAATCCATCTATTCTTTTCATGGAAATGTTCAGTAACACAGTGTAAAGGACAGATCCTTAGGACACACCATTAGATATCTCCCTCCAACTTGACATCAACTTATTAATGACTGCTCTTTGGTCACTCACTCATTCCTAAATCCAACTAATTGTATTATCATCTAGCCTGTATCTCTCTGCCTTGTTCACAGGGATAATATTATTAAATTTCACAGTTTACTTGTTTTGATTTACTATCTCAAATCAATGTCAGATCTGAAACAGGGCTTTAATTAGTCTAAGCCAGGAGTGGGGAACCTGCGGCCTAGAGACCATATGTAGCCTTCTAGGTCTTTGGATGTAGCCTTTTGACTGAGTCTAAGTTTTACAGAACAAATCTTTTTATTAAGGGGTTTTGTTCTGTGAAGTTTGGATTCAGTCAAAGGGCCACACTTGAGGACTTAGAGGGTCACATGTGGCCTTGAGGCAACAGGTTCCCCACCCCTGGAAGCATTATCTGTCTCCTGCTACCTTATACATATGGCCTTTAATTTGATGATAATTTTTAGTGCAAGAAAATTGTGATTTACTTAAGTCACTAAAAACAGACACATGATCCTTTTTAATAGGACAAAATGGCCTATTTTCAACACTGGAAGAAATTATTAAAGAATTAGCACGTTTGCTCTTTTTTATTTTCCAAACAGATGGAACAACTGAAACAGAAAGCAGACAAGAGAGTCAGAAGTGTAAGTATTTCTTTCGTTCTTTCTTTAAAGGATATATTGATATGTTTTGTTTTTACATCATAGTCATTTCTGATCTTTGATGGCAGGTCCGCTATAAAGTAATAGATAATTACAGTGGTGCTTGCTGCCCTTTCAATAAAGGTATCAAAACTTTCTTCACCACTCCATGTACTGAAGAACCTCGGATTAGCCTAAAGAAAGGGGAACTAATTTTAGTTACCAGAGGTTTAAGGTAAGTAATTTGTACTACTGATTTTTTTTTTCTAATGACAAAATTATTGTTAATCTGAAAAGTATTTTAATTTTTTAAATATTTCAGACACTGGATGTATGGAGACAAAATTCTTAATCATTTGGCTACAGAAGGTATGGAAATGGAATAAGTTGTTTAACATGTTAGCATGCTATCTATAATTTTAAATTCTAGATATTAAGATAATAAACTAGGCATCTAAACTGTCACTTCTTCATTTTGTTAAAGGGATTATCTTTTATATTCTCTTTAAGACATCTGTATTTAATATTGCTTTTTTGATTATCGTTCCTCTTTGTGTAGTTACAATTAACTACACAAATTAAATAATTTAATAAAGTTATTGCAATTAATGTAGTTATTTCATTAACAAAATGAAATGTCAGTAAATAAATTGAATGAAAATTTTACTAATCTGATTTTTAATATTGTGCATTTTGTGATAAAGCATTCAGGATACAAGTTTTTTAAAAAGAAAATGTTTTATTTATGTATTGAGTATAGACAGGCATACTCTGTTTAAGCAAAATTAATGTTAAAGTCCATATTTACTTTAAAAAGAAAAAAGTTAGGGAGTGATTTGCTTTACAAAGGGTTTCCCAAAGGCGTGAGCTTTTTAAATGGATTTGAAATCTGATTCAAGTTATAATAGATACACCTTATGTGCAAGTAAGATATTTGCATAAATGTATGAAATGCCATATTCTACACCTCAATATAATCTGTAAATTGTTTCTTAGGGTAATGTGTTTATATAGTTCCTTAAGGTTTACAAAGCACTTTATGTTCATTCTTACTTGACCTTTAAATAACCCTTTGAGAATTGGTATTACAAACAATATTATGTTTTACAGATGTACAATCTGATGCTTAGATATTCGATAATTTACCCATAATTGCAGAGCAGAGTTGAGACTGAACACACACACACACATGCACGTGCGCGCACATTTTCTAAGTCCAGTGCTCTCTTCCTTGTACCACGTTTGTCCTGAATCAACAAAAACAGACCGTTTTTCCCTTTTCAGGTTACTGAATTTGGGAAACTCTGGCAGGTGATCTACATTATCTTCATTCAGTTATCTAAAGGGAAAGAGGGCATCTTTAAAGTAGTTAAGTCCCAGAATATTTATAGGTCATAGTAGCAATATGGTAAAAGATCATTCAATTTAGAATCATGATTTGGATTTGAATCCATGCCCTGCCTTTTACTTTGGGTAAATCACTTAACTTCTTTGTACCTCAGTTTCCTATCTATAAAATAAGGAGCTTGCAGTAAATTATTTTTAAAGATACTTTAAGCTCTCATCTATATCTATAATTCTTGAATTGTACTCAGAAGGAACAGTTGGTCTAGAAAAATAATGACGTTCAATCAGAATGACTGAAAGGGGAGGGAGCTTTGGGGAAATAATAGACTTCACTTGCTCATTTGCATATTGAATTCAAGGTATTGACATCAGGTTGTTTGTACTTGTCTTTAGCCTTACAGAAATTTCTTTTCTCCTTAGATGGATCCAGAATACGAGGATGGTTCCCTAGGAAATGTGTGGAAAAGTATCACTCTGATGCTGAAACTGATCAAGTATCTGAGGGAGAAAAGAAAAATAGATAGCTACTGCTTTAAGAAATGACTTATTCTTTATGACCACACCATTACTTGAAAATTGTATATACTACTACAGAATTATGCAATGGGCCTACTCTGGATAAAGTGTTCTTTTCCTCAAAGGTGCCCTAGTGCCATGATTTAAATATTTTTATTACCATTTTGTAACTGAGAAGCCATTCTATATATGCCTTTGAATTCCAACCTGCTCTCATCACTCCTCCCCTAAAAGGAGGAATACTTCACCCAAGTAAGCATTATTGCATTTTCTATAGAATTTAATTTTTTAAATTGTGTTGCACACTACGGACCTCACCTACAAATGTAGTTCTTCCCTCCCAGGAAAAATCTGCATGTGACATTTATTGCTTTTGCTCCTTCCTCAGTTGCCGTTTCTTATGAAGTAGTATTATAGAAACTGTAGAATATATTTTGTCCAGTTAAATACAAAGCTCAATTTTGTTACCTGTGTCTTTTAATAATGCAGATTTTGTCAATCACAAATAAAGACCAATGAGTGTTCTCTATATCCCATGGACTCACAGTGAGTTGTATTTTTTCCACCTTTTTAGCAATGGTAATAGGGTCAGGGGTAGAAAGCACTTGCCTTAATTCATACTTAGACTTAGGGCCTAGAAGACTATTTAACCCAATGGGAAATTGGCTGGTGGAAGTATACAGAGATCTTCAGGAACAAACATCACTTTGTTATAAAAAGAACAGCTAAGAATTGGTCCTGAACTTAGCTTAGGATTTTAGAGAAGGACTTCTAATATAATCCATTCAAAAACATGTCAAAGAGGTGTGATTTTAACTGGATTTTTAATGCTTTAGGATCTCATTGCTCTGACTGATGAAGACATCTTGTTTCCAGTGATGGCAGTTAAGGCCTCTGCAACTTTTTTTTTTTTTAAGGCAATTGAGGTTAAGCGATTTGCCCAGGGTCACACAGCTAGTAAATGTCAAGTGTTTGGTTTGAGGCCATATTTGAACTCAGGTCCTCCTGACTTCAGAGCCGGTGCTGTATTCACTGCGCCACCTAGCTGCTCCTCTCCAACTTTTAATGACAAAATCATGGCTTGCATTCTTCACTGAATGCCTGAATAGCATTGCTCTGACTGGTGAGTGAGGGCTTGTACAAGAGCACATTTTAAGTGCACCTGATAGGGGAGATACTTTGAAGAACAAAAGAAATATTCTTTTGAAAGGTTTTTATGGATATCTTTGTCTTAATGTCTCAGTTGTTTCTGACCATATCCCTTTCCCTCCTCTTATTCAGTGAGCCATCCCTTGTAACAAAATTTGAGAAAAAGCAGTTCAGCAATACCAACACATCATCCATCCACATAGAACACATGCAGAATTCCATGACTGTAGTACCCCACAGCACATTTTTTCAGTTCTTTTCTAGCACCAAGTATGTTTATCATAGTTACAACAGTAGTCAGTTTCATTACATTGTTCTGTCCATTTATATTGTTGTAATCTTGTATTATTTTCCTGGTTCTGCTTACTTCACTCTGCATCAATTCACATAAGTCTTCCCATGCTTCTCTAAATTCTTCACCATTTCTTATGATACAATAATATTCATTAATTTTTGTACCACAGTGAATTTAGCCATTTCTCAAACAATGGGTTTCTACTTTGTGACAAGTTCTTTGAGGTCGCAAAATACTGTTACTAGTATCTGGGGCATTTCTTGATATCCTATGCATCTTGCTGCTTATGCCTGCTTGGAAGCAGGACCTCTGGATCAAAAGATATGGATATTTTAGTCACTTCTTGAGCATAATTACAAGTTACTCTCCAAATGATTAAGCTAATCATTAGCCACTAATTCATACCTCTACCAATCAGTCAGCTTTTATTAAAAGTCTACTATGTGCTAGGCTTAGTATACAGATTCTTAAAGCATTTATGTTCATGTTCTGTATCTTTTGACAGCCCCACCAACCATTTCTATCTTGTATCATCTTTGCCAATATGCTAAATGTAAAGTGAAGCTTCAGATTTACATTTCTATTATTAGTCTTCCAGAGCAATTTTTCATCCATTGAGGAATGGCTCATGGTCTTAGATATTTGTGGTTGTTGTCAGTTCTGTTCTTAAAGCCGTCTAGAAAAGGGAGATGCACTGGTCATCTATTTCAGATATGAAAGGACCCTCTCAAACAGGAAAAAACACAGAAGGAAGATTAGTCATTAATATTAAATATTACAAAGAAATCAAGAATAACAAGGACTTGGAAAAGGCATTTGGCTTTGGCAGTGGTCAGTAGTAACCTTGCAAAAGGACATGATCATGTTTTGGGCAAGTCTACTCAGTAATGCAGACTTCTCTTTCCAGAGGTTTGACAGAGTTGAGATGAGATGATCCAGTAGGTAGAAGGTTAGCAAAATAAAGAGACATTAGCATGTAGGTACTTATTACAGTTTGGAGGATCGAATGAGAATGAATACAAAGTGCTTTGCAAACGTGAAGTCAAACTTTGAGTATTATTATTGTAGGTGAAAAAGAGGAGTCACTGTAGAAAGGGAGACTAAAAATGCAAGAGGTAGAGATGATGAAGAGAGAAGACTTATAGAGAAAGGGAGAGGATGGAATCAAAGGCATCAAAAGGGGTGGGGGGAGGAGGGGTGCAGAGACAGAGCTGAGAAGGAAGTGAGATCATTTCTAGAAAATGCTTCAGTTTGCACATGCAGAAGGAGTGGGGCTAGATGGCCATAGTTTTGAAGAGCATCAAAAAAGTTTCAGATATTTATAGTCTTATGACTGATCAAGGGCTGTTTCAACTGAAATTAGAGAGGTTAAAAACAGCTCACAGTTGGTTTGGCAGATATTGATAAAGATAAGGTATTTGTTACTATGATTAGCAGGATTAAAAGGAAAAGAATAAACAGAAAATTGGGCCAGCAATTGATAGGAGGCTTTAGCTGAAAAGAGGGAGGTTCAGCAGTAAAACCTGTGGCTTCATCTATGTACTGTACAAAGGCATAAAGTATGTGTAACAGTATAATCACAAAGCAAAGAAGTTAATTTGGCAACACAGGCGTAGTAAAGACTCAGTAAAATGGGGCTAATGACTGCAATATGGCAGTGGAAGGTGATACCTTATTCTAGGAATAGAGACTGGACTCATGATTTCATTGCTTTTGGGAGCTCCCAGATGCGAGGACTCCTACCAATGCAGCTTGGCACCTTCTCTATAACTCAGAGCATAACTTCAAGAGTTATCCACACACCTGAAAGGTTAATTACTTGTCCAGGGTCACACAGCCAGTATGTATCAGAGGCAGGACTTGTACCCAGGGCTTGCTGGCTCCAAGACCAGCTCTTTATGCACTACATCATGTAGTCTCACTTTATTCCAAAGTAAAATAGTAAGTAACATATGTTATTCCTCTGTGTGTGGTAAAAACACTATGTTAGTGTGAGGGAATGTAGGAAGATGAAGGGGAAGAAACAGGAGCAGAGACTTTGATCTGGAAGGGACCATAAAGGTCGTCTAGTCCATTCAGCAGATGAGGTAACTAAAAGGCAGAGAAGCAGAGTGACCTGCCTGAGGTCACACAGGCCGGAGACGACCCAGCCAGCATTCAAACCCAAGTCCTCTGACTCCCGCTTCAGCCCTTGCCACCGTGCTACCTTGAGAAAACTTCAGTAAGAATCAAAGGGTGGAAAAATAGAAAAAATATTAGCAATATGCTACAGGTCCCCTGGACATAAGTGAAGGAAACATGACAGCCCTGAAATGGAGACACCCATGTCCATCCATCCCTTCTCTGAGCTTCCCCATTCTTGTTGAAGGCAGCACCATCCTTCTTGTCACCCAAATGTGCAACTTTGGAATCATCCCTGGCTCTTCTCTTAACCCCAGTATCTAGTCAGTAGCCAAATCGCATCCATCCTTCTCATTCATCTCTTGCCTTTGTCCCATCTTGAGTTATACAACTACTACCCTAGTTCAGACCCTTAGCACCTCTTTCCCGGATGATAGAACTCCTCCACTGCAATCCATCCTTCACAGAGCTGCCAAATTGTTACTTTTTTTTTTTTGAGGCAATTGGGGTTAAGTGACTTGCCCAGGGTTACACAACTAGTAAGTGTCAAGTCTGAGACCAGATTTGAGCTCAGGTCTCCCTGACTCCAGGACCGATGCTGTCTCTACTGTGCCACCTAGCTACCTCCCCCCCAAATTGTTACTTCTGAAACACCTACATGAGCATGTCATTTACCTACTCAGAAATCTTCAGTGACTCTTTGTTACTTCTAAAATAAAATACAGATTAAGCCTGGCACTCTATATTAGACCCTTGTAGGTATCTAGCTATTTCCTACACATGATGTTCTGTTTCCTGTCTCTGTTTTTTACACAGATGGTCTTCTAGTCCCCAACTTCCCTCCTACAAAAGATATTTCCTGATCCCCCCGTTGTTGATGCTCTCTCCCTCCCCATCAATACTGCTTTCTGTTATTTTATATGTGCTTTATATTGCCGTATCTGGGCTCAGTGCCTTCAGGGCACGTAGTAGGCACTTAAATATTTATTGATGATTACATGTTATCTCTTGTTGAAATGAACAATAGTGATAGAGAACTTACATTTTTCTTTTCTTTTTTTTTTTTTTGGATGAGGCAATGGGGTTAAGTGACTTGCCCAGAGTCACACTGCTAGTGAGTGTTATGTGTCTGAGGCCGGATTGAACTTTTTTTTTTTTCAAGGGTACTGTTTTTCAAGGGTACTGTTTTTCAAGGGTACTGTTAAGGAACAGATTATAAATTCTTGATTTTTCTCAGTGGGGATTTCAGTTTTCAAGAAGGGGAGGTAGCCATAAAAATCTGGTTCTGACTAACAAGGAATTGGAAATGATGAAAATATTGGAGACCATGCCATCTTAGAATTGGATAAAGAACATTCTGGCAGGACGGCCAAGTGAGTGATCATGACTAAGCCCAATTCTTATTTGTTACCTTAAAATAAGCAGTGAGTGGGTCAATACAAGGGGGAAAAGGGGAAATCTTCTCATTTTCTTTTTCAGATAAGAGTGAAAGAGCAAGAAAAAAAAAAGGACGTGGAATGGGGTTTGTTTTAGCAGTAGTGAATTGTTGTGAAGCTTCAGAAGGATAGATATGTTGCTCATCAAGCTATTTCATATTTTGTGGGGAAATGATGCAAGGAAGCTTCGATTGACAGGATGAATCTGCTTCTGTGTAACATAGGTTTGGTCTTGCTAAAAGGAACACCGTTATGTGTTTGTGATGCACTACACCTTGAGCTGATTTTAGCCTTAGTAGGAAAGAAATGCAGAAGCAATTAGGTTAACAGTTCACATTTTTAATGTGTGACTAATGTGGCATGAGGATAGAAGGTAACATGAGATAATTCTTCTGTATTACATGTGGCCCAGAACTACATCTCTTAAGATCATATGGAATAAGTTTAATCATATAAAGGCTTATCAGAATGGCTGAAATATCTGAATTTGTCTAGTTTCTACACTCTTCATTAGGGATCAAAAAACCTGGGTTCACATCATTTTGTGACTCAAATTATTTCACCTCTCTGGGTCTCAATTTCCTCTTCTATACAGATAACTGAACTAGCTGATCCATTTTTATGTCTACCCTGTTTTATGTCTATAACTAAAAGATTTATTCCTTGAGGTAAGAGAGGAGGTGACTAGCTTACCAGATCAAAGAGAAAAGCCTCAACCATTAAACATTTGCAATATTTTATTGTAAAAGGTTTACATTTACTAGGAGAATTAGCATATATAATCTCTGGGGAATTGGGTTGGTGGGATGGTAGCTGAGATGCATAAAGGATGAAAGACCATTTCCTTTGTGGGGTACTATTTCTTCTGGGTCTACAGTGTGGTAGCATCTGACTTGCCAGTGGGTCTTCATTCCTACTTTGACTGGTTTCTACCTACCATTTGCTTGATTTACTGGAAGAGTACTTTTTTTCCTTTGTGGCTTCCAGGTCAGCAACACACTGCAAGGAGATGTAGTCACAGGCTACTACAGTAAAGCAACATAGAGGACAACGTTTTGAAGTGAGTGTCTCTATGAGAATCAGTATTTCATGGGCAAGACATTGTTGGAGAATACTTGTTCCCCCACTGCTTTAATCATCAGACACAACTGTGGCCTGTGTTTAACCAGAAACTGATCCAAAAAACAGAGTTGATACAAAAGTGTACTTCTCTTGATACGCAGCTAGTCAGAAATGAAAATCTACCATTCTGATAGCAGTATCTTAGAGAAGTCTATGGTCACTGTTGGTTTTAAACATTTTAACTTCAATGGTTTTAGTGACCAAGCAGCTAAATTTCCATAGGTGAAAAGGCACTTGTAGTGTTACAGCAGAGCACCTAATTGTTAGAGCTATTATTCAGTTAGAATTACCTGAAGGAACAAGAAGAGTATATAATGAAGTCACACCAGTGGGCCTTTCTGCCTGTCACAGATTGTCAGTGAGTTAATAAACCAGAAAGCTTGGAAGTGGGGCTCAGCCCTTGAAGGCATGCCTATGAAGTTATTAAATACACCCACAATAGCAGCATAATTTGAGGAAAGGTCAAAATCCCAGATGAGGAGTCTTTCCTCTTCACTGAAAAGGAGATCATCAGATTTTCATTGTTGGATGGGTAAAGTCATCCAAAAAAAGCACCTAGTTTTTCATCCACCCCACAGAAGGCAGCACAGTGAATGAGCAGTCAGACTGCCTCAGTGATCCCTTCAGCCAGAAGTACCTCAAGCTATTCTTTGACAGTTTCATATAGGTTATCAATTTGGCTCCGAAAGTATTTGGCAAGCTCTGCCCGCTTTGCCTTCAGTGTGGGTGTCAAGAGTCCATTTTCAATAGAGAATGCTTCTGGGTGAATGTAAATATTTTTGACCTAGGGAGGGAAGAAAAGGGGGGAAAGCCAATTAGAAATCAATTTACTGACATTGATCACAGCTGAGACCTTTTCTCCCAAAGACCTAGGGGTTCTGTCCCTGTAATGTCACATGTTATTTAGGTTCAAGTGAAGATAATGAACAGAGAGGAGAAGCAGGGAGTAGGGGGAGAATGGGACAGAAGAATTTGAAATCTAGCCTAAGATGATTAGACAGGCCTTGTTCAGGTCATTAATTTAGTGAGTAACTACTACATGCATAACCCTGACAAAGGCTGAGCTTCTGGTTTACTTCTTACCCTAACCCCCACAACAAGTTTACAGTCTAGTTGTGCTAGTAGCACACATTCCAAACTCAACTCCTGGAAAGTTACTACACATTGTCAAGCCCATTAACTACTACAGGTGCACTTAAAGAAAAAAAAAATGTCAGGTAAGGAGATGCAGCCAAACATATAACTAACAAGGTAGCCAGAAAGAATAGTTTGGTACTTAACCCAGCTGGAGGCTACCTACTTCCCATTTGGACTTGAAGTCATACTTACTTGTTCAAAGGACTTGAGGCCACTCTCTCTGCCAATTTTCAGCATGTCTTCCAAAATGGTCTTCTTTACAAGCTAAGAATACCAAACAAGTGACTTAAGTCCAGCTCCAGAAAGTGTTGGGGGGGAGGGGAGGGCAGGGGAGAAATGAGAATGGGACCTTTTTTTTCCTCTTATGCACACACACACACACACACACACACACACACACACACACACATTTTTCCCCTATTAGAATATACTTTCCTTGAGGATAGCGAACTGTTTTCACTTTTGTCCTTCTCCAACACTAAGCAAAAAATAAGTGCTTAATACAGTCTTTTCGATTTACTTATTAGCCAGAAGACTTATAAAAATTTACTAGTATAACCCTTCCATAATTCTAATGTCCCAGGATTATAAGGAGAGTTCCTGCATCCCAATCCAAGTGGAACTGAGAAAATTCATGAGAAAACTCATCTGATCTCTTTTGTTTTATTTAAACAACAGGCCCAAGATAAATGAAAGATGCTCTTGAAACTTACCTCATTTAGGCAGAGCTCCTCATAGGAACCCTGGACCCCAAGTTTTGCTGCAAACTTACGAAATACATCTGGGTCAGGAACAATCACACCCACTAAGGATGACTAAAAAGGAAAATTGAACTTAGTGCTTCTAAGTGGCCCAGAAGTTTCTTTCCCACAGCTAAGAGGATTGGGAGTAGGGGCCCAAGGAAGGGGGACTGTTTTTTCTCTTGGGTATGGCTGTCAAAAATACTTTTTTATGAAACAAGTCAAAATATATACATTTTGGCCACTATTTTTTTCCTTTCCCCATTCAGATGCAGTAAGGATATCTCCTTTTACATAGTGTCTTTGTCCCCACCCTGTAGTTGACTTAGGCTCGTTTCAAAGATATTATTTTTGTTTCTAATTGGTCTTCAGTGGTCAGTACCTCTTAGCACTTGGGCTTGTAAAATTTCTGTAAATTTTGGAGGCAGCTATGTGGTTCAATGGAAGGAGTTACATTTGCAGTCAGAGCACTTGGGTTCTAATATTGGCTTTGCTACTTACTACCATGTTGAATTTCTCTGGGCCTTGTATTCAACTGTCAGATTAGGGGTTTGGACTAAATGACCACAAAGGTCCCTTCAGCTCCAAATCCATGATCCTATCAATTGTTCTCTCCCCCTTTCCAGGTCCTTAATCTATAAGGATACATGTATGTACTGGCAGGACTTATATTTAAAAAGAAATATGGGGTAGCCATTCCCAAGTTCAAATCTTAAATCCTTTTAATCAAAAGGAGTCAGCATAAGTTTTTTCCATCTCTAGAAAT
This sequence comes from Vombatus ursinus, assembly GCF_900497805.2. NCBI lineage: Eukaryota > Metazoa > Chordata > Mammalia > Diprotodontia > Vombatidae > Vombatus > Vombatus ursinus. The sequence goes on from NW_020948983.1 coordinate 8,932,797, forward strand.
GCATACTATTAATTCCTGAATTTCCTCCAAAATTGCTTTGTTAGTCAAGTTACCCGTAAACTATCTCCATGTACAAAAACTTGGGATACTGGACCACTCCTGATATACACATTTTCTATCTTCTCTGGGGCAATGTATTCTCCTTGGGCCAGTTTAAAGATGTTCTTCTTCCGGTCAATGATCTTCAGGGTTCCATTCTGTATGCAACAACAGTAGCTGTTAGTATTCTTTTGGCCCAGCCTAAGACATCTACCTCTCCCAGTCAGTTCTAGCTCTTATGTCTGCTACTAAACATAAATAGCAATGGCTTACATTTGTATAGCATGTTATGGTTTTTTGGAATGTTTTCCTCACAATAACCCTTTGAGGTAGATAGTGCAAAGTTAGTACAACCTTTGAGCCTGTTTCTTCATTTGTAAAAAAGTGGATATGTGGTCTACCCACCCAAGATTACACAACTAGCAACCTTTAGGGCCAGGTTTGAATTCACATCTCTGACTCCAAAGTCCAATGAATTATCATACCCCAGCTCCTCATGTTCTCCATTTCCCTGTTTAAATTAGCAGTAGGAGTGTGGGGAAGGGAGGATAGGGAGTGTAGAGGGGAATAGTACAATTCTTAGCATATAAAGGCAGAGAGATGGTATAGTGAGTAGAGTGATAGAGTTGAAGTCGGAAGACCCAAGTTCAGATTCTTTCTCAGATAACTTACTAGCTCTGTAACTCTGAGTAAATGGGACAGGGGGCAGTACATCCCCTAGTTTATAAAGGCAGATGGATGGATGGTGGAGGGGATAGCATGGTAGACTTGGAGTCAGGAATACTCAAATTTAAATCCTCACTTGGAGACTTCTAGCTAGTGACTCTGGGCAAGTCACTTGCCCTTTCCTGACTTCAATTTCCTCACCTGTAAAATGGGGCAGTAGGACCCAGTGACCTCCAAGGTCCCTTTTAGCTTTAAACCCTAAGAATCTTTATCTTTGTCAAAAAGGTCAATATCAAGCCCGATTAAAGGAGAGTTTGGAGTTGTTGTTTTTAACTGGTTATGTCCATGTTTCCCATAGTAAAGTATATTAACCCATATCCAGATCCCTTAGAAATAGCAAAGGACTATATGGGCTTAAAATTTTTTTTTTAAGATTCTCTACCTTGGTCTTTCTCTTCAGTTATCACTGATTGATAGAGTAGCACCTTTGTGCAGCTTTGAAGAAGTCAAAGAGACCTGTTTGTGGCAGTAAAAGTATGTCTAGATAGCCAAGACTAATTAGCTGAGATGACTAGTACTCAAGAGCTCTGAATTTTGAGACTGGACATCACTTTTCTTAAGAGCTTATACCACAATCTAGACAGTGAGCTAACCATTTGTTTCATCATTGTTATCATTATCACCATGAGAGGTACTCAGCATTTACAAGACTGATAGAGAAGAAGCTCACTCTGAATTTAAATAAATGTGTGGGGTCCCATAATTATTAGCATACTTTAGCCCTTGCAAGATTTAGATTTGTGTGTAGGGCAAGATTCAAAAGAAAAAATAAACAGACTCTAGACTAACAATTAGGTTTTAGTATGTGGAATGGAGGTATTTTAGGTAATGTTACTAGACTAATTCATATAAGTGTACCATGTAATAACTGACATTTCAGTCCTATAGAACTCATTTATTATATGTAGAAGAGACCTTCCCTCACCTTATAGTAGAGTTTACTGAGGCCCTCGGAGAAGGTTTCCTTGCTTAAGGTCATATAGCCAATTAGCGTCCAGACATAGTAATACTTAGGAGAGCCCAGGTCTGACTCCTAAGCCTGGTCTCTTTCCCATTCTATCACACTGTCTCCCAACATCTCATAAAAGAGCTGGATATAGCAAGAAGAATTTTGACAGATCCTACACTAGCACCAAGTGAAATAAGTCAACTAACATTTTATATCGTTGTCTTTCTGGAATAATAAAATAAGCTCTTCAAACTCAAGTGGTTTGGGTTGGGGCAAGGGATAGCTTTACCAGAAGTGATGAAAGAAACTTACTGGTAACCAACGGCCGATGTCTCCTGTGTGAAGCCAACCATCTTTGTCAAGAGCTTCAGCTGTTTTCTCGGGATCCTTCAGGTAGCCTTTGAACACATTGGTGCCTCTGATGCAAACCTATAACAAAAATGCATGTACCAGGTTTAAAATAATCGTAATCTCTCCCGATCTCCCAATTTAGTCTGCCCAGGTAAACAGTATTCATGGACTCCCTCTTGGGATCATCAGAATAACTGATAAAGCATTTATACCCATTCCCTCATTTGATCCTAATAACCCCATGAAAAAGGTAGAACAAATACCCCCCACTTTATAGATGAAAGAAATGAGGCTCAGAGTAGTTTAAAGGAAATATCCAAGGTCACATAGCCTGAAACCCAAATCTTTCTGCCTCCAAGTCCAAAGCTCTGTTCTACCAGGATGCCATGTACCTCTCCTTCCCCATTCACTGAGAAGTAGTTCATGTCTACGACATCTTCAAGCTTCACTTCATTACAGACTAAAGGAGCCCCAACATGACCTAGAACAAGTCAGAAAGGAATATCCATGAATTTTGGAAGAAGATGAGCATATACTAGACTCTTAATTATACTTGTAGAATGTATTCCACAGAAATGAAGTTGAGCAAGCCATTTATTTGACTTGGGATTTAGTGATGGGGCTGTGTGACCACATTACCTCCTCACCCTACCAAAATCTGGCTTAAATGACAGATCTTTAACTTCTAGTTGAACTAGAAATCTGTATTAATTTTCCTGGCTAGATGCCTTACCTGTTGTCCAGTCCCCAGGCGATGAAAATGTGCAGCCAGCAGTGCACTCAGTCTGACCATAAGCCTCATACACCTGGGGAAATGAAACAAACCTTTAGACCTGGGCTGGCTTTGAACAGCCTGAAAAATCTTTCCTCTAAGCTACAGGTTGAAGCAACAACTACCACAAAAAGTCCAATTACTTCCCCTTCCCACCCCCCACAGGGAAAAAATCAAATAGAATGGTTTATCTTCTTTTGACTAAGCCTTTCCTTTCTAAGCTTCTGCTACCCAAGATCCAGTCACCAAAATAAAAATATTGTTTTAAAAGAGTAGGCTCCCAAAACTTCCAGAAGTACACAGCTTACCGGACAGCCAAGTGCAGCTCGGAGGAATTCCAAGACTGGGGAGGAGATAGGTGCAGCTCCAGTTACCATTAAGCGTACCTTCCCACCTAAAGTTGCCTATGCAGGAAGAAAAGAAAAGGCTTCTTACTCAGATGGGGGCATTGATTAAATCTAATCGATCAAGCCATAAAGGATCTTAGAGATTATTTCATCCAGTCCCTTCATTTCATAGCTGAAACAATCTTAGGAAAGTGAGGTGACAATGTGTGACCTTGGACAAATGGCAGCACCAAGATTTAAATGTCAGTATTTACTATATGGTGCTATTAGACTATATTGCCACCAAGAATTCAGTTTAGCAAATAGTAATTCATATATAATCATGAGAACCTAGTGATTCTTCCTTCATAAAAACTCTTGAATCCATTTCTTTTCTAATTTCATAGATACCACTATAATCTATGTCTTCTTTGTCACTATTAGATCATACCAGCCTACTCAGCTTCTCATTTCTTTTATCTTTAGTGCTATATAAACTGAAATGATAGCTTCCCTCACCCCTGGCCAGCATCATCACCTCTCTCTTTAAAAAAAAAAATCTTTCTTGGGTTACTTTTTCTGCTTGAAAATTTTTACTGTTGAATGACTTACAGACTAAAAGTTCAAACTCATTAGCCTGGTATTCAAGGTTCTCCACAATCTGTCCCAAGCCAACCTTTCCAGTCTTATCTCCTACCACAACCCTTTTTACAAACCCTCTGCTCTAGTCGGACAATCTTGTGGTCACTAAATCCTAAATATAGCTTGCACATCCCCAGTTCTGTAGTTAGGCTTCTACCATTTCCCTTCCTGACATGCCTTTCCTTCAAACCTCTTTGTTGGCTTATCTAGCTCCCACCCATCTATTCCGAAACTACCATGTCATTTTCAGAAGCCTTACTAAAACTCTCCTATGAAGCATTTCAGTACTAGAGAAAGGAGGAAATTATCTTGGGCAAAACTAAGTATTTGTTTATACCATTCACTGGACAATTTATTGGCTCAGTTTTCAAAATAATCCGTCATTTACTGTTTGATATTGACCTTCTCATATAATGATGCCTTGGGTCCCCAGATTGGTGGGGATGGGGAATGGGAGAGTGGGGAGTATGAAGATATGCTCAAGGGCAGAGACTAGACCCTGGGTCTCTGTATCCCAGTATGAAATCAATTTGTACCTAACTGAATGCCCATTGAATGTGATATAAAAAATACAACATGCTTCCTGACCTTGAGAAACTTAGGCCTTTGGGGGAAATTTTACATGGAAGACATGAAAAATTGATTAAAAGGCTGTTCCTGTCTCTGTGGCAATCCATTAAGCATATTAGATACATCTATTCTTTACAAAACAAGTAAACAAACTTTGTTAGATAGGATCTATTCCCCTTTGTTAGATAAAGAAAACTAAAGCTAAGAGAAACTGCAAAACTTGGCCAGGATTATATAACCAACACAGCTAGTAAGTAATGAAGCAAGTGCTCTAATCCAGTTGTCCTCACTCCTAGATCAGTGCTCTTTCCTCTAAGTCGTTGCCAATGTTAAATCAAGCACGAAGAACAAGATTCTAGGGGTGTTAGGTGAGGTAACAGACCTTATTACCATGACCTGACTGGGATGATTCAGTCATAAGCTCACAAGAAAAAACATCAATTGGGTAAGTGGAAGCTCACCAAGCACTCCAGAAAAATAAGATTTCAAGAAACCAAAGCCAAAGCTTATTTCTCCATCAAGTAGAAGAGCAAATGTAAACTTGGTGACCTTAAGAGGCACACAGCCCCCTGTACTCTAGCCTGAGCAATTAGAATCCCAGGAGTTGGGAAATGCAGCTCATTAATAGCACAAGGCCTTTGCACCTGTGAAATTATGGAAGTTCTTGCCAAGAGATTTTACAGGAAGGCACCTGTTTGGACACTATTCAGGGCCCAGGGGGCATAATTGTCTGTGATCTGCATTGTATTCTTGGGTACTTGAGACATTGGGGTGAGACTCCCTGAGGAAGACAAATGGGCATTTGCCCCTGGGTAGCAATGGCAGGAGGGGCTAGGGGAGGGAGGGGCAGAGAGAGATAAAACATCTGTCCTTTTATAGGAAGAACAAAAGGGAAGAAACCATAGCAGAAATGGCCCAATCTAGTTGCAAAGGGACTTGGTCAGTCAGGTTCTTGGAGTTAAGCCAACTCGAGCATAATCCTAAAGATAAAAGGAAACATCCACATATAGCTTGTCTCACAAGCGGTACACACACACACATACACACACACACACACACACACACACACACACACATACACACACACACACACACACACACACACAGACATACCTGGATTTTTTTAAATATGAGTATATCCCAGATGCTATCTTGCCGGACAATGCCTTGCTTTACTTCACTGAATTTCCTAGAGATGGCCAGATTCAACAAAAACTTCTTGAATGGTGTCTTGGCTTCACTATGTACCTGTGAGAAAACAGTTCCACTTGGTGGGAAATGTTTTAGATGCATATCTGCTTATTTCTCCATAAAACCACCAAATGTGATTAGTAATACAAGCAAGAGAAGCTGACTTCTAGTTTTGTGTATGAAAACAAGTTACATAAATTAAGCCACAGGAAGATCACTAAGGAGCTTCATAGCACCAAATAAGCAGAAGATGACTGTCGTTTTACTTTCATCTCCAAATTCCTAGTCTGTAGCAATCAAAAAATATTTATTAAGTACTTCCTATGTACCAGATACTATGCTACTAAGCATAGTAAGAAATTCCAAGAAAGGTAAAAACAGCCCTTGCCCTCAGACAGTGTGTACTACAATGAGGGAAGACAATATGTAAATAGTTAAGTATATCAAGATCTGTACTGCATAGATGGAAGGTGATGTTGAAAGCATAAGCATCCAGGGTTGGGGTGGAGGGCACCAGTGAGGAAGCAGATCATTCCAGATGTGAAGATCAGCCAGGATGAGCAAAGGTAGGGAGACTAGAGATAGAATGTTCTGTGGAAGCAAGCCAGCAAGCCAGTGTAGCTGAATTGCATGGAAGGGAACACTTGAAAGGGAGCAAAGTGTAAAAAGACTGGAAAGGTTGAAAGAGGCCAGGTTATGAAGAATCTTCAATGATAGGACTTTCTATTTGATCCTGAAGGTAATAGGGAATCACTGGAATCTACTGAGTAGCAGCAGGGTAACATGGTTAGACTTTAGGAAAATGGGTTTGGCAACTAATGGAGGATGGATTGGAATAGGGAAGACACTTGAGGCCAGGACAACTTCAACAACCCCTACAGTTGAATAAATTAGTCTTGAAAACAGAAAAGTTGAATCTGAATATCTCTTCAAAAATAAACTCCCTAGTAACCACACGATTTGCAATTGAAGGGAATGATAGTTACCTAGCTTCCAATTGGACCGAGAGTCCCAACTTCATTTTATAGAGGAGTCAGAGGTCGGGGAACATGAAATAATGCCCAAATCTCATAGGTAAATAGGTAGCAGCTGGAAAATTCAAACCCAGATCTTTTAAATCTACATCCAAAGCTCTTTTCATCATACCACATACTGCTCACATTGTTTGGATTTAGCAATGGACTAAGAAATACTGAGAAATTAATGTCATTGTAGTTTAAAGATTTCCTAAATACTATGCTATCTTTTTTTGGCTGGATAGCCTTTAGATCATTAAAAAAAAAAAGATCCAAAACCAAAACACATCCAAATATAAAAGGTGATAATGGTGGTGCAGAGATTGGTGGTATTTTAAGAGGGGTAGTTACTGGGAATGGTTGCAAAAGGCCAGATTTTTTTGTTTTAAAGGATTACTACTCTGTAAACTTCACAGGTACTTGAAAGAAGTACCTAGTCTCTTCTTTACTTAACTATCCTCATAAAACAAACCTTATCATAGACCCTGTTGAGAAGCCGGGGAACCACGGGGAACACAGTTGGCTGTAGGGTTTTCATGTCATCGGTCAAGAGCCGGATATCTCCTTGGAAGAATCCCACTCTGGCACCACAGGTATAAATAACAGCCTAGAGAGGAAGCAACATGGGTGGTCAGTTTTCCCAAGATCCAAGGCAGGACCTATCCTAGACAAATGCATGAAGCTGGCCAGTTCATAGCCTCCCAGATTTGGAAGGGACCTTAGAAGCCATTGAGCCCAACCTGTTCTGTGCAAGAATTCCCTTGCTACAGCATCCTTACAAGCTTTCATCCAACCTTTAATTGAAAACTTCTAATGAGAGAGGAAATCCCTTTCTCCACTACCTCCTGGGGCAACCCATCCTAATTTTGAATGGCATTAATCATAAAGGGGAAACATTTCCATATCAAGCCTAAATTTACCTCTGTCATTTCTACTCATTACTCTTAGTTCTGATCTTTGGAATCACACAAAACAAGTTTGTCTTTTGGTTCCCCAACCTCTCGTCTCTTGAGTTTTTCTTCTCTACCACCTGTTATTCCCTTGCCTCTCCAAATGTCTAACATTTTTTGCTTTCTTCCCTTTGTAACCTATCAAAGCCTGCTCTCAGGAAAGGATCTGAAATTTACTCACACCAAGGGGAAAATAATTAATAAAGCTCAGAGCTGTCTCTAGTACAAGGCAATCATGGCTTTGACTTAGGGTACCAGAATTGAGAGGTACTGACAAGCACCATCCATGGCTGTCCTGCCTCATCTTCCTCCTGCCCCCAAGTAATATAGAAACTTCATCATTTTCGGTGGTGTATTTTGCTCCCTCCAACAGCTACACACCAAGTGAACTCTACTCCTTGCTTGCCATGGGTGAAAAATTCTTCTTATGTAAGAAATATAATAAATTTTAATATGTTCCTTCCAGAAATTTGTTTTTCTTATAGAGACAATCTATACTTAAAAGAATGGGTGATTTTTCAGTGTTATCTCTCAGTTGACAGGCCAATGGGAGGTATATTTGGAGAGTGGGGAGCTCTGGTTACTTAAAGGCAGCCTTGCTTTCAGTCATCAGATTAACCTAAGAACAGCTCCAAATAATAAAATTAAGCTCCCACATCTTATTCAAGGACGATTCTCTTTTGTAGTAGTCTCCGGACTGATATTACTTTTGAATAATTGCAAAGACATCCATGATTTATTATTCCAAGTTTCCTTATTCCTTCCCTAGTGCAATGATTTTCTTTTCCTGGTAAGATCAAGGCTCAGAATTTTAGGGAAAATGATCTTATTACGTACATGCTTTTATATCAGCAGTCTTGATTTTCTAGCAACTGTTCTAGGTAAGGTTATTACCATTTGATAGATTGGGTAACAGAGACACAAAGTGGACAAATTGCTCAGTTGGCTAGTGGAGAAACGAGGGCTTGCTTCCCTGTTTCCACTAAAGAATGAGCCCACCGGAAGTTATAAATCTGTCAATACAGGAAACTAAAGAACAGACACCCCTTCTAAACATTTAGGAGATAATTTAAGATACTTACCTGTACAACTCTTTCAAACATATGAGCCAGAGGAAGGTATGATATTGTCACATCTTCACATGTGGGTACAAAAACATTCTAAAGAAAGACAGCACAGATTTTAAAAAAGAAAAAAAATCACATGATTTTATTAAGTTAGTTTTTCACAAATTTAATTATCTCTTCAATTAGTTACCTCTAACCACATTTAGTACTATAATTTATGATGGCCATACATATCCAAAGACAGAAGAAGCACAAGACCTATAGTGGGTAGGAATTAGAGGTATATGCTTTTTATTCACTGTAGACCTATAGTTTATTTTATCCTTCCATCTGGTCCAATTTTCATTCAAGCCCCCAACAGATTCAAGACAGATTCACTTTCAAGCCTCTCTTTTCTACTCCAACAATCACTAACCTCAACACTTCTGAGAAAAGCTGCAGAATTTGCAACAACATTCCGGTGTGTCAGCATGGCTCCTTTGGGATCACCTATAGGAAAATGAAAAGTGAGGAGGATAATTTTTATTCCTCTTTACAAAGAGAAGACAGATGCAATCAATTTTCTTCCAGATAGGTGAGTAATCTGTAGTCCAACTTATGCTCAAAAAAAAAAAAGCCACCTCATTGTCAAAAAACTGCACCTTTACTGAAGGCCTTGTTTCTTAGAGATCCTACCATAGGAAGCCTTACTCAGTTTCCAGTTCCATTAAGATGAGGCCCGAATCTCTGATCTCTCTCCTTTGCTGGATCTTCATCCAAGTCGCATTGGCTAACTGGGTATCTCCCACAGTTCTATTCTTGGCCTTCTTGTCTTCTCCTGCTATACTATTTTATTTGGAGGTCTCATCAACCTTAAGGATTCAACTATCATTTTTATACAAATTATCCTATTTGTACAGACCTAACCTCTCTCCTGACCTCCAGTCTCACATCTCCATCTGCCTATTAGACATCTCTAACTGATTTCTTATAGAAGTCTTAAACTCAACATGTCCAAAACTTAATTCTTTCCTTTCCAAACCCTCCCCTCCTTCTAACTTTCTTATTATTTTTGACAGCACCACTATCCTCCCATTCAAGCTCTTAATCTTGGTGTCATCCTCATTTGCTCACGCTCGTTTATCTCCCATATCCAATCAATTGCCAAGTCTTGTCATTTCTACCTTCACATCTTTTCTATATTCATTTCTATCTCTCCTCCAACACTGCCACCATCTTGGCATAGACTCTTATCACCTTACACCTGGACTATTACAATAAACTTCTGATCTCCTTACCTCAAGTCTCTCCCCACTCCATTCCATCCTCCACTCAGCTGTCAAATTGATCCTTCTAAAGCTCATATCTAACCATGTCATCCCCCCCAAATTCAATCAATTCCAGTGGCTCCCTTTTGCTTCCAGGATCAAATGGAAAGTCTTCTGTTTGGATTTTATAGCTGCCTAAAACCTGGCCCTTTCTATCTTTCCAACTTATTTATACCTTACACTCCTACTCCTCCCCTCTATCCCCCATGTATTCTTCAATCCAGTGATACTGGATTTCTATTTCTCATACACAATACTCCATCTCCAACCCCAGGCATTTTCATTGATCATTTATCCCCTGTGCCTAGAACTCTCTCCCTCCTCATTTCTGCCTCCTAGATTTTCTGGCTTCTTTCAAGTCTTTTCTAAAGTCTTGCTTTTTATAAGAATTCATTCCTAGTCCTCTTTAATATAAGTGCCTTCCCTCTGAGATTATCTCTAGTTCTCTCTTTTTCTTTCTTTCTTTCTTTCTCTCTCCTTCCTTTTTCTTCTTTATTTCTCTCTTCCTCTCTTTCTTTCCTTTTTCCTTCTTTCTCTCTCCTTCCTTTCTCTTTCTTTCTCTTTCCTTCATTCCTTCTTTCCTTTCTGTCTCCTTCCTTTTTTCCTTCTCTCTCTCTCTCTCTCTCTCTCTCTCTATCTATCTATCTCTTTCTCTCTCTCTCTTTATACCTATTCTACATGTTCTCTCCCCCATTAGACTGTGAGCTCCTTGAGAGCAGGGACTGTTTTTTTTCCTTTTCTTTGTATCCCTGGTACTTAGCCCAGTGCCTGTCACGTATTAGGCACTTAAAAAAATTTGTTTACAGATTCTGCTCCCCAAGTTACTCTTCATTCCTCTGACTCAATGTAACTGTTTCATTGGAATAAACTTCATTCAGGCCAACAGGACAATACAGAGCTTGAAAACTCCTGGGAAAGTCAAATATCTTCACTTTCTAAAAAATCTAATATAGAACTTTCAAGGATGGAACTTTAGGTACTTCCACATGCCTATCCCTACCCCACAGGTAGGACCTTACCCTTGTTTATTTACATTAAAATGCCTGACTCATCTTCCTACTCATGTATTCATATATTGATAGTATCTTTATTCTGTTGTCTGGACATCCTATATATTGGTATATATTCATATTAATGAGTCTTTTATTCCTGCCTGCTAGGTGATTACATTTTAATCATAGGACATCTAGTATAGAATAAACAAACTGCTTTTCAAATAATATGATTTTTATTGTTAACTACTTCTGTGCTTTCTGTGAATACATGGTCAGTGTTTTGAGGTTTACTAAGTGCTTTCTTCACAATTCTGTGAACTCTGAAATGTATTGTCCCCATTTTACAGATTAAGAAGTAAATTAAGGCTCTAAGAGGTAAAATGACATGTTCATAATCACAAAGCTATGTAAGTATATCAGTTGGGATTTGAACCAAGTCTCCCAACTCTAATACTTTAACTATTATAATATGCTACTTCTCATAAGCCCATTGGTGAGCATACCACTGACTGACCTGTTGTCCCACTGGTGAAACATATAATGCTGAGGTCCTCAGGTTTGGGAGGCTAGAAAGAGAAGTACAAACACTTTATCCTACTACAATTCTTGACAATCAAAACAAACAACTCAAAACATGAATATAAGAAGATATTAACTTACCACAGGTTTTTTGAAATTCTCTTTGCCCAGAATCTGTAGGAAAAAAAAAGTCACCCAGAAAGGGGAATAATCAACTAAGATGGGAAGCCATACACAGAAAATTTACATTGCCATATTCTTTGAGGCTACTACCTAAATTTTTCCCATGAGGAAGAGCTGGTAATAATACTTTCTAAAAAATACTCCCACAGGATAAACCTTATCCAGACCAACTCTTAACTTTTGACAGAGGAAGTATATGATCATGACTGTTGCTATTGAAGAAAAGGGATAGAGCTAGATCTTGAATGTCTTAGTTTTGGTCTTATAGCTTATGGGTTTTATGTTATGGTTTATCTCAAACCTCACCTACATTTTCTTTTCTTTCTCTCTGTCCCTATCCCTGTCTCTGTCCCTATCCCTATCTCTCTTTTTTTGAAGTTCTAAATTTATTTTTAACATTCATTTTTTAAAAATTGAGTTCCAAATTCTTATCTTCCCTTCAGCCCTGCCTCCAACCATTGAGAACGCAAGCAATATGATACCTATTATACATGTGAAGTCATGTAAAACATATTTCTATATTAGCCATATTGCAAAAAATAAAAAGAAAGTGAAAAACAATATGCTTCAATCTACAATGCTTCATTGCATTCTCTGAATGTGGACAGCATTTTTCATCATGAGTTATTTGGAATTGTCTTGGATCATTGTATTGATCAGAGTGGCTAAGTCTTTCACAATTGATCATTGTCACATTATTGCTGTTACTGTGTACAATGTTCTGCTTCTGCTCACTTCACTTCGCATCAGTTCATATAAATCTTCCCACTTACCTACATTTTCAAGGAATGAAGAAATGCTAGATTTGGTCTTTTCTACATATTTCATAGACATCTTATTTAGTCCAAAGGGAAAATCTTCAAAAGCTGCTTTCCTAGGCTATTTTCAATTCATACTCTGAATGCTATAATTCTACACAACTCTGTTGTAGCTTTCCTTTTTTTTTTTTAAGCAAAAGATGCTGTAAAATGCAAAAGGAGAAGCTCTTCAACCCCCTCACAAAATCCCATGTGGATTATAGTTTTGGCTTCTGTACTGTACCTCTGTATCATATAGTGATAAGATTTCAATTCCAAGCTTCTCTCCTCTTTCCTTAAGGCTATCTTCAAAGGCGTCCATGAGGATTATCATCTTCAACCCTAAGGTAAGGCCCTTCTCAACATTCTCCAGTAGAATATTTGCTTTCTTGGGTGTGTCACAGACCACTGTGGCAATCTCCGCTGGAGGGCAGAACCAGAACCAAAAAGATCACCCCTCGTGGCTATATGCCTTTCTGGGGTGAGGGGTAAGATTCAAAAATATTCAATGTGCAATCAGAGATTAGACCTGCAAGACTTATAGGCATGCTACATGAAACCTATCTACCAGGAAGGGAAAAGGATACTGTTGACAGCATCATTTAGAGACTCAAGGAGGTCCTGAAATTGCTTCCTCTTAAGGAAAAAATAATACAATATATACAAGGGCTGGTTAGTTGCTTGTCTACTAGAGTTTTCTCATTCCCATATGTGTCAAATTTAGCATTTTTATCAGTAAAGGTCTATGATGTCCTTCCTAAGTGGCTATTGCTTCACCTGTCCCACGTATCCAATTAACCCAACCTTTTTTCAGTTTATATCCTGGTCATCATCTTACCATCAGCTCTGCCTTTAAGCATAAACTCTCCAGCAACCCTCCCTGACCTCTGCTTTCTACTTTGGAAACCACAAACTAATCCATACTGCTGTAGCTACCTGGTAGAGTATGCCAATCTATTCTCCTATAGCTCCACTCACCTTTTCTGAGACTTTCCAAACTGAGACAACTCTGACTACCATTCCACTAGGTGTATTCTCTCCCCCATTAGCACCTAAGTTCTTTCAAAGTATAGAAAGTCTAGTTTTTGTTTGTGTCTCCCTAGCACTTAGGCAGCACTTAGGCAGCACTGGTCACATAATAAGCACTTAAATGATTTTTTATTCATTATAGATTTAAAGTTGGAAGGCTCTTTGGAGGTCATCTAATCCAAGGCCAATTACAAGTGAGCAAATCAAGGCCCAGAGCAATTAAGTGATTTGCCCAGGGTCATATAGCTGATAAAATGGCAGAGGTGAAATTTGAACAATCTAAAAGGGAAAGATTTACAATTACTGCTAAATAAATCAAAAGTGCCCGATGAAGCCCATTAGCCAAAAGTAGTCCACATAATTAATTCTACAGGCTTATGTCTATTAACATGCTTATCTGTTTTGTGAAAATACTACTATTCATCTGTTTATAGGTCATGCTGGGATTTATTTTGCTAGTGGTGGTATTGGATTTGCATGGACATATCCAAAACCTTGCCTTTTGTTAAATATTTTTCATTGTTAGATGATTAGTCACATACCCCTGAAAGTTAGTCCATACCCCAAAAAGTTTTCAAACTGCTGAAAAAGAATTAAAACCTTTTGACAAGCCCTACAATTTAGACAGAGATACCTGACCATACTTAGGAAAAATCACCTTATGTGCAAGCTATTATGCTTCATTCAGGCTATGTCAAGATACCTTCTGATTATTTCTGTTTACTCATACATCTATTAAGAGCAATGCATTATTATAGGTGCTAGAAGAATACTTTTTTTTTTTCATTTTAAATTCCCTGCCCTAACAGGGCTTGCAATTTAATAGAAGTCATTAGGTACACATTCAAATTTTTAAACACTTCAAGTTCATACAGAGAATATAAAGATGTCTGTTTTGATGAGTGGAAGATCAGGAAGGCTCCATAGGCGATGGCACAATCATCCCTGCCTAATATACATTTTAGGGTTCTCTAGGAAGAATGATTCAATTACCGACTGGGATCTCCTCAATAAGGATGCACCCTCTCAACAGATCCCAAGACAGAGAACATTGTTCTTGTTCTCCCCTAAGCCTTCTCTAGATGGTTACCTCAGGTACATGCTAGGGGCCCTCATCTAGAGTTCTTTAGGTGTCATGGATACCAAAGCAGCCCTCTGGCAGCCCATTGGTTATCCCTTTCTCACTATTTGATTCTTCTAATCAAAGATTTCTTCTCCATCCCTCGTGACACTTATTGCATAGAGGTCAATGTTGGAAACGTTACAACTTATTTGAATCTACCAGGAGTAAAAAGTACATAGTAAGAGATTATAAATATGCATAGGAAAGTAATAAAAGCAGGCTGTTGGGGACATGAGCCATTTAAAAATATCCCAACATTCCTCTACAAAATGGATACTCTTGAACTGGGCTTTAGAGCCTTCCCTGGTCCCCTAGACTGAAGAAGGTTTTTTCTAATTCTGAACAACCAGAGCAGTTTCCTTGTCCTTACACTATGTACTTACCTCTTTCTATAGAATGATACCCCTATCCTAGCCCTCCCAAGGAGACTATGAGCTTCTTAAGAACAAGGATGATGTCACTCTCATTTTTTTATCAGTGCCTACCAAAAAGGCTTGCATAAGAGAAGTTCGATAAGTGTGGTGAGTGGATTGGAGTCCCAAGCATGCTAACAAAAGTGGCAATAACACATGTATAAGAGTGATGTCTGAAAGCTATCTCCTAAGATCCAAGGAGGAACTGAAGTGCAGCAACCCCCAGCTTACCTTTGTTAACAATGTACACTATGGCTTCAGGCCCCAGGGTATCATAGAGGGGGACAGCCACCATTGAGTAGGTGTAGCAGGCAAGTTCTGCAATGATCCACTGTACAAACAGAAAATATTACCCTCAGGTACTGGACAGTATTGGGGGGCATGAGAGGAGAAGCAAATAAGCCTTACAGTCTCTAGGGGAAAGATGAAGAAATAGGCCAGCTGAGCGCCTCAACATTGAGCAGTCCTGCTTTTTTAAATTTGAGAACCAGTCACAGATCTAATAAGTACTCCCTCCTCTATTTGGGGATATTAATAATTATTAGCAATAGTAATAGCTAACAAATATATTTGCTAATATATATGTGTTTATATATGATATATACAAGTGCTTTGCAAACTTTAAAGTTTATATATTTACATGCATATGTGTATATATATATATATAACAATATATAATATACATGCAAACATATATAAACTTTAAAGTTTGTGAAGCACTTGTATATATTATCTCATTTTGGTAGCTAGCAGATAGGTGGTGCAGTGGATAGAGTGCTGGGCCAGGACTCAGGAAGACCTGAGTTCAAATAGGTCAGACACTTACTAGCTGTGTGACCCCAGACAAGGCATTTAACCTCAGTTGGCCTCAGTTTCCTCATATGGAAAATAAGGATCATAATAATAGCACCTAACCAAAGGTTGCTGTGAGGATACCATGAGATAACATTGGTAAAGTGCTTTGTAAACCTTAATACGCTGTAAATTCTGACTATTGCTATTGTTGTTATTACTGAGAGCTCTCCCCACAACAATCCTGAGAGATGGGTAGTAGAAGTATTGTACATAGGGATAAACTGAGGCTCAGAGACATCGAGGGGTTTGCTAGTGCTTAGTAGCCCAAAGTCAACTTCACAATTCTTTGCCTAGTTAGAATAAGAGCTTTGGGGGCAGCTAGGTGGTGCAGTCAATAAAGCACCAGCACTGGAGTCAGGAGGACCTGAGTTAAAATCTAGCCTCCAATACATAACAATTACTAGCTGTGTGACCCTGGGCAAGTCATTTAACCCCAGTTGCCTTAAAAAACAAACAAACAAAAAAAAGAGCCTTGCTTTTGCTATAAGTTGACAGCATGGCATAGCAAAAAGGCCTCTAGAGGAACTAGGTTCAAGTTCAGGCTTTGCCACTGTGACATTGGGGAAACAAGTTGACCTCTGAGCTGCTAGAGATGAGGGGTTTGGGTTCTTATCTTTAACAGAGATAAAACTCATACTGCCTTCCTCAAAGGATCACTATGAGGCAAACAATTTGTAAATGGTAAGTACTGTATAAAAAGTTATATGATATATGTGTACCCACACATATACTAATTAAATGTGATTACCTCTGGTCTGTTCTGAGCAAAGATACCAACAAACTGGTCTGGTGATGGTTTGTATCCTTTGTGCAGAAGACAGGATCCCAGGTACTCTGCTCTGTCAGATACCTAGATAGAAAGGGCCCAAGAGAAAAGAGATAAAATTACTTTGTCAGCCCCAGAAATGGGAGGAAGTTAAAAGAATTCCTCAGGACAAATAAGTAGCAGTCAGATTGCATACCTGTTTGTAAGAGAGCCACCTGTATGGTTGATTTGCTTTTCTGGATCCCAAGCAGGGTCCATTGTCTAGAAACAATTACCAAAAAAGAGAGAGCAACAAACTTTAGTCGCAAATCATTTGGGCAAGGAGTAGGTAGGTGCATTTAAGGATATGATATCTACTCTAGGCTTAGTCCCATGCTGAGCATGTGAGAGAATGGAGGGGGAGATGAGAAGAAGGGAGGGAGAATATGAAGGTAGCACAAATGGTCTTCAATGAACTCACAGTTCATTTCAGGGAGACGAGACACAAACAGCAAACAAAACACAGCAGTAGGAGAAGTGGTATGACAGCAGAAAGGGAATCAGAAAACCTTGCTTCTAGATCTAATTCTGCCACTAATTGTGTGTTATATTGAATTGGGGGATTGGAAGGGAAGGCAGAGAAGAAATCATTTCCCACATCAGTAAAGCAACTAGGTGATCACATAGAATGTAATAATAAAGATAAACCTAAAATGTATTACTAAAATAGATGAACCCCTTAAAAGGAGCCACATAAACAAAGGTGTCCTGCAGAAACAGGAATCAGACAGTTAGCTGATTAAAGAGATGACTCTAGTAAACCAGAATTAAATACAGTTTTTAGGGGGAAACAAGAGGGTAGGAATCACACTACTTTCAGAAACTAGCTTGAGAAGTGAGGGGAATTCAGGCCTTGCCAAGAAGAAGCATTTTGCTAAGAATATAATAAATTTCAAAAAAAAAGATACAAAGGCAAGTTTTGGAGCTTAAAGCCTGATTGGAAAGAGAGGGGGTTGGAAGATTAGTGGAAAGAAGAAATAAATTTCCAACTCATTGTACAAATCCAGGAATTAATGATTGAGGAAAATATTCCCAGGGAATCCTAGACATTTTCTTTTGTAGAGATAGACATAATGCCATAATTCTGAGCATATTCCATTGATAGCTGTTCTCCTTGACTCTTGGCAAACAAAAAATGGTCTATTCTGCAAAACTACTTCAATCTCTCTCACCCTACACCCAGATTAGGCTTCCTCATGTATAATCTGATCATGTCATGCTTTTTCTCAAAACTCACCATTGACTCGCTATCATTTTGGCTTTTGGATGCAGGGAGACTATATACCCTTAACATCCTGGCATTCAAACAAACCACCTCTCACCCTTTTTGTGCTATTCCTTCCTCCTACATATTAAATGTTATAGTCAGACTAGCCAATGAACATGTATTAAGTACCTACTGTACCAGGCACTGTGCTAAATTCTGGAAATACTTAAAAAAGAAAGAAAGAAAAGGAAGGAAGGAAGGAAGGAAGAGAAAGACAATCCCTGTCCTCAAGGAGGTTACAGCCCAATGGGGGTAAAACACACACACACACACACACACACACACACACACACACAAGAGGAAGCTGAAAAATGGTGAGTTGTTGGGAAGGTACCAAGAAAGGGCATGATGGTAAAATTCAAAGGAGTACAGCTGGGTAGGAAATGAAGAGACCACATTGCTTGTCACCTCCAACTCACATTTCAACCGTCCCGCTTGTGTGTTCTTCTTCTGCTCACATTACCTTCACCTGGGAGGTATTCTTTCCCCGTCTCTGCCAATTGAGAGATCCTACCCATGCTGTAAAATCCAGCTCCAATTCCACTTCTTCCATGAGAGCTTTCCTGGTGGTCCCCATTAGAAAGTATCTCTTCTTGTACCTCCAACAGCATTTTATGATATTGTAGCGGTAGTGCTAGAAGAGACCTTAGAGGTCATCTAATTCAACTCCCTCTTTTTGCTTTTGAAAAAAATTGAGGCATTGGGCAGTTAAGTGACTTGTATAAAGTCACTTAGCGGGCAGGCCAGGATTTGAATCCTGAGGCGCTGTTTACACTGTGCTTCATATTTACCTGTGGTTTTATTATAGTTCATGTACATTATATTCCATTATAAGACTAAGCTAATACCATATATATTTATAAGATTATTGAGTTGTATAGTGGGTAATCATAGTATAAAGTTCACTAAAAACAATGAAAAAGCGTTAAATGTCTCTATGCCAGGCACTGGAGATACAAAGACAAAAATAGAATGGTCTGCCTTAGCATTGCATTCTCAGGGAATTGATATGCACATAGAAGTATATGCAAAATATATTTTAAAATATAAATACAAAGATGCAGTGGATTGCAGTGAATAAAAGGTTAACCTTGGAGTCAGAAGGACTGGGTTCCATTGCTGACTCTGCCACATACCTACTGGGTGGCCCTAGGCAAGTCACTTAACCTCTTAGCACAACTGAGCATCCCAAGATTAAGCTGCAACTTAGAAAGAGTAGGTGTGCACTTGCTTCCGTAAAGCGATACTGTCGTCTGGGTGTTCCCTATGACAATGAAATCACAGGTGCAGTCCGTATCCTTCCAAGAGGGACCATGGATAATGGGAAAGGTTACATGTACAAGGTGATATTGGAGTTGAGTCTTCAAGGAAAGAAGAGACTCTCAGAGGTGGAGTTGATGACAGAAAACAATTTAGCCATAGGAGATAGTCAGTATAGGAGATGGGAAATAGAGCACTACATATGAGGAAAGGCAAGAAGGGCTGAGTATAAAAATGGGAATGATTAAGGGTGGAAAGGTAATCTGTGGTCAAGCTGTGAAGGGCTTTGGAAGCCAAATTGAGTTTGTATTTTATCCTAGAGAAAGTGGAGCCACTGTACTGAATAGGAGAGTAACATGATCAGACTTGTGCTTTATAATGCTTTCAATCTATACTTTCAGGTTGTATTTGTGAAACTATTGATTAAGGACAGAAACGTGCCCAAGAAGTAAACACATACTATTTGAATCTGCGTCCTCTGATGGGAGAGAGTAGACATTGGTCACTGGAAAGCTCCTGTCTAATCCTCTGCCATTTAAGGAGAGCACTTAAGGAACTCACCTCACCATTTTCAACCTGGCTAACCTTCTGGGTTTCATGATCTTCATAAACTCATCATTCTGGAAGACCGAAATCATTTCTGAAACTCAAACCTCCTCATCTTATTTCCAGCGTCAGCTGTAGGACTTTATCATGCCCCAATGCTGGAATGCTCCCCCATCTCATTTTTTAGCCTCCTTGTGAGTTTTGTCTTCCTCTATTAGATTATAAACTCCTTGAAATCAGGTATTGTCTTCCTTTTTTCATATCTGTATTCCAAGCACTTAGTAAAGTGCCTGGCAATAATAGATATTTATTGACTATTGACTTGGGAGCTGGTGCTCTTTCCACTCTGCCATGCCACAAGGGACAAATCTCTTGGTCTTGGTGGAATACCTACAAGCTTAGCACAATGTCCAGCTATATAGAGTAATACATGACCTGAAATGAGACAGTCTTGTACAAAATTCTTAGCAAAGGTTTACATTCTTATATTTCTGGAAGATTGAAAAAATAAGTTCATTCTTTACTGTAGAGAGGTTGCGGGTATAATACAAAGAATCTGGGCATGGGAATTTTGAAAAGCAAGTTCTACTTTTAGCTTTGCAGTTAGTTTAGATATGTTAAAGTGTGTACTTCATGTCCCTTCCCTGGCCTCAGTTTCTCCATCTGAGAAAACAAAGAGATTGATGTTCAAAGTCCCTTCCAACTCTACCCTAGCATTCCCATTCTATTCTCCACCAGCATTTACTAAAGGCAAAAATCCTCATGTTTGTCTCTGTGTTGATCTGGAACAAATGTTTCACTCATAATAGGCATTTTGTAAATGAAGATCCAAAACCACTTCTGTTGATTTTTTTTTTAATATCTGGGAATGTGGATTTTTAGCATAGAAACAGGTGGAGGGACGAGGCCAGAGTAATACTGGCTAACCAAAGAACAAAGCATTAGTGCACTCATTCCAATTCCAATTTGAAGACATATTAGTATAGGGACCACCTAGGCTAATTGTAGCTTATAGTTTCACCATGACTCACTACCCTTTGCAATGGTCAAAAAGCTCAGCCTGTGACCAGTCTGGTGTTTCTTGGATAACAGAAACAGTGTTCCTGGAGACCACTAGGAAAGGTTTAAAAGTTATGACGCCATCTGAGAGTTACAGTGAAATTGCTCAAGCCTCTAAACTGTGATAAATAGAACTTATAATGGAAACCTGCATGTCATGAAGCACACAGTATTTTCTGACATCAAAGTGTGCTTTGTGAAAACATAAAGTAAATCACCTCCCATCATGACCACCCCCACCTTGCAAATGTGACTGCCTACTCCTAATCCTGTCTCTACTTACAATATAACATGACTTAATCAAGTTATCAAAACAAGAATAAAATGACTAGTGAGCATACCAGACACACGGAGTCCTCGCTGGAAAACTTCATACACTGTTTTGGCATCAGAAAAGTAATAGTCGATGAAGTCATCACTGCGTTGCATAGCACCACGCCGCGCTCCTCCCTAGAAGTCCAAGTCCAAGGTCAGCCTGAGAAAGGCTTGTTTTTAACTACCCCACCACCAAATAAAACAACCCCTAAGAATCGACATTTTCCTAAACCTTCTCCTTTATATTTCATGTCCATGGGGTAGGGGATAGCTTCAGCATTGTGACAGAAACTTCATATCAAGAGACATGGATGACAGCTCCCAGTCAGAATTCTCAGGAAAACAGTTCCCTTTCCGCATAAAATGGACTTCTTTCAGTGATCTATAATGCCTCTGGATGTATGGGCTGAAGAAGCTCTAGATTACCCAGTATACAGGGGTGTGCTAAAGTCAGTTTGAACAGGCTGGAGGATTGTTAAATTTTCTGTTGTGAGCATTTTACACTTCAGAAATATAGACAAAGTACAAATTAGGGCTTGGTTTATTATGTTTTGTTGACTGTCTAGACTTAATAAAACCAATTAAACTTAAAAATGTGTCCTGAAGACTTTTTTTTTTTCAACATTTACCTGCCCATCTCTGCCAGTATGTAGAACCCAGGTTACCAGAGTCCTTTAGTTTGGAGACTTTCTTAATATTTTGTGTCATGGACCCTTTTAACAGTCTGGTGAAGCTTATGGACCCCTTCTCATAATAATGTTTTTAAATGTATGAGATACCCAGTATACTGAAATATAGCTATCAAAATTTTTTTGGAAAAGAAAGTTCATAGACCTCAGTTTAAGAACCTCTGCCATAGACAACCTTGTCTATGTTGTTCAAGCTCTCAGTATCACTTTTATCCCAAAAAGCCTGGGCTAGTATTCAAACTCAGCTGGGCAGCTCTCTGTTGGTAGACTGATTTAAATAAATAAGTCAACACTTGTCAGCAGCATCGAGTTATATTCATTGACTGGATCAAAGTTGGTCAACTGGATAAGGTCAACAGCAACAGAGTTACCTGAACTCCCACTGACTGTTTCTGCAGATCCAGAAGAGGCCAGACTGGCCGAGGTTTGTTAATCAGCCACAGGAAGATGGTGATTCCAACTGTCAGTAGGCTGATCACCACTGGTGTTGAAAGTGGGGAGAAGAGAAAGTTCAAGATGAAAAGCATCTTTGTGGAGCAGCAACAGGAAATTTAGACCTAAAAAAACAGAAAGAAAGAAAGAAACTCAGAAACTAAGAGTTAGAAATGTTCATTGCTTCTATCAGATTTGGGAGGATTTGGGAGGTGGAAAACTTCCATGTCATTGGCTAATTATTGCCCCCAATACTGTGAAACACAATGGAATCCTTCCCTGGTTTCCTTTGAGCCCCAGCTAAAATAAAATCTTCCCTTCCACGTGAAGCATTCCCTGATTCTCCTTAGTTCTAGTACTTTCCCTCTGTTATTTTCCAATTTATCCTGTCTATAGTTTGGACATAGTCGTTTATATGTTATTTCCACCATTAGACTGTGAGCTCCTTGAGAACAGGGACTGTCTTTTGCATTTCTTTGTTTTCCCAGCACTTAGCCTAGTGTCAGGCAGATAGTAGGTGCTTAATAAATGTTTATTGACTATTGACTAATCCCCCCCTCCTTACTCAGGCCTCAGAGGGAGGAGGGGATAAGATAGAAATAAGTAGTTTCCCAGACAATTTAGAGAAATGGTTCTCTTTTATTTTTATCTATGTCATCTAGAGAAGGGAAGTGACCAATGTGAAACTATAGAAGTTAGCTTTCTACTTGTTATCAGGAAGTTATTCAGAAAAAGGTCCTATACTTGTATGAACTGATACAGAGTGAAGTGAGCAGAACCAGAAGAACATTGTATGTGGTAAGAGCAATATTTTTAACAATGATCAACTGTGAAATACTTAGACACTCTGATCAATACAACAATCAACAACAGTTTCAAAAGACTTATGATAAAAAATGCCATCTGCCTCCAGAGAGAGAACTGATGAACTGAGCATCGATTAAAACATATTTTTTTTACTTTATTTTTCTTGCCTTTTTTTTTTTTTGGCAACAAGACTGAGATGGAAATGGGTTTTGCATGACTTCACATGTATAATGGATATCATATTACTTACCTTCTCAATGAGTGGGGAAGAGGTTGGAGGGAAGAAGAGAATTTGGAACTGGAATTTTAAAAAATGAAAGTACAAAAAAGAAAATAAGAGAAAAAGAAAAGATAAAGTTTCCAGAGGTAAACTTCTAGTACTTAAACAACTTCAGGGCCAGGATTAGCTCCCAGAGATTTCAATACTATAAACCAATTGGAGATGAATTATCTTTGAGAATGACAACATGTGAAACAGAGTGTAGCAGCAGGCCTACTGTGCTAAATCTGTTTTCCCTTTAAATAGGTATATTTTATAGAATACCTATCAAAAGAATATTTCATATATATGTATATATATGTATGTATGTATGTATGTATATATTTTGCAACATTTGGCAGTGTCAATGAGTTCTGCAGCTATCATAGAATGGCCTTGTAAGAGCTACTATATTGAAGCCAATTGAATTTCTAAATGGACTAGTTCACATAAGAAAAGCATTACAAGGTATTTTATGTAATTAAAATTCAGGACAGAATATATGTTGAGGATAACTTAGAGCAGCAGTTCTTTTTTCTTAATTATTTATTTATTTTTAGTTTTCAACATTCATTTCCATAAGATTTTGAGTTTTAAATTTTCTTCCTCTCCCTCTCCTTCCCCCTCCCTAAGACAGCATGTAATCTGATATAGGCTGTACTTTTACATTCATTTTAAGCATATTTTCACATTAGTCATGATCTAAAGAAGAATTAGAACTAATGGGAGGAACCTTAAGAAAGAAGAAACAAAACAAAACAACAAAAGAAAAGGAGAGCAAATAGTATGCGTCCATCTGCATTCAGATTCCAAAGTTCTTTCTCTGGATGTGGATAGCATTTTCCATTGTGAGTCTTTTGGAGTTGTCTTAGATCCTTGCCTTGCTGAGAAGAGCTAAGTCTATCAAAGTCAGTCATCAGCGCAATGTGGCTGTTACTGTGTACAATGTTCTCCTCATTTCTGCTCATTTCACTCAGCATCAGTTCATATAAATCTTTTCAGGGTTTTCTGAAGTCTGCCTGCTCATCATTTCTTACTGTATAATAGTATTCCATTATATTCATATACCACAACTTATTCAGCCATTTCCCAATTGATGGGCATCCACTCAATTTCCAATTCTTTGCCACCACAAAAAGAGCTGCTATAAATATTTCTGTACATGTGTATCCTTTTCCCATTTTTATGATCTCTTTGGGATACAGACCTAGAAGTTGTATTGCTGGGTCAAAGGGCATGCACAGTTTTGTAGCTCAGCAACAGTTCTTAAAATGTGGTCCACGGATCTGTAGGCTCCTGAGACCATTTCAGGAGATCCATGAGGTCAAAATAATACTAAGATATTTTCATAATAACTCTAAGATATTTTAATTTAGAATATGGTAAATATTGATGTACATATGTAAATACAACAAACATATATGTATATATATGTATAAATGAAAACTTTCTGGTGGGTCCTTAATAATTTTTAAGAGCATAAAGTGGTCCTGAGACCAAACAGTTTGAGAAGCACTACCTCAGAGGAGACACATAATGCTTCCCCTCCATAGCAATGGGCTCTTCTAGTGCTATTTTTTTCTTACCAGGTCAGATCTTTGGGGAACACTTCTAGCAGATGTGAAGCTTTTTCTCTATAAACAATACTTCCACTGAGCTTTTCTCCTCTTTAATCCTCCTCATTTACTTGCTTAAAATCTCCAAGAAGGTTTCAAAAACCCTATTCTCAACCAAAGGAAAAAAGATCATTTATTTGCCTTGAAACCAGTTCCAGACCCCATTTGATCTCTGAATAAGTGCTATGAGCTTCAACAGACCACTTTTCC
The DNA here is from genome assembly GCF_900497805.2 of Vombatus ursinus. Lineage (NCBI taxonomy): Eukaryota > Metazoa > Chordata > Mammalia > Diprotodontia > Vombatidae > Vombatus > Vombatus ursinus. The sequence continues at coordinate 8,957,882 of NW_020948983.1, forward strand.
ACCAAAATGAAGTGAGAATGAAATTTAAGAACATTCCTATTTGGAAGCTCAAGAAATGGACACATACTTCTCTTTTATCATAAGTGATAGACTCCAATCAAAATTAGGACTTTTTTTCATAGGACTTTGATTCTGTGGCCATTAGCTCCAAAGAGAGATCAGTCTCCCCTTAGGGCAGTCTAGTGAGGACTTTCAAGGATGGATAATGAGGAACCCAGAATCCGTATTCCTTGTTTTCTTTTGGATTGTTTATCACCTGATATGGATAAAAATACTTCCCACTTTAGTGAAGAAAACCTTTGATCTATAGGGTAGATCATCATCTATTCCCTAACTTCCTTCCTGTCTCTGAGATACTTTTAGACAGTGCTAAGTTACATGACAACAAGAATAGTATTGTGACACCACCACCTACCAGAATTCTGAAAGCAGCAATATCTGGACTCCTGGCTTACCAAAGTTTGTACAATAAGCAGTCAGTCAATAATACCCAAGTAGCCACCAAGTACCCCTTCAGCCAGCCATATTATATTTTCTGCATGGGATGTGCCACGACAAAACTGAAGCAGGCAAAGTTGTTCTTTGGTAATCTCTTCTCTTCTCAGGCCAGCTGTCATGCTTAGCTCTCCCTCCCCCTTACCTAGCTTTCTGGACAGGGCCTTTTACTATGGCACCTTTGTAAGTAGTACCCTATGACCTGAAATTCTCTCTTTTACCTACTCTATTCCCCCCATCCTCAGAAAAAAAAGGAAAAAAAAAAAAGACAGCTTTTTACCCAGACTCTATTCCATTAGATTTTGTTTGGGGAATGTTTTCATACAGTGGGGAAAATTCTTGACTTGAGTCAGAGGATGTGAGTTCAAATTCTAAATCTGATTCTTACTGTATGATCTTGTGAGAATTACTTAGTTTACTAAGATTTTATTTCCTCATCTGTAACTTGTGAGAGTTGAACTAGATGGCTTCTGAGGCTTCCTCTGGCTTCCAAATTTGTCCAAATTGGATTGAACCTTAGAAGCCTTGTTCGATTCTTTCCATTTATAAATTAGAAACAGAAATAAGGGGAATTAAGTTATTTGCCCAAGGGAATACAATGGTGGTTCTTTTAGAAAACTACCTTCTGCTTATAAATTTATCTTTACTAATCAGTTAGTGCATTGCTTCTCCCAAGTTTTTGTATTTTATTTGAAACAAACTAAAAAATGACTAATGGGAAATTATCAAACATAGGTAATCATCTACCTTCCCTGTTAATATCGAGAGTTTTCTGCCTCCCATTCTCCCAGTTCCTCAGGCTTTCAACCTAGGAGTCATCTTAGACCCCTCACTACCTCTCACCCCACCATATCCAAGATACTTTAATTTCACCTTTGCACCATCACTCAAATATACCCACTTCTCTCCTCCAACACACAGACCCTCATCACCTCATGCCTTGATTAGTACAATAGCTGCTTATGGGTCTGCCTACTTTAGTCTCTCCCCATCCCAATCCATCCTCCATTCAGCCACTAAAGTGATTTTACTAAAGTGCAGATGCAGTCATGTCACCCCCACCTCTCACCCCTATTCAATAAACTCCCTATTGCCTCCAAGATCATATACAAAATGCTTTGTTTGACATTCAAAGCACATCTTAACTTTATTTCCTTCTATCTTTCTAGTCTTCTCACAGCTTACTCCCCAACCTCCCCAACACCTACTCTTCAGTCCAATGACACTGGCTTCCTGGCTGTTTCATGAACAAGACACTTCCTCTTTGCTCAGGGCATGTTCTCTAGCTATCCTCTATGCCTAGAATGCTCTCCTCCTCTTCCACTTTGACTACTATTCTTCCTGACATCCTTTAAGTCCCAGTTAAAACCCCATCTTTTGCTGGAAGACTCCCCCAACGCTTCTTAATTCTAATGCATTACCTTTTTAAATTATTTCCTATTTTTCTTGTATACGATTGGCTTTGTATGTATTTGTCTGCATGTTGTCTCCTCCATTAGATTGTAAGCTCCTTGAAGGCAGGGGCAGTCTTTTGCCTCTTTTTGTATCCCTAGCACTTAGCACAGTGCCTGGCACAAAATTAAACACCTCAATAAGTGTTTGCTGATTGATCTAGAAAATCATTTGAGGATGAAGGCTTTTAATTATCATTCAAGCATATTGGACACAGGTTCTGACATCTATATAGAAGGCTGACTTCAGTTCTGCATGAGCCGGCACTCAGGCACTAAACTTTGGTGTTTGGAAGCACTAAAACTTGTGGAGAGATGTTAGTTAGTCAGACAATAAACATTTGTGAAGCACTTACTATGTGCCAGATACCGTGCTAAGGTCTAGGGATACAAAGAAAGGCAAAAGACAGTACCTGCCCTAAAGAAATTTGCAAATGAATGGAAAAAGATGACATGTAAAAAGAAGCTGAGGGGCAGCTAGGTGGTGCAGTGGATAGAGCACCAGCCTTGGAGTCAGGAGGACCTGAGTACAAATCTGGCCTCAGACACATGATACTCACTAGTTATGTGACCCTGGGCAAGTCACTTAACCCCAATTGCCTCCCCCCCTACCAAAAAAAAAGAGGCTGAAAAGGAGAAGTTGAGTACCCATCCAAAGGAATACAGCCAGTTGAGAAATGATAATATGGATGCTCTGAGAACCCTACATTTAACCTTTCATCTTAAATGTAGGATGTGGGAGGTGCTCTCTGCTGTCCATCCTTTTCCCTCTCCAATCAGAGTGGGGGAGTGAGGTGCTCCAAGGGCTGGGAGTATAGAGGAGGTGGGAGTTTTAAGGTTGATGTGATCTTACAGGATGAGAGGTTCTCAGGAGCATGATGACGTTCAGAGGAGTACAGCCAGTTGGGAAAATACTTTCCCATTTTAGAGAGGAGAGGGAAGAAAAAAAGCCCTCTTCTGAGGGAAAATAGATAACCACTTATCCCCAATTCCTTCATATTCCATTTAAGGTGACAAAGCATGTTTTCTTTGCCAGTTGCAGGAGAATGATGCTGATCTTGTAAATAATAATAGATTTCCATTCCATACCACTGCAAACATCAAATGCCATTTATTTTATAGGTTGTTCTTTTTTAAAGATTCATTGTATGTGAGAGCTGAGAAAGTCCCTATAGATTTAGTTAAGTTCCCATATTCTTATAGAAGAGTAAACAGAGCCCCAGAGATGTGCTATGATCATACCAGTAGCTAGTGTATAAAGCTAGACTTAATAAAATAATTTTATATAGTATTTTATACAATATCTCATTGAATTATTGCCTATACTTTGAGAGGCATTGTAGCTTAGTAGGAGGAATACTAAGCCTAAGAGTCAAAAAGACTCAAGAAGTGGGTTCAAATCCCACTTCTGATTTATAACAGCTCTGCTACAATGAACAAGCCAACTCTCATTTTTGAACCTCAGTTTTCTCATCTATAATATGGGGATAATGTCTGTAGTGACTTCCTCAGAGCATTGAGGTTTGGATGAGATAGTTTATGTAACAGCAAAATTAGCAAATTTCAAAATCCTACAGAGCTAAATATTAATTATTAACTCAAAAGATTGTTTTGAAGAATTGAACCCACTTCACATTTAAACAAACTGAAGCCCAGAGAGTGGAAATCACTTTCCCAAGGTCAACCCAGAAAATTTGTGGTGGAACTGGAACTTTTAATCAAATCTTCTCAGTAGGTTTAGTCAACAACACTACATGATTTCTAAAAGTAGAACCTCAACATCCCAACTCCCAAATCTTCTTAAATATTTCTGATAAAAGGGAACATAGCTACCTTCCAGGGCAGTCTATCCATTGCTAGATAGCTAGCTCTAGTTAGAAAAGTCTTCCTTGAATTAAGCTAAGATCTGACTCCCTTGTAATTTCTACCCATTGGTTATAGTACTGATTACTTTGGCCAAACAAAAAATAGTATTAAATATGACCACATTTTCTCTAGGAGTCTTCTCTAGTTTAATTCTTTCAAATGGTTTCCCTGAAAAAGAATTATATTAATCTTAGTAATGTTTTAGAAAAGAGATTCTAATACAAATATAAACTCCAAATGTGTATGTGTCCTAGATATAAAAGGTCACATCAAAAACAAATTAGAGAAACATGAGTGGAGGTGGAGGGGTAGAGAGAACTATCAAATCTATGGATAGGAGAAAAGTGAATGGCCAAAAAAAAATGTAGAGGATCACAGGAGATAAAATGGATAGTTTTGATTGCATAAAATTTAAAAAGATTTCACACAAAACTACAAAAGCTAAGATTAAAAGGGAAATAATTAACTGAGGAAAAATCATTATATCAAGTTTCCCTGATAAATGTCTCATCTCCAGGACATATTAAGAAATATTTCAAATTTATAGAAAAAGGACTATTGCACAATTGATAAAAGGTCTAAGAATATGAGTAGATAGTTCTCAAGGGAAGACCCAGGCTCTCTATAGTCATATGAAAAAATACTGCAAATCACTACTAATCAGAGAAATACAAATTAAAGTAATTCTGAGATTCTATCCCAGACTCATTAGAGTGTAAAGATGGAAAAAGAAAAGGAAATGAATGTTGGAGGATCGGTAGGAAAACAAGTACATTGATACGTTCACCACTGGTGAACCTGGTGAATGGGTACAGCCATTCTGGAAGGCAGTTAAGAATTATACACCAAAAGTTACTAAACGGCATGTGCCCTTTGACCCAGCTGAATCACTGACAGGCCTATACCCAAAAGAGATCAAAGAAAGAGGGAAAGGTCACCTATTCTGTGGTCACTTACTCTAATATCTTCATTTTACTTACAAGAACATAAAAAAGATCTCCTTGCCCAAGGTCACACAAATTATAAGTAACAAAGCCAGAACTCCAGTCTATGTCCTCAAACTCTAAATTTGCAGCAACTATTCCAGCTGTTTCAATATATTTCATTGGCAAATCAGCAGATGAAGATTCATTTGAGAATCCAATATCAGTTAAAGTACTTTAGATCTAAGTGATGTCACAAGAACAGCATATTTTTGTACCAACTTAGAAAATGGTGGTGTCTCAGATCAATGTATTTGGGGGAAACACTCCAGACACTGAACCTTAATAACATATAATATTGTATAATATAGAGAATTCTGTATTGATGAGCAGGCAGGAAGTAGCAGGGGGAGGGAGACAAAGAGAAAGCCATTGGTAGGATATAAAGCTCAATATTTACTTTTCAGTCACACTGGGTTTGTGAACCTTCTAAAGGGCATGCCAATTATTTTTGCTTTAAGTATTGAACAGCTAATTATTTTTCACACAATGAGTTTTAGATTGTAATTTAGAGAAAAAGATATGTCTCTGCTGTCTAGAAAGTGATGTGTTTAATTCTAATTGGTTTCTCAATTTTCTTACATGTACAGGCTTATTCCAGTGGTGACCAAAAAAAAAAAAAAAAAGCTCATTAAGAGAGAGAGAGAGAGAGAGAGAGAGAAAGACCAGTGACCAAGTTTTTCCTACCACCAAGTGCAGAATATAGTCTTTCATATCACAAATTTTCCATCAGTAATCAAAAAGACTTTGAACTCAAATATTCTACAGAGGCGAATAGTGTCTAGTTGGTAAAGAGACTTTGGGTAAAACCTGCATGAGAGATACATAGAGACACATGAGTTTTACCTTAGATACCAAAAAAGGGGTAGTGGGGGACAGCAAACTAGGGAGATAAATAAATTTTCGAAAGTCCTAGAGATTAAAAAAAAAATTCCATCAGCTCTTAGAAGCAATGTGAATGGATGAATGATACTGATTTTATTGACCTAGGGAAATGGTATGGGAGCTTTAGCACATGAGTCCAAGAGTTGCCCAAAGTATAGTGAGGTTAACTGATTTACTCAGGGTTATAAAGTTAATGAGTTATCAGAGTTAGAATATGAACCTAGCACTTCCTAATTCCAAGTCCAGTACCCTATCCACAAGGCAGCAAGAGCCTTTGGCTCTGGGCTTTACTCACCAAATTACTTGCCCAATAGGGCAAGTCATTCAGACTTTTTCTTCAGCTATAGGATGGGGTTAAAGATCCCTGCTTTGCCTACTGGCTGTTGATAAGGAGAAGAAATTAGATAATAATTGGCAAGATAAGTCTGTAAGAGGCAATAAGATGGCTCTAGGAAGCCCAAGGGCCTTGCACTGGGCAAGTTCTACTCTTTCAATCTGTACCCAGAGACTGATTTCTCTTTAGCAATAGAGTTTGACAGAGTCCAAAAATGGCATAGATACTAAACATAATCATCTAATATGACCTAAGCAAGAAAAATGAAGAGACAGATCACCCTTCATGCCTCATTTTCACTGGGGAAGAAAGAGCAAACAAGTAATTAATTCAGCAGAAGTAGGGAAGCTATCCATACATGAAGTCTTGCAAGTGTGGCTATCTTTTCAATAAAGTCAATAAAAATGAATGTTTATTAAATATCTAATTAATACATAACCCTATGTGGTAAAGGTGAGTAAGACTCAGCCTCTATCTCCCAGGGACTTTAAAGTCTGGTAGGGGAAAGAAGACATTCATAAAAGGGAGAAAAGGTATTTTGTGATAAATATGTAGGAAGAGTCTTGTGTATTGTTGGAGTTCCAAGAAAGGGCTTATCACTTCCTCCTAGGGATGGTGGAAAGTCAGGAGAAATACCTTATGTTTACCACTTTTGATGTTTACCACTTTTGACAGGGAATTGGACCTTTCATTTCATTGCTCTAAGGAATCCCCAATGAATAAATTCCCACTGCCAATGCAAATTGGCAGCCACTGAACAATTTATAATCCTAGAAAGCCACCTGGGAGCAATAAAGGGCTATGTGGACTTTCTCAGAGAAATATAGCTAGCACGTTTCACAGGAAGGACTTGAACCCAGGCCTTCCTGATTTCAAAGCTGACTCTCTATCCGCAACACTGATCTGCCTATCCAATTTAGCACATTACAGTTTACAAAGTGCTTCCATACACGTCTTGTTTGATACTAACAACTCTGTGAGTTAAGTAGGACAGTCAAGGAAGCTGAGGAAGAGAACATCAATTACTTTGCCTGAGGTCCAATAGTAAGTAGCAGAATTGGGATATCCATGTGTTTCAATTTCTAGTCTAGAGCACTTTCTGCTAAACCTGTACTCCATGGTTTTCTCCTCCATTTCTATGGACAAGAATGCTTACAATCCTGTTTACATTACTAAGTTGTTAATCAATTCTTCTCTGGTTCGATAGTCCTGATGGAACAGCTACCGTTTATCTAGGCCCATGTGTAAAGGCATTGTACAATATGGTACTTGGAGCTGTTTCCTTGTTATTAAGGAAGTCTACTGAACCTGTGGGGAGGTTTTCCTTGAGTACTCAACTTCTAAGTTCATCTTTAGTTGACAAGTGGCACAGCAAAGCTCTGGGAATATAAATATAAGAGAAAGACAGTCACTCCTTCAAGGAATTTACATTCTGATAAAAGGAAGCTGAAAAGCTGGGAGCAGAAACATGACGGCAAAAGAAGGTCTAGATAATTAAGAGCAGAGGTCAGAGAGGAAAGGAGTTGACATCAATGGCCCGGGTACTTTTGCCTCCATTAGGTCCACTAATAAAATCTGTATTTATCTCTAGCTGGAGTGTAATGGCTGCATGTGGCCACTAAGGAAAGGACAAGAGGTTAGAAGATGACCTAGGCCGATTAGGTAATATGAGCAAAGCAGGCAGGAGCAGATTACCTTTTCCTTAAGGGACAAAGAATATAAACTGGTTAAGAGCTATCTGGTTAACTTGGAAATCCAATTCAAAGAGAACTATCTACCTTGCTTGGCAGTGATTGCTTTGGTGAGAAAGGGCTCTCTTGTTAGGAATTATAAAACCACACACACACACACACACACACACACACACACACACACTTCCTTTTCACAAAAACACAACTAATATGAATAAAGCCAGAGTGGAGATTTCCTCAGAGTAACTGGATTTCAGACTAAGCTATCCAGAGACCAAGAGACCAAAACTTAACCATGTACAAGACTGCCTGTAACATTTCTAAATAGAAAATAGACAATTGCTGGAGAGGAACTATATACCCTCATTCCTGAAGGAAACCGAGGAGGAAAGTTGAAGATACAGCAAGCAGTTGCCTAGATTTTGTTAGGATGTTTGAAGACAGCAGGCTTTGAGTATTGTTTTGTAAGTACCAAACATATGATTTTTCAAAGCAAGTCAGAAAGCCAATAATCCTAGATTATCATGTATTGCCCCAGATGCCCCAAAGTTACGGTGGTGACTGTCAACTATTATTTTTACGAGAACCCAGCAAGTGTTACAAGTTTATAACTATTGTCCTACCACCAAAAACCACTTTTGACAGAAAGACACTTTGCATTTTCCCATGCTTTACAAAATACTGCTCAGACCCAGCCTCCCTGACAGCTGGGGGACGGAAGTATTTATTTATTTCTCTTAAAGATAAGAAACCAGAGCAAAGTTGAGAGATGAGTCACGGGGCCATAAGAGATGTGGTATGCTAAAGGTAAAATTTTAGGTTAGGCTGGGGTTATCTACATCAAAGGCCATCTAAGTAGAGTCCTGTTTGAGGGATTTTGGATAAAGCCTCCAAGTCCTTCAGACCTATCATGCATTCAGGTCACTTTCTAATACTGCTCTCTGGTTGGTAGGGACTGTTATCAACCAAGTAGTTTTACTTTCCTAATCAGGGAGGCAAGGCTCCATGTTCTTAGTGAGTCCAAGAGTTCAGCCACCTCACCTGCAATATATGCACGTGCATAGCTCACCTGGGAAGATAGAAGCCCTATTTAAAAAAGGGGGGAGAGTTCCTATAATTCATCCATGTGCTATTTGCTGATGAACGCATACATAGACAGACAAACCTCTTTTTCCCTTTTGTATTTAAAGATTGTCAATGACTATTAATATGTAGGGCTACACTGTATGTACCCTACTTTTCACGATCAGATAGGAGAGGAGGGAGAGATGGGTAGCACTGATCCATGCATAGCATTTGTCATTCCTTGTCTTCTCTACTTCCTTCCCTATTCCCATGATGTACTAGGAAACAGGAGAAGTTTTTTCCATTAAAGCCTTATTCCATTGTCTCATAGCGGCCTGGAGATGACCCCAGGTTCTCACAAGCAATAAATTATAAGGGAATATAGTCTTTGAAGTCTTGGCAAACTGCAAAGGATTCAAGTAAGGGTCTAGTGACAGCATCTTGTTTGAGAACCAGTCTAGCTAAATGCCCAGATGTGAGTCACTAGTTGGTTGGTGCAAGTTTTTGGCCATGGCAACTCAGATGTTAGCAGGATCCAGCCCCAACCATGCTTCAAAACTCGAGCCATCCAGCCTGGCATTAAAATATTCTCTCAATATCTCTCATGGTCTAGAGACCATGCCTTGGAAGAGCTCAGCAGTTCAGCTCTGTAACTCCTACTCTGGGACCATGGAGTACTGAATGGTTTCAGGCCTAAACTCTACTTTACCTAGGAAATCCTATTGCCTTAGTGAGGCACCCCATTTTTCCCCACATCCCACTTCTCTTTTTCTAAGAGATCTAGACTCAAATCCACCATTGCCTCTGGAAAGGGTGTGTCAATCAACTGATGGCCCTATTGTCCTATTCACCATCTTAAAGGCTCCTCAGGCCAACACCCTTCCTTCAGGTCAGGGACAGTCTTGTGTCGGCAACCAGTGTTTGGAACATTTTAAGGATTTAAATGCTTTTTTCATTCATAAGATATGGAAACGCTGTCTTCTACATTAGAAGAAAGAAAAAATTCTTATGTGCAACTTTCTATCACAAGACTTTATATGACTGTTTATTCATAAACACTCAGTGGGTCTGCGGTAGATCTAGGTACACGCCCAGAGTTTTAAAATCTCATATTCCTATGCGAATGGATTTCAGCAGCAGGCATCTGCCATGGCTTTGATGTTGTTCAGCTGTGTCTGACTCTGGAGTGGTTTGCCATTTCCTTCTCCAGTGTTTCCTTACTTGACAGATCAGGAATTGAGGCAAATAGGGGTTAAATAACTTTCCCAGGGTCACATAGCTAACAAATGTCTGAGGTCAAATTTGAACTCAGATCTTCCTGACTCCAGGGTCCGGTGTTCTATCCACTGTACCACCCAGCTGCCTGCCCCTGCCTTTGCTTAGTGTTCTTTACACTCATTACCTATATATTTCAAGCAATTAAAAGGGTCCCTATGTCCCCTGGAAATTGGGAAGTTGACACCTTTGCTATTTCACTAAGTGGAGAAAGTGTAGAAGATATTTACCAGGAAATCTAGAATAGATTAAGGTTGTTGTGTTCAAGAATCAATCTATAGAATCAACTCAACCATGATTTGCTGCTCTGTGGAGCTTTGGCAAATTTTTTTTTTCATATTTTAGGCCACTTTACTTATGACCTTCCATAACATTATCTAGTATCTTTACTTCTGCTATCTATTTCTATGTGCTTAGGAAAGACAAACCAGTTTTGAACTTTAACAAAAATTATGATTAAGAAAACGAGTTATTTTAGGAGCATAGACAAAAGTAAAAATTTATTCTGATGTCAAAAGTAACGTTAGGTCATATGATGTTTTTGGATGATCTTCTACTACTTCATTTTTCCTTTCACTGGTATGGAACAGTAGGCCACAGACTTGTTTGGGGGAAGTTGGGGCCCCACAAAGTCAATGTGAAGTCAATTTCATTTCATTAAATAACTCATAATGAATATAACTTTCTGTAGGCTTGAGTCTCACATGACCTTTTTCTGATGTATGAGCATATTTAATTAAAATATAAATTTATTATAAAATTCATAGTAGCTTTTTGCCCTGTATTTTCTTATAAAGTATGAAAAAAAAATGTCATTTGGAGGTTCAAGAAACTGGTGTTAAACAGAGGTCTCTCATGTTTGAGGAGATTAGGAACCACTGGCATGGACAAATCAAGAATCTGCTGAATTCTTATAAAGGTCCTGGCCTGGTTAATATCACGACCCATAAGAGGAAGATAAAAATAGGCCCTGTTTTCTGGTAGCACAAATGGCCAAAGTATAGTGTTAATGAAGTCACGTTATAGGCTGAGAATATTGTATAAATCAGTTATACTGGCTTTCATGGCTTTGAGCTAAATATAACTCTATAAACTGAACTTTAGTTCACAGACACTTTCATTTAGTAAGAAGGACATTGGACTAAAAGAGACAGAATTTTAGTACCATCGTAGCTCCTTACTCATTTTGCCCAAATCAGTTTCTTCATCTATAAAACTGTTATCACCTGCACAGCTACCTCACTGTATTGTTCTGAGAATCAGAGGAGGCAGTATTCCTTATTCTGTAAGCTGCAAATATCTATATAAGCATGCTGCATGTACTTTATTGGTTACGAGGTAAGGGAAAGGTAGAGGCCAGATGATCAGGTCACCTTTGTTATCTTCTTAAATCTAAGATTGTATTCTTTGTCTGTATCACCTAACATTAGTCCTAAACTAGGAATCATAGGGAGTAGAAAAGTATAAGATAATTCTTGTCCTTAAGAGGCTTACAGTCTAGTTGTAAGAATTAGCAAAAAAGACTGTGAGAATAATTCAGTGCTAACCTGATAGGCACTGTAGTATATTAGAAAGAATGACTTGGAGTCAGAAGATCCAAAGTCATCGTTCCAATATTTACTTGTTGTGTGACTTCAGATAAATTGCTTAACCTCTGAACTTCAGTTTCTTCATCTCTAAAATAGAATACTTCTACTGCCTACCTCAAAGCACAATATAAATGTGAGTTATTACTAGAGTCATACTATCATAGTATTTAGAGTGAGAAATAAATTGGGAAATTTATTATTAATATAAATTATTAATTTATTAGTACAACCTCTTCATTTCACAGATGAAGTAATTTGTAGCTAGAGAGAAAAATGACTTCAGAGCACATAGGTAGGAAAGTTGGAGTTCAACCCGGTTTGATTGACTGTCAATATAATGTTCCATACTAGGTGATTAAACATAGCTGGAGTTCCATGAAAGGGGAGTCATATACAGGTAGTCAGTGAAGGTTTCATGGAGGAGGTAGGCTTTGAGCTGAGTTTTAAAGACAAGTGATATTTAGATAAGATTAAGGAGAGGAAAATGTTCTAGGTAGTTTCTGAGAGATACCAATAAAAGCATTAACAGGACGAACCTAGCACGGATGAGAAAGCAAGAGCTTCTGACTTGGATTCAGCATTTACTAACAGTGGCTTTCTGAAAATCTATGAATGAAAAAATAATTTGTTTCACCTACGCAGAAAAGATATTTTTAACCAAATAGAAGGAATTAGAGACAAAAACTGATTTTTTTTTTTTTTTTTGGCTAGGCAATGGGGTTAAGTGACTTGCCCAGGGTCACACAGCTAGTAAGTGTTATGTGTCTGAGGCCAAATTTGAACTCAGGTCCTCTTGAATCCAGGGCTGGTGCTCTATCCACTGAGCCACCTAGCTGCCCCAAAAACTGATTTTTTAAAATAGAATTTAATAGAAAGTAGTGCCATTAAATTCAAAAGTGGGAGAGGTAGAGAATAAATTGATATACTCACTGAAAATAGTTTTCAACGGACAAAAAAGGTCTGACATCCAGAATCTAAGGAATTGATAGCTATCTTCAAAATAGTACATATTCAACTCCCTAATAGAGCAAGAGAGGATATTATTGATGGACAATTTTTAAAAGGAAGAAATACAAATTGTTAGTAACAACTTGAAAATATACCCAAATTCCTTAAGTGATACAAACCAAAACAAATTGTAGATACCTTAGAGCTACTAAAATGACAAATAGAAACAAAAAAGTAATAAGATTCAAATGTCCCTGGGTACAGGAAAACAGGTATTTTAATAGGAGTGTTGGCTGGATTATAGACTGTAGATTTTGTTGGAGAGCAAAATGGCAACAAGGTCTTTAGAGCTGGAAGAGGCTGGAAAGGCCATTGAGTTCAACTGTTTCATTTTGTAGGTAAGTAAACTGAGAATCACAGAGGCAAGAGATTTTTCCCAAGGACACACAGGTAATGTATATAAAATATATTACAAACCTTTTAATCCAATCTTTCTTTTGCTAGGTAGGAATTTATCTTGAAATAGAAAGCTAAGTCAAGACAATAGGCATTTAAGTGCCTACTATACCCAAGGCACTGTGGCACAGTGATCCCTACTGCAAAAAACTACATACAAGGGGCAGCTAGGTGGTGTACTGGATAGAGCACCGGCCCTGAAGTCAGGAGGACCTGAGTTCAAATCTGGCCTCAGACCAAGCATTTGACACTTACTAGCTGTGTGACCCTGGGCAAGCCACTTAATCCCAATTGCCTAAAACAAACAAACAAACAAACAAACAAACAAAAAACCCAACTATGTACAAATGAGAAATATATAGGGTAAAATGGATATAATTAGAGGTGAGGGTGTGGAAAGACCTAGCTGTATAATAATATTCATAGTGCCATAGTGCCTTCATTCATAATAGCAACAACAAAAAACCCCACCAAAAACAAAACCAAACCTGGAATTAATCTCTATGTCCAACAGCTGGAGAATAATTGAATTATCATAGTATGTGAATTTAATGAAATATGAATACAAGAAAATATGGAAAGATCTAAATTAATGCAAAAAAAAAAACAAGCAAACCAACCAACTAGAAGAATCAGAGTTGTAAACACATAGGCATAGATGAAAAAGAAAAGAAAAAAGGCAAAGATAGCAACATTTCAACATAACTTAGGACATAGAGGAAAGAAAAGTTATCTTTTAATTTGATTGTTTTTAACTTTGTCAAAGTGCTAGGGATTTTGCTAAGATGTTATTCCTCTATTCCATTTGTTTGTTGATGGTTAAGTTCCTGAAATATTTTAAAAAGAGTAGGCACTGAGATTTGAGGTGCCTTATGAGCATCAGATTGTGGAATCCTTCTAAGATCCAGGCCACATTGCATCTTAGAAATGGTCTTTAGAAGAACAAATTTTGAAGTCCTGTAAAATACTCTAAAGCAAAATAGTGATGAAGAAGGAACTGGAGGCATATCTATCAAACTCCTATAGGGTAGCCTCTTTGACATTCAGATTTTTAAATATTAAGCCATCCTCCTCAAACAAATCAGAGAAGAGTAGCATTATCTTGAGATTATCTTGTTTTAGTACACACACCAAAGGTTACTCCTTCCCTGATGCTGAGCAAGTGAATTCATAGGCCCTTATCAAAAATTAAATTGATAAGAACATGTCAGATAGGAGAAACAAATACTAGGCTTGCTGTCTGGCATCCATGCCAATGTTAATAGCTAAATGCGCAATATATTGTGAAAGTCTTTCTTGTCCCAACATAGTATCAGACCTCATACTATCTAGTCTGACCAATGATCAAGGATCAGATTATGAGAATCAAAGTACAAACCTCAAACTTTGTTACAGTCTCTTGTTATTAAGGCAAACTTTTCAAGTCCAGCTCCTATCCATTTACCTCAATTAGAGGACACTGGGAAAGCTCAAATGAGACATTTGCTAGCTTAGCATTTTTCTCCATTACAATTCTATTAAAGTACTCATGTCACTTCCATACATGCATCTTTCCTTTTCTGAATTCTGATCCTCCCCTACTACTCCTTGTATCCAAAACGATATGTCATGCTTGACCAATGTCACCTCGTGTGGCAGTGTCACAGAGGCAATTATTACCCTCCTCTCTAGCAGAGGGTAATAACTGAGTAATGAATGCCATGCTTCCTGCCCCAGCTGCTTTTGCCAGGTACTCTACCCACTGCTGGGGGAGGGATCTGTCATCTGTGACCCTGTAAAAGGAGTTTTAGTTCAGTACCTGTCCTGATAAGATCCTAGAAGAATAAGGGCAAGAACCTTGAAACTCTACTTTGAAAGTTTACAGTTTCCTGATGTATACATCTATCTGCCAAAAAAGCGAGGGGGCTAAATTGGACTAATCATCGTTTAAGTTCTTACTAGATATAAAGCATATCTCCTTTAGCACTTGGCACAAAGAGAAGTGTTCTAGAATAACTTTTAATTTCCCACCCAGTTCTATGGATTTCCTTAGCTCTTGGGAATGTTGATCTTAAATAAAATACTTTTTAAATTTACTTTTTTTCAGTGGGGCATTCTTATAATGGAAAGGTTTAAACCCACAAAACTAGATAGGGTGTGTGTCCATCCTATTAGTTACCCATTTTCTCAGTGTGGCTAAGAAACTTTGCTACCTTAGAAAGGGTATAAGAATCTAACCATTCAATATGGTAGAGTAAAGGAAGCAACCCAGGCAAATTTTCCTCCAAATAATTTTAAAATAACATATCAAATTGAATATTGGAGTGACAGAGCCAATAAAAGATCAGGGTCAGACATTTTTCCAGCCTAAGATAACTTAGGAGGTTGGTAGGAGAGGTCTACAACACTGGGATGGAGTCTGGCCTGGAGCAAATAGGGTGGCAATACCAGCAATGGGCCTTGGAGGTAGCTGTGAAAGTGAGAACAGCAGCTTCAGGAACTCTTGGTCCAAAGTTGGTAAGGGGGTTGGACAACTGGTCAGAAAGAGATTAAGGGGACCCTTTGCTGGTACTGAGTACAGGACCTGGTGTCATCTTGTTACTCTACTGCCCATATACAATTTGTATCACAGTTCTAGGGAAGAAAGGAGCACTTGTGGTTGGTCACAAGGGAACAGGAGACCTGAACACAGTTCCGGGGTGGAGAGGAATGCTTGTGGCTATAGGGGACTAGGGACTCTGGTCATAATCATGGCTAAGAGGAGTGCTAGTGCTTGTGACTGCAGGAGAGCAGGGGCCCTTCCTAGATAAAAACCAGAGGAAAGACCAGGAGAGCAATGACCATACCTTTCTCCAGATCACACCACCTTACAGGCACCAAAAACTTGAAGACTCCCAGAACTAGCTCTGAAAACAGCAGCTGGGGGGCAGGGTGGGGGGGGGAGTCTAAAGCTTGGGACAGTGCATCCTTAGCCCCAGGTGAACAAAACCCAACTTAAACATAAAATTCAAAGTCAAGAAGTAGGCTGGAAAAATGAGCAAGCAACAAAAGAAGAACTTCACCAAAAAAATCACTACAGTTGCAGGGAAAAAGAGGACACAAACCTGGAAGATGACAACAACATGAAAACAACTACAAGCAAAACCTCAAAGGAAAGATGCAAATTGGAAATAAGACTAACAAGAATTCCTGTAAGGGTTAAAGAAAGAAATGAGTGGCAGAGGAAAAACTGGGAAAAGAAATGAGACTGGTGAAAGAAAATTATGAAAAGAAAATTAAGAATCAAAGTATTTACTTATAACGCTGACCTCAGAATCAGAAGTTACCAGGATAACTTAAGAAGTAGGGTCAGCTCTATATAGAGAGTGAGCTAAGAAACCCTTTATTAAATCAAACCCTAACTGTAAGGTTACATTCCATACAATTTAGGGCATACTTAGTGGAAACTTAGTGAAAAAGTGTACCTTAGCACACTTTTGAGAACCATAATTCTAAAGTTTGGAGGGGTTATAAAATGCAGTGGTGGAAAGAGTAACCATATTGATCAATTCACAGCTCTTTAGAAATGAAGATTTATACTACTCTTAGCAAATCAACTGAACATTTATTTGAGCACCAAAAGGAAAACCAGTGCTCTGTGCTGCCACAGTAGCCACTGCCCTTAGTAATCTTGTAGTTTAGTTAATGGAAATATGGTTAATATACATGGAAGAACTTTTAAAAATTAACATTAATATACTATATGAATTGAATGAAGGCTGGAACTGCTGAAGGATCTTCAATCTCTTCCTATCTACTGGGTCCTTCCAAGATGCCTGCAAACATGCCCCTGTCTCCCCCAACCTTAAAACAAATCAAAACCTCACTTGACATTTACCATCACCTAAAGTTATCATTCTATCTTTCTCCTCCCTTTTGCAAACTATTAGAAAAAGCTGTTTCTATTTGTTGCCTCTATTTGCTCTCTGCTCCATCACTTCAGGCCCTTGCAATCTGGGGCTCTGCCTCACTCAACTCATACCGTTCTCTCCCAAATTACCAAGGATCTCTTAAATGTCAAATTTAAAGGACTTTTCTCAATCTTCATCTTTCTTGATCTCTTCCTAGAGTTTGACACTATTGATTATGCTCTCTTAGATACTCTCTCTATTACTCTACTGAGTTTTTAATACACTGCTTCACATGCTAATCAGCCACCACTCCAGTCATCTTCTTGCTACCTGAATATTCTCCTGACCTTCATACAACCATTGTTTCTGGAAAGAATGTGTCAATTGAGGTTCCCATGGCTCTGTTCACTAGGTCTGTCACTTCCCAGACTACAAGACATATCTCTTCACCACTCCGTATTAGAATGAAAGCTTCTCGAGGGCAGGGACTATCTCATTTTTGAATTTGTGTCCCCAGAACTTGACACCAGTGCCTAGCACATGGAAAATACTTGTTAAATGCTTCTTACTCATACATTCGTTCGATCACCCCAAATAGTCTGTTGCCAAAACATTTTGATTATATCGTTTCTCTTTTCTCTGGTTCACAAGATGACCACCAACCCTAATTCAGGTCTTTGTCATCTGACCTACTAATAATCACCTCCTAATTGGTCTCCTTACTTTAAGCTTCTCCTTTCTCCAATCTTTCCTTCACACAGCTGCCAAAATCATAGTCCTAGAACACGTCTGATAGAGTCACTTTCTTGTTCAATAAGTTCTTGTATTGCCCTATTTCTTCTAAGACTAAATGCAATCTCCTGTTAGGCATTTGAAACCCTTTATAACCTTGTCAAAAAATACCCTCCCAGGCTTATCATACATATTTCCCTTCTTATGCTCTAGAACCCAGGCAAACGCTCAGACTTGCTCTCCTCTCACATGACATTCTATCTCCCATCTCCATGCCTTTATAATCACTGTCCTTCATGCCTGGAATGCACTCACTCACCTTTACCCCAGACTCTCCAGCTTTCTTAAAAGTCCAATTAAAATGTCACTTGCTACATGAAGTCTTTCCTATTTCCACTCCCCAAGCTTCTTCTTCCCCTGCCCCCACTCACTACCCTGAAAATAACTATTATATGCATACATAGGGAGATTTTTGTCTTCCATGATAAAGAAAAAGCTTTTCCAGGGCAGGGATTGTGTATTTTTTGTCTTAATATCCCCTGCACTTAGTAGTTTCTTAATACTAGCACATAGTAGATACTTAATACTTGATTTATTGGAAAGCTTTATCCAAGTGGTTGGACTTGAGTTAGGCTTTGAAGAGTTGTGAATTTTAAATCAAATAAAATTCTTGAAATCTAGTTTAATTTCCCCATAATGTAATTGTATCATGCTTCATGTTCTCCCTGGGTTCTAATATACCCAGTCTTTTAATTTACTCAGTCTCAGCCCCACCACAGGAGGTAGGAGAGTGGGAAAGACGAAAGAAAGGGGGGGGGGCAGAAATTAAACCACTCCGCCATTCCTACCTATCAACTTCAGTTCATTGCTGAGGTATAAAGATGATCTGAGGTTTCTTCCATCTCTAGAGCTTCTGGACAGCACACAGACTACTCCAAGATCAATAACACTGGTTCCTGAACTCCAAAGACACTAAAGTCCAGTGCTGAATTTTAATCTTGTATTTCCACAAATCACTCAGGAGTGAGGGAAGCTTGATTCAGGTCTCACTGTTATTTCTTGCTGCTCCCCAATATAGAAGGCAACTTTCAAAACTGGTTATACAAAGAGCTCTCTCTGCATTGGTCCCCAGAAAATAGCATCATCTTACTGCTCGGATTCTGGCATCCTTCCCCAACTCTCCACGTCCTTATTCTAGGCAACCCAAGTTCCATGTGGTATAATTCTTAATTAACAAAGCCTCACAAAAACCTCTAGATAGCTGGGAATTGGCTGGGGAGGAAGAAAGAGAGAGAGAGAGAGAGAGAGAGAGAGAGAGAGAGAGAGAGAGAGA